>NC_045677.1:29237436-29543269 GCF_003331165.1 Xiphophorus hellerii
GTAGAACCCGACTACAAACCGATGAAGTAATTCAGCCAGTTGTTTCAGGTGTTGGACCAGGGACACATCTGACAGCTGCAGGACATCAGTTCTGGTTCAGAGGATCTGGGCCAAAGTTTGTGTAGCTAATCATTTCTTTAAAACCAAATCCCACACAGTGACTACTTTTCTTATATTTTAGTGAATTGATCCAGTTTAGCAAAACTCAACACCCTGCAGAACCTGATCTACAGACAGCAGAGAACGTTAAAAACAAAGGTTTGTATCATTTTATTTTAATCTATGCAATGTTTTTTTTTAAACACATTAGTCAGTTTTTACTATGATGGACAGCCGACCTGTCCAGGTGACCCCGCCTCTTGCCCGGTGACCGCTGGAGATAGGCACCAGCATCCCTTGCAGTCCCATTAGAGATAATCGTGTTAGAAAATTGATTGATGAATAGTCATTTTTTAGCAGAGTGATTAAGTGCAATGCTTCAAAATTTATAAGAGAACAGTGAAAGAGCTGAAAGAAAAATACGAGAAAGCCTTTGGACAGAAGGTAACCTTAGAGGAGCTGATGAAAAATCTGATGTCAGAGTATCGATCAATGCAGGATGATGTGGTGAAACTGATGGCAGAAGCTGCAAAGTGTCTGTACAGACTGAAAGAGATAGTCCTGAACCCAAACCCCCTTACTACTCCAGAATACATCAACATGCTTATTAAAGGAGAGGAACAGGAGGCCAAGACAGGCTGGAAGGAGAGAGTTCAGTCTCTGATGAAAATGAAGGAGAAGGCAGAGATCATAGCTAAAGTAGAGAAGGGAGAGGAAATCCTGGTGAATCAATAATCTGCTGATGCCGTCACAACAAATCTAAACTCAGAACTTATTAGACATTAATTTGGGTTTATTTCAAATGAAATGGATATGGGATTGGGGGAGTTTAAAGAGAGACGAGGTAAAAATTTAAAGGGAAAGAAGCAGGTGACATTAGAGGACACGATTGTTTTAATCAGCAATGATAAAGAAAATATACAAGTTTATCAAAACCTGTAAGTTACAGTTAAAGTTTGATTGACTGACCTATCGTTCACCAACCTTTTTCTTAGTGTTTTTCAAAATTATGCAATTTTAACCTAATGATGTCATGAATAAAAATGTAAAGAACCACCTGATTGAAACAATACAACAGGAAGAGTTAAAGGGGATACTGATGAAGTTGTGATAAAGTTGAGGAAGTTATAAAGAAAATTCCATCACCACCATCATGGAACAGAAGTGAAAGTATTTCAAGAACTTGAAAAGTTTTTCTTTTTTTGTTGCTAGACTCATTGAGCCACATACCATAGAGAAAAGTCTTTCACAAGCATTTAGTCATTTTTAAGTAAACAGAAGTTTCCTAGTAGAAAAGTTATTTGAAATTCTCTGTGGCATATGCCGAAGTGGAGGCATGCAGGCCAAATCCGTCCCGCCATGAGAGTTTGTGTCGCCGTCTAGAAGGCCATATAATAAGAATGTTAGTTAATGTCATCAATCAAAATCGATTACATTTAATCTGATTAATGCCAATTTGTCAATATGAGAAGTGGTTCAATATTTGAAGTACACATCGAATGGGAGAGCTATTTATTAGTATTTGAACCGTTTGTCGATGTGAAATTTTATCAATACATTCTTCCACAACTAATACTTTGAGGACATGATATTAATACAACCCAAAAATGAGTTTTGGTCTAGAGGATCATTTTAGATGAAGGAGGTTTTGTCTTGTTGTTGCAAACAGATGTTGCCTCATTGCACAAGTTCCTTAGGAAATGAATGTAGAGGGAGTTATGTCTCCTCTCATGTCAAATTCAATTAATTTTACTTATATAGAGCTAATTCATCAAAAATGTCACCTTGACATGTTGTAGTAATGTAATGGTAATGGTATAATAATGCAAGAACACATTCTCAAAGATCAATAAACTTTAAATTCTAATGAATATTAAACAATCTTTCTGGAAAACATTTTAAATATCCAGAATAATTAAACATCTGAAAAAACAAAATTACTCATGATGTCTCTGTAAACACAATTATTTTTAACAGAAAGGCTAGTTAAGACCAAAGCACCAGACTGAAGACGTTTTCTGTACAAAGAAACAATAAATCATGCAAATGGAAATTGATTTTCTTTTATCACGTAATTGATTTATTGCTTATTGCGACAAGCCTACATAAAGTACATTACAATTAATTCTAGTTGTCAAGCAGAGCAGTAATCTCAATTAATTATTCAAATTAGTTTAAACTGTTTTCTGTCTCTGTAATCAGTAGATGATCCCTCATGTTTTGTGAACTTTGCAGCAATTCCTCATACCGAGCACATCCATCACGGGAGGGAAAAAAATCCCCTTTAACAGGAAGAAAACCCCAGCAGAACCAGAACCTGGCTCAGTACTACTGACCATCTGGGGGTTTGAGAAGACACTAAAACAAGCAGATAAAATGATTTAGAAATATTTTCTCTGTTAAAAGCAAAATGCTAAGCAAAGATTTTCATCCTGGTGTTCTTGCTGAACAACATGCCGTTTTCTTTCCTGGTGTTCAGAAAGCTAACCAGTACAGTTGCCGACTCGTATAGTAGAGTTTTTAATTAAGTCAGAAACATATTTTCAACCATTTAAAGGTAGAGCACAACTGTTCAGGTTGATCTAGATATTAGTTATAAAACTAATAATTTATCCTGAAACCAAAATCAAACTAAAAACTTGAGGATATCAAAATATCTTTTAAAGCTTAAATCAATCTTATTATCCACTGAATAATGTGGCAGAAAACCAAATCGCTTCATTTGGATCTATTCTATTCGTAAGACGTTTACACTTTTCATAACATTTTTGAACTTTTACAAATTACCTCAAACTCTTCTGCAGTTTTTAATGAGTTCATCAAACAGTCTGCTTTTTTATTCTGTCCCTACAAGGAAATATGCAAATGTTTCACTTGCTTGAGGAAAAGACAGATGTAAAATGTTTTCTGTATTGTTGAATGTGAGCCAAAATAGGAACAGTGGTTTTGGTTTCTTTCTCAGTAAAAGTAGGTGTGTGTTTGCAAATCTTTGCATAAAAGAAGGAGCATCTCTTGAACCAAACAGAACTCACCCACCATCATCTCTTAAGAATAATTGGAGGTAAGTTTTTGAGCAAGGATTTTGTTTTCTAAAACATGATTTCTTTCAAGAAACTTCATTTGACAAATTGCCCAATATTTTTGTGAATTAACCCAGTTTTTCAAAACTCGACACCCTGCAGAACCTGAACGCAAAGAACAATCAACAAAGGTTTGCATCTTTTTACTTCATCTATGCAACTTTTTTTGTAAATACGTTATTAGTCCATTGTTATTTAATTTGTCCCCAGACTAAATCTACTTTCTGCTTTGATTTCCTCCCACAATCAAATGTCTAAAGGTGGAGAGATTTGGAGGAAAAAGTTTTTTGAAAACCTATTTCTTAATATTCCTCTGAATTATTTCTGTCTCTTCCTTCTGATCCACATTTTGGTGTTCAAACCTCTAACTTCTGTCAGACTTTGCTATTTATGCTGCATTTATTTCATGTTCTATTCATTTATCTTGTAAACAACCGTGATCTTAAATACATTTTACTTACACTTACTGACATTTGTTCTGGCTTCATTGAGAAACATGTGAACTTAATGTTTTCAGAACAATTTCTAAATGCATTCTGTTCATTTCAGGAATTTGCCAGATTGCAAAATCCAAAATACGTCAAAATCATCTGGATCTGCAAGTTGTCTTGCCAACACCCGACCCGACCCGACCCAGGTTTGTCCTGAATCAACTTAGCTTTACAAGTTTAAAAAACCCCCAGAAAAAACCCACCATCATTTGCCTTTTTACTATGCAGCTGAGTTACCTGCTGCTGTTCAGACCAAATATTTGCATTATTGGCATCAACTTACACAAAAACTGAGGATATGAATTAAAGCAATACTTCCCAAAGTGGGCTCTCATTTTCCAGGAGACATGCAAGAAGGACGTAGGGGTTGGAGAGAAAACAGCAAAATCACTTGTTCACATAAATACACTGAGGCACCTTCTGACATTACTAAATACACGTGTAAACACTACCATCTAGTGTTCAGCAAAATCATAGCATCCATCTACAACATGAATAGATGCTGTGGATTCATAGGAGAGTGAGACAATGGGTGGGACTTACCTGTCAGTCAAAGCAGCCTTCACTCAACTTCTTGTTGGCGCTGTGAAGAAATGGACAGATCGCTCAGAAAGAAAATGTGCCAGGCCAGATAGTCCAGCATGACTGTGGACAGCAACTACGACACAAATGGTGTTGGGAACAACGTTGTCTCTGACCAAGAATCAAAAACGTCTAAATATGATAAAAGTTGCATTGCTCTGGGATTTACATGCAGGAATATTGGTGGATTTCCTCCAACACTGTATATCACACAACGTAATGAAGCTTTTACTGTTGCAAAGACATTTAGAAAAAAAACATTCACATTTGAAAAACAAGCCACTGGAGTATTTAAAGAGTTGAGATCACTTTGTACCAGTAAGACTTGCTTAGGGGAGATCGATGCTGACTACAAGAACAGACTAAAATCATATTTTACAGTGCGTTACACAGTGGCTAAAACCAGCAAGTGAAAGACTTGATGTGACCTCCTGCCACAGACATGGTTGGGACAATGCTGGGAGAAAAGGCTAAGAAAAACTGTACAACCAATGCCTTTGTCACATTTGTCTCTGTGCCTTTCTAAAATGGCAAAGAATGACTTAAAACAGCTATGACTGAATATGAACAAGAGTTTAGTACATGTTATGCCCTAAACTGATGGGGTTGACAGCACATCTCTATATACATGCAATACATTAATGAAGGGACAATTAAGGAGGGCAAGGTCTTCTGTAAGCTTCTAGAAACAAGAACAACATCAGAGGAAATTTAAAAATACTCAACAGCAATTAAACAAGTGGTGGAACGGCACCATGCTGAGCTCATCGTGTGAACTACTTAGTCCAACTAAGATCAACTTAATGGATGAACATTATTGTGCTGAAGTGATTAAGGGTCAGAAAGATTCTTAAAGAATTAGAGGTCAAATTTCAAAGCATTCAATTGCAAAGTCAAATTTATTTTATTTTTGGTAAATACAGCATTTTTATAGTAACTGAAGGTAACAAAGTTACTTAATCGCGCTATAAAATAGTATCTGCCTGGGAAATACATATTACTCCTTTAGCAGGGGAACTTAGAAACACAAATGATGGATAGATCGATGTTGTGGATCCATTAACTGGTTACTTCCTTGGTGTTTGTGAACAAGAATTTTAGCAATTGCATAAATGACCAGAAGATCAGATATAAAAATACCAAATTTTTCCAGACGTAACATTTTGGTTTCTGTTTTCTTGTTTAACAGGCTGATTGACAGCAAAGATCTGTACTGACCATCAAGATGTGGCTGTTACTGACCATAACTCCACTCATAGTGGCTCTACTTCTGATGCTCCACTGGCTGAACATCATCTCACTTACACATGTGTTCACATCCGACAGCAAGCTCTCAAAGTTGGTCATCACAACATTAGATGATCCTAAGATATCAGGGACGTTAACACTGACAGTCACTGTGTTCTTCATCTTCTCAAACTCCCTCACAACAATCCTCTTGGTTGTTGTGTCTGCAGTATTTAGCCTGCATTGGTTGAACATCGTTACGCTGCCAGGTTTCTTCCCATCGGCAGTAAAAGATCCTAAGATTTCAGGAGCAGCAACAATGACAATCATAGTGTCTCTTAGTCTGTTAACCTCATTGACCACAACTGTCTTGGCTGCTGTGAATGTTGTTCTTTGGTTTCTTTGGCTGAAATTCATCAGCCTGAAGGTGATATTTGAATGGGACCTCTTACAGTTGCTCATCCTGGTATTAGATGACTGGAAACTATCAGGAGCTCTAACACTGACAATCACTGTGTTCTTCTTCATGTCAAACACAATATTAACAACTTTCTTAGTAACTGCATTTACAATATTTAGTTTGCATTGGTTTAACATCGTTACACTGACAAATTTCTTCCCGCCATGGTTAAAGAATCCTAAAATATCAGGAGTGTTGATGGTGACGATCGCAGTGCTTCTCACCGTGTCAACCTCACTGGTAACAGCTCTCTCAGTTGTTGTGATTGTCATACTTTGGTCCAATTGGCTGAAAATCATCAACCTGACGTATGTATTTACATCCGAGAGAAACTTTTCAGAGTTAATCTTCACAGCATTACGTGATCCTAAGATATCAGGAGCGTTAACGCCAACAATCACTGTCTTCTTCTTCATGTCTAACATAGTGGTAATAACTCTCTCAGTTGTTGTGTTTGCAATATTTAGTTTGCATCAGTTTAACATCATTACACTGACACACATCTTTGATTTAGGATTAAATAATCCTAAAATATCAGGAGTGTTGACGGTGACCATCACTATGCTTCTCACTTTGTCAAACTCCCTCACAGCAACTTTTTCAGTTGCTGTGATTGTCACTCTTTGGTTAGATTGGCTGAACATCATCACACTGACAGATGCATTCAAATACGCAAGGAACCTCTCAGAGTTGGTCATCTCAGCATTAGACGATCCTAACATATCAAGCGTGTTAATGCTGTCAGTCACAATGCTTTTCATCTTCTTAAACTCTGTCACAACAAATCTCTCAGTTGCTGTTATTGTCACCCTTTGCTTAAATTGGCTGGACATCATCACGCTGACTGATGCGTTCACATATGCAAGGAGCCTCTCAGAGTTGGTCATCTCTGTATTAGACGATCCTAAAATATCAAGCATGGTAACGCTGACAGTCGCAGTGCTTTTTATCTTCTCCAGCTCCCTCACATCTACTCTCTTGGTAGTTGTGTCTGTAATATTTAGTTTGCATTGGTTGAACATCGTTACACTGCCAGGTTACGTCCCATCAGCATTTGACAATCCTGCAGCATCAAGAGCAGTCGCAGTGACTATTGCAGCGTTTCTCACTCTGTCAAACCCACTGATAATTGTGTTGGCTGCTTTAAATTTTGTACTTTGGTTAGATTGGCTGGAAATCTCCACACTGACAGAATTTTTCACCCTGGGTTCAGAGTCATTCATGTCGTTCATTAGTGAATTTAGTGATGCAAACACCTGCACTGATTCGAAGTCAAGAGGAAAAGACCTGAAAAGTAGAGCTGTGAAGTTTGAGGATGTCAAGGAGGGAATACGAGTCAAACTTGGTTTACCAAAGCGTAACAGTAGCAGGAAGACAACACAAGTTAAACTTAGCTTACCTAAGACTGATATCAGGGAGTCAATCCGTGTTAGACTTGGCTTAGACAAGCTTCAAATCATTGAGACAGTTGAGGCTAAACGTGTTTCTGCCAAACTTGTGGACAACAAAAATGAATAACTCTTAGACTATGAAGCAGAGATCAGAAAGAATATAAATACTTTTGTTTCATGTCATCATGGGAATAAGCAAGTTTATGTTTGTCACACTGTATATTTCACCACCAACTATATGCAGTGAAGCTCTTAGTTTATTTGACTGACCTCTCATTCACCAGCTTTATTCTTAGGTTTTTCCAAAGCTAAACTATTATTTTTAGCTAAATGGTTTTCATCAGTGCATGAACAAAATTTAAGCAAATTTCCTAGTTTCCTCTCTAGGTAATTTTAAATCCCATCAATCCAAATGTTGGCATGATTTTGTTTTAAAGTTGAATTGGTCATTTATCTAAACTCTACCAGGTTTTGTTTTCCTCCTAGAATGTTTCGTTTACCTGGAGAATCGTGTTTTGGTTTGACTTCATAGGACAATCAAGGGACAATGCATGTTTGTTTAACAATAGATTAAAAATTTACCATATCTTTTATATTTTGCTTGTTTTTTTCAGTTGTAATTCATGGTTTATGGTTTATCATTGTGAACTAAAACACCTTGTTTCACTCAGTTTTACATCTTGTCTGTATTTTCTGTTTGTCTTTGGGGTTCCTGATGTTTCTTTCTACTGAGTTTGGGGGGGAAATCTAAACAAATTGTACATATGCTTTAAAACACCAGATTTCTCTTTGTTCTGCTGTAACTCCATGTTTCATGTCCTGTTTTTCTTGTTGAAATTTTCTCTTCATTAAAAAACTTATAAAATGCATCATTTGAAGTTTGTGCCTCGACTTTGACCACATTGACAGATACAAAAACACCAAAGGATGTTGTAATTAATTCAAAGCAGAAAAATGAAAATAAAATCGTTGCCTTGCAGTTTTTAGTATAAAGTAATAGTATTATGACTCCTGTAAGATCAGACTTATAGGTTTCATCTAGAAAATATAAAGCATAATTAGCTTACAAAGAAGAGCAAAAACCTGTTGGACAGAAATATGTTGCTTGCTAGAAAACTACCAAGAGATTTGTTGTCAGGGAGTCTATCCTTTATTCTTGGACAGTCCTGCAGAAGACGGGTGAGACTCGCTCAGTAGACGGAGAGAGAAATGCCCAGAGGATTATTCTCCCAGTTTGTTGCAAACTGGTTTTGTTGATCTGTAAGGTCAGAGTTATGGTTTCCAAAGATATAAGGAGGGAATATTCTGCCAATCAATGGCAAACTCAGGGCCGATACGAGGCTCCAAAAAAGGAAGAACTCAACTTCCAGCTCTAAAACAATAAACTCATAGATCCAACAGGGTTTATGATGTAATCATCCTCCATAACTAATGATAATCACAATGTCAATTCATTTTGTGGAGATCATCTCCTGCTCTAAGGAGTCACTGTCCTGGGCCAGGAAATCTGGGTGATTCCTAGAAACATGTTCCTTCCTGATTCTCCCATTTAACAGATTTTTCAGCAATTCCAATTAATCAATCCTGATCAATTCTGTTCCATTATTTCTGGAACAGAAATAATGTTTGACACTGATTTGGAAGACATTTTAATGAAGTTTTGTGATGAAATGTACAATGTCTTTTATCTCAGCGTGTATTTTAGCCAAATGATTGTTTTTCTCAGAGTTGTTTGTGGTCTTCAATGCCTGCTTAGTAAATGCATGCTCCTAACTTGTTTTGTTCAAAAGAACATCAGGTGGTAGTATTTTTAAATATGGTGTATATATTGTGACCTGTGCCACTCTAAATGTTGGCTGAAGCTACACAACAGGAAGGGTAGAAAGTAATAGAGGTAACGTTGAGGAAATGGAGGAGAGAAAAACACCTTTATTATATATCAGTAGAACTGAAAATACTCCAGGAACTTCAAATGCTTTTTTCCCCAAACTCACTGAGCCACATTCCTCAGGAACAAATCTGGCAGCAGCTCATCATCATTTTTAAGTAAACAGAATCTTCCTGGTTGAACAGTCATTTGAAATGACGATGTTAAATAAATAGTGATTCTCAGTGGCTTGTTTTGGAATAGTGGACCAGATCTTGACACGTTTCATTTTTGATATTTTATCTTTCAGTGTGATTTTACAGTATTTTATCTTTTAATGCTAAATCTCCCTTTTGATGTTAGTGTAAGTTTTCCATTAGACTCTGCTAAAGATGCTTCTGGTCACTTTCTGGTTTCCATGCTGAGCTACATACTATTTTATTTTTACTTCCTGTTGTTCAGAATGCTTTCTATTGCAAAGCAAAAATATTTTCTTCCTGGTACAGCTAGTGACACACGGAAAAGTCAAAGATGAAGAGTTTTTAATCAGTCGAAGGTGGAGCAGTTGTTTTATGATCATCTCCATACAAGGAAGTTAAGAAAAATTTCACTTGCTTGAGGAAAGTAAAGGCTTCAGATGTTTCATTATAAAGTTGAATGTGAGCCAGAACGGATATGATGGTTTTTGTTTCACTCTGAGTAAAAGTAGGTGTGTTTTAGAAGCATTTGTATACAAGCAGGATCAACCCTGAGTACTTTAGCAGAACTCACTCTCATCCTCTCTGAAGAATACCTGGAGGTAAGTCTGAACAATTTATTTTTGCTTGATGATATGTTTCTGTCAGCACCCCTGAATCAAAGCTTGGGCCCCAGAACCTGAGTTCATACTGAGGAGGAAACCATTTTTAAATGTTTGTCCAGGGACACATCAGTGCTTCAGAGCTCAGGTCCTGATTCAGGGGATGTGGGCTGAAGTTTGTGTAGCTAATCTAATTTTCTTAAGCAAATCCCAGTCTGTAACTAATTCTCCCATATTTCTGTGAATTAACCCAGGTTAGCAAAACTCAACACCTGCAGACCCTGAACTACAGAGGACAGAAACAAGGTTTGCATCATTTCATTTTAATCTTTGACAGAAATGTGATTTAGTCCAACCCAACTGCTTTGATTTCCTCCCACAATCACATTTTCATGGGTCTTGAAAACATGCATGACCATTTTTACATTTTTATTGAGGTGGAGACATTTGGAGGAAATTGTTACTTCATTCTTCTGTGAATTATCCGTTTCTGTCTCTTCTGATGGAAACTGAATTTGCTATTCTCACTATTTTTGGCTTTCAATGTTTCAGTTGTCAGTTGTATTTATTTTGCTTGCAAACATTTACATAAATACATCCAGTCATATAAAGTTTTAGTGTTAACATCGAACAACTGGAGTCTTTTTGTAGACATGCAGTTGATGCTTGCAGTTCTGAATCTCTAATATTCATAAGATATTCAGAAAAAAACAACTTAAACCTTTAGCTCATTGAAAGTAAGTGAAACCCAAAAGGGTTTTCTCTGTGTGTACAGCATAACTACATCAATAAACACACAATTTTACTGATATTATTCATAAATATTTGACTGTTTTTCATCAGAACAAGAAAATGTAAATATGTTCTGTGTTTATTCCAGGAATTTGTCAGACCCCGACTGGAAATCCAAACACTTTGAGATCATCTGAATAAAAAAATTCCCATTAATTTCAGAAATATGATGATGAAAAGTTTGTGTAATACCTGCCTGTCAGCACTATACAGGATTTTCACTGTTTGGCTCCCAAATGTGTGCATCTTTCAAAGAAATTCATCTTTCATCAGAGTAGCTTTATTTAACAGAAACTGTTAAAACAAATGATTTAATCTGATCACATTTATTCCGACAACAAAATGCCACATTAGGAAAAATAAGAAATTTATGATAAAAGTCAGTTGTGACCTTTTTAACAGATTTTTCCAAGAAACCCCATAATTATGGTGGAAGTGTTTCATTTTCTGTGAGGAATCATTTTAATTTACTTGTATTAATAGCTTGTGTTAATTAGATATTAAATTAACTATTTTCTCTACAGTTTTATAATTTTTCCTCTTATTGCAGGCAGATTGACACCACAGAGGAACCAGCAGTGACGGTCATGATGGACCTGTTATTGACCCTACGCCTCCTCATTGCTGGAGTTGTGTTGCTTTTGTTGCTTTTATTACTCTGGCAGAAAATCATCACTGACAGACTTACTCAAAGTAGGAAATCAAGTTTCAGATGTAATGATGCCAGCGTCAGAAGATCCAAAGATATCAGGAGCGTTAACACTAACCGTCACTTCGGTTTTCATTTCGACAAACTCACTGGAAACGACTCTGCTGGTCGTGGTTGATATCAAACTGTGGCTGCATTGGCTCAACATCCTGCTACTCAGAGTTAATTAGGTTAGCTACAGAGTTTTATCAGTTAGTTAAAGGTAAAAGTAAAAATATGCACCAAGAACAGAACCAATAAAATGATGCAATGATGCCACAGTTCAGTATGAAACCAGAAAGAGGAATTTGGAAATGAGGTCAAATTTGTTTTCAACCAGTTTAGTTTGAACTATAATATTCTGCAGATTCTTCCCACAATAACAGCAAAATTATAGAAGTTTGCAGTGGCTGAAAATGTAGGAGCACAGCGCTACCTTTAGTTTGACCTTCAGTTTAGCCAACGGTTAGCTCTTGAGAAAACGGGATATTTAGCGTAGCAGCTCAGTGGAAGGTTGTGGAAGGAATCATGCAATAAAGCCAAAACATTAGCATGGCTGTTACAAGAGGTGAATCTTCCAGTCACCCAAACTGTAGTAACTTTATTAAACGTCTGAATGTATTTTATTTCTTATTCTCATGCTTCTTTTTTTCAGTTTCTGGAATTTAATTTGTAGTGTTTTTATGTTTCATTTTACTTCCATGCAGATATTAATATTGCAACTTATTTTGTTGGTGTCAACAAAAAGTTTAATGCAGTAATAAAATGTTTGTTTTTATTTTAGACATTACATTGTTTTTGCACTGCTGTACTGTGCTATCATTGATTGTTTTCCCAAGTCAACAGTACTTTTGCTTAAATTATGGATTCATTTAGTAAAACAGAAGCACATTGGGTGATTTCTCTGTGTTGATTATTGCTGTTAACGTGTTGCCATATAAGTTCATTCCTGTTTAGTTTTATAGTTTATTCTTGTTTTTTGTATTTGTTGTGTCGACCTTTTTGTTCATCTTTATATTTGTCTTTGGCAAAGCAGCAAAGAAGGATTTACTGACCTTCTAGCATTAAAATATTGCACCACAATTAAATAACAAACAAATAATTAGCAACAAAAAAATCTCAGACATATTATTTATATTTCTGTGGAATTTAGCAAAAATAATTTGGTAATTTTACGAGAACTAAAACAAGTGACACTTGGTCTGATTTAACTTCAGAGTGAGAAAAAAAGATGTGTGTCTTTCCTGTGGCGTATGTAAACTTCTGGTTTTAAATGTCGAGGCTCTGCTCCCCCCTCTGCCCCTTTGGCTGCCCCCTCTGCCCCTTTGGCTGCCCCCTCTGCCCCTTTGGCTCCCCCCTCTGCCCCTTTGGCTGCCCCCTCTGCCCCTTTGGCTGCCCCCTCTGCCCCTTTGGCTCCCCCCTCTGCCCCTTTTGTTCCCCCTCTGCCCCTTTGGCTGCCCCCTCTGCCCCATTTTTACCCCTTGGCGTGTCGGAAAGGCTCCAGTCTGCAGCTGAACCTGAACTGGGCAGAAAATGAAGAAGTGAGAAGCTGCCTTTCACTTTCAGATTGACACGGGGAATTTTCCAAAAACATTTGGGTTCTTTCAGGTCCCAAATGGGTATAAAGAGTCAAGACAGCAAGAGCAGATTTTATTCTGGTTTTTGTCTTTATATCAGCAAATGTCACCATAAGTCACCCTGAACTGCCTTTCCTGCTGCATTATACATATTCTGCAGAAAAAGAGAAAAAGCATCTAAATTGTTTGTAAAAACAAACAATTTCTTTTTTCCACTGTGACTAAACTTCTCTTGCTTTTGTTAGTTGCGATCAACACAATTATATTTTCATAACCAAAAAAAGACTAATTTTATTTTCATAACTTTCATTGTACATTTTGTTAGTGTTGCCCATTTTAAACTGTAAACTTTGGTTAAAAACATAAAAATAATTTTGTCTCATTCCTCCAAACAGAACTGGTGAAATTAGGTCAAATGTTGTGACTTAACCTGTAATAATCTAATGAAGGAAACGTCTGTCAGTGTGGAAGTGACCTGTTGTCATCGTTGAGGCTCCGCCCACTGACAGGATGCCACAGCAGCTGCCCACTCCACAGATCAGATTCTCACTAGTTAGAAGAAGTGAAAACCACAAACTCATTTCACAGAAATGACAGAATCAACAGGATTTCAGAACATGGTTAGAAAAGCTGCAGAAGCGAACGTCTCCTCTTTAAATAAATGTGTTTCATGGAATCCAAGCAGCATTTCTGTGGGATTCTGTGCAGAATGGTTGAATCAAGTTAAACTGTAGGTGTGTGATCGTTAGCTGGAGGTTTGATAATCCTGTGAGATTATAATTTCTAAGCCAACCTTCCAGCCTCGGTACCTGCTCAGGTTCAGATTCTTCTCTTATTGACTGAAGATCAGAAATTCAGTCGGATCCGATCAGAACTGATTTCACTTTCATGTTGACACAGAGAAACTCTGAAGTTCGTCTCAAACATTTTTTAGGTTTTCCAAAGAGCCTGAGGTTAGGAAAGTAATTTAGTCATTAATTTTAAGTGACAACCAGCCTGGGAAAACATTTCTACTATGATTGGTTCGTGGTCTGTTGATGCCATTTTATGAATTTATTCACATTTTTATTTTTAATACTTAGTATGAGGGAAGGGATGGATTTCTTTTAGTTTTTGTCAATATTTGTTGATTATGTTCATAATTTAATCTAAAACATAAGTTTTAGATTAAATTATGACACAAATCATCTAAACTCATTTTTATTCAGTAGTTTGAAGCAATTGCATTTATTGAAAGGAATTTAAAAATATATATATTTTACCTTGACATTTATTGTATACCAAAAAGTAAATTGCAACGACATTTACTTTAAAGAAACGATGTAAGCCTTCAGAATAACCAAAATAAATAAATTGAAGCTCATAATTTATTTTTAAAAATTACATTCTATGTATGCAGCATTTTGTGAATGTTTGTGAATCTTCTGAGTGCAGTCAGTTAAAAATGATCTCCAACGAACCAAATATTTAAAATGAACGATTCTCAAATCCATCACTATTAATATTACTTCACAGCACCAACAACCATGAAAACACTGAATAGCCTGTGTGGTTTTGGGTGGATTTTAAACAGATTACATGTTAAAACCTGATTAACTCTACTCTGTTCCCCAAAGGGTTGGCAGTTGTAAGAAATGCAAATGTGTTTCCCATCATTTCACAGAAATCCTTTAAAACTTGTCAACACATGCAACACAACGTCTAACAGAAAAAATGTCAAAAGCTTTTTTTCCTTTTCTTTTGAAAGTGTAAGTGTGTGGTTGTGGTTGTGTGTGTGTGTGTGTGTGTGGTTGTGTGTGGGGGTGGGTGTGTGTGTGTGTGTGTGTGTGTGTGGGGGTGTGTGTGTGTGAGTTTTATCCGTTGTTTCAGTTTTGCTTTGAGCTGAATCGTGAGGTTATAAATGCAGCTGCAGTAAATGAAGGCAGAACTTTCCCTCCGGTTCTGACAGAAGATTGCTGGTAAGTTTATAAACTCTCACATCTTCACTTTTTTACTTTTTTTTTTTTTTTACATTTTTAAAGTTTTATCTTTAAATTCTGTTTTGCAGATTTTTGTGTGAAATCCAGTTAATAATTTGTGTTTTTTGTGAATAAATTCAGTTTATCAGCAGGAGAACATAAACCACAGACTGGAGACAAACAGATAAGAAAGGTTAGTTTCTATTTATCTTCTCTAAAGTAACTTTTCTTTAAGCTAATTGTAATTTAATGTTTATAATCTATCAAATAGCCTTGGTAAAAATAAAACACCGTCTATCAGTTTGATTGATTGAAACATAATCTGTTCCTTACCAAGTTACTTTTTCTATTTAACATCTGAACTCCTCATTTCTGCATGTTTATCAAACAGACATTAGTCCAATAGAAAAGTTTGAGAAAATAGTTATGCACCTAGAAATCTAGACAATAAAATCTTTAAAACTGGATATAAAATGTGGCTTTAACTTACTGCAACTTAATGCTCATTAATATTAAGAATGGATGTTTTGGAAATATGGCACAAAAAAGCATAACTAATAAGTTCATGTGAATCTCCTCATATTTGATTTTCCTTTCTGTGTAACATAATAAAAGTTCTTTATCAATCAATCAGTTCTTTATCAATCAATCAGTATCACTATTACACACAATAAAGTGATCAGGTCCCACAAATAACAGAATAAAAATAAAATTAAACTATACTGACACAAGATAAAGTAAAACCATGAAAGCAGAAACATAACAGATCCTCAGAAGTTATTTTTAGTCGGGTTTGAACATTTCTCGTGTTTTCACATGTAACATGTGAAACAGGCTGCTGGGGGAAGAAATGTCCCAACATGCAGCTCAGATCTGCTTCAGTTTTTCTTTCCCTGATTTGGCCGTTTTTGTCTTTTGCTCCATTTTGCTTTTACAGGAATAAACTGACAAGTTCAATATTTTTTTATTCCAGATTTCTTTCAATAGTTGAATTAAAGTTGTTTGGTGTTTTCTAAGTTCTTCACTGCATCAAGTCAAATAAACTTCTGACTAAAACAATTAAACCTGATTATGTGAAATATTAGATTAAAGATGTAAAGAGTTAAAGTACAAACATTTGTCTTCAGTTCTGCAGAGCTGAGCTGTTTGTGTTTCCTGTTTACAGGAATTAGTTTTACAAATGAATAAACTTGACCTGTTCCCAGTCAAACTGAATATGACATGTTTTAAATTGATCAATTAACACTGCATCACAGAAATAACCATTAATAACCTCATACTACAGGTTACTAAATGTTAATTATTCTGATAACTGTGTTAAATTTATTGGTTAAATCTATTATGAAAGAGAAACTTCAATGTTTTCCATGTTTCTGTTTATAAATATTATTGCATAATTTAATCAGGCCTGATAATTAATGTTCTTTTTATTGCATTTCAGGATATTGAAAGTTACTGACTGGAAGCAGCTGAAGCAGGTTTGTTGTGACTCGTGTTTAATTCAACACATTATGTGAAAATGATCCATGAGTGAAAGAGGTGAAATATCTGCTCTACAAAATATCTGTATGATTGGTAACATTATTTTTTTTAAAGTATGGCGTCACATTCCAGGCTCACTTTTTGGCTTAATAAATGATCTCAAATCCAGTTTTGCTAGGAGACACGAGTCTCTGTTCAAAACCTCAGACTAGTTCCCTCTTCTCTAATTACTCTGTTGCAACACTTGATGTCTCAACACCACATAAATCTGGATACATAACTAAATTCAGGCTTTATTCTCTTTCACTGCTAAGGTAAGAATATTCAGTATGGGATTAATGGGAATATCTACATTATGTTGACAGAGGAAAGTTTATTTCTCTTTTCCTTTTCTGCACCGTCTTCTTCGTCCTCTTCTTCTTTTTCCTCCACATTTTGAATCCACATCCGGTTCTTTTCCTATCAGACCCAGTCTATGCTGGGTGTCTGGCACTTGATTTCAGCTGAAAATCTGAGAAATCAAATTATTGAATCAGATTATTGGAGAAATGGTTGTAGAAGTTCGTCCTGCAATCGAGGTTGCCGGTTCGATCCCCGCTCTGTCTCTCTCTGTCGTGTCCTTGAACAAGACACTGCACCCACGTTTCCTGCTGGTGATGGTCAGAGGGCCCAGCAGGTGGCGCCGGTGCACGGCAGCCTCACCTCTGTCAGAACGCCTCAGGGCAGCTGTGGCTACTATCCTGTAGCTTGTAATAGGACAAAAGCTACATACAAAATCTGTAGTAGGTAACCTTTATAATATAAATGTCATAATAACATTACAGTATAACATCTGTGAAAAAATGGGGTTCACGAGGATGATTGACAGCGCTAAGACTCTGATTGGCTGTTCTGATGGAGGGGCAGTTTATCATTATTATCATCAGCATAATTTTCTGCCTTGGAAAGAGGCAGAAAAACTGTTTTTTGTTTTTTACAGATTATCGGTGTCATAGTGAAAGTTTGAACAAATATGTGAAATAAACAATTTTATAAAAGTTATCTACTGCAGCTTTAAAGCTAAACATTACTCAACATTACTCAGATAGCCCACATACTACTGACTATATTTTAGCTAACCTTAGCATTGTAGCTTATTTTAGCTTATACACTATTGTTTTCATGCTGAATGAAGGGCTTCTGATAGCCTACATGCTAATGGTGGCATTGAAGCTAAAATTAGCATTTAGGTAATGGTAGCTTATGTAGTACTGCTTGCATACTTGGAAGATGTTACTGGAGGTCAATATGCTAGCAATAGCCTTCATGCTAATCATCTTGTTAGCTGATTTTGTTATAAAGACTTCATGTAATGTGCTGGATGGAGAAAGTCGATGTCAGTCAACATGATAGTGATAGCCCACATAACAAGAGTAGCCTTTTAGCTAAAAATAGCATTTTAATAAATTTTGATATAGCAGCTTACCTTTACATACTGAATGGACCAGGTCAGTGTTAGTCAACATGCTAGTACTTTATAGGCTTTGATGTGCAAAGCCTAAAGTATGCAACAGATGCAGCTGCTTAATATTGATTAGATGGTCCAATAAAAAAACATGTTACTGTTTCATAGGAAGACATTTTATTTTTGATGCTGTTTCCGTTTGTTTGACTCCAGGCAGATTGGCAACAAAGAAGAATCTACAATGGCTGTCAAGACGTGGGGGTTACTGACCATAACTCTGTTCATCGTTGTGGTTGTAATTCTGATGCTCCACTGGCTGAACATCATCACACTGACTGATGTATTCACATCTCAGAGGAACCTCTCAAAGTTGGTCATCGCAGCATTAGACGATCCAAAGATATCCGGGGCGTTAGCACTGATAACCACTGTGCTCTTCATCAAGTCAAACTCCCTCACAACAATTCTCTGGCTAGTTGTGTCTGCAGTATTTAGCCTGCATTGGTTGAACATCGTTCCACTGCCGGGTTTCTTCCCATCAGCATTAGATGGTCCTAAGATATCAGGAGCAGTAACGGTGTCAATCATACTGTCTCTTACTCTGTCAACCTCATTGACAACAATTATCTTGGCTGCTGTGAATGTTGTTTTTTGGTTTAATTGGCTGAACATCATCACTCTGAGTGATGTATTCACTTCTGAGAGGAACATCTCAGAGTTAGTCTTCACAGCATTAGATGATCCTACGTTTTCTGGAGGGTTAGCACTGACAGTCACTGTGTTTTTCATTAAGTCAAACTCCCTCACAACAACTCTGTTGGTTGTTGTGTCTGCAGTATTTAGTCTGCACTGGTTGAACATCATTACACTGGCAGGTTTCTTCCCATCAGCATTAGATGATCCTAAGATATCAGAAGCGATGATGGTGACAATCACAGTGTTTTTCACTCTGTCAAACCCAATGACTACAACTGTCTTTGCTGCTGTGAATGTTGTTCTTTGGTTTAATTGGCTGGAAATCATCTCACTGAAGGATGTATTCTCATCTGAGATAAACCTTTCCGAGTTCGTCTTCACAGTATTAGATGATCCGAAGATGTTGGGAGTGTTAACACCAGCAATCACTGCGTTTTTCATGTCCAACTTATGGGTAATAACTCTCTCACTTACTGTGTATGCAATCGTTTGTTTGCATCGCTTTAACATCGTTACACTGACAAATTTCTTCCCGTCATGGTTAAAGAATCCCAAAATATTAGGAGTGTTCATGGTGACAACCGCAGTGCTTCTCACCGTGTCAACCTCACTGGTAACAGCTCTCTCAGTTGTTGTGAACGTCATACTTTGGTCCAATTGGCTGAAAATCATCAACCTGACGGATGTTTTCACATCCGACAGGAACCTTTTAAAGTTGGTCATCCTGGCATTAGACAATCCAAAGATATCAGGAGTGTTAACACTGACGATCTCTGTCTTCTTCTTCATATCAAACGTGCTGGTAATAACTATCTCAGTTATTGTGTCTTTAGTATTTAGTTTGCATCGGTTTAACATCATTTCACTGACACATGTCTTCCCTTCAGGGTTAAAGAACCCTAAAATATTAGGAGTCTTAATAGTGACAGTCACTGTGTTCCTGACTTTCTCAACCTCTTTGATAACAACTCTCTCAGTTGCTGTGAATATCACACTTTGGTTCAACTGGCTGGACATCATCACAGTGACAGACTTAGTCACACTGGGTTCAGATGTATTCATGTCGTGCAACAGTTGGTCAAGCTACTCAAAGACCCGCGCTGAGTCAAGCCCAGGAGCTAAACGATTGGCTGATGTTGTCAAAGGGAAAAGCACTCTAATAACGTCACAAACTGGCTGTACCCCAGTTTACAGACTTCCACTAGAAGGGAAACAGATCAACATTAATGGCTGCAAGAGCTTCACTTTTGGAGAGAAATCCATGAATTGTAACAGAAACATCATGGTTCTTGGAGCTGCAGGTGCTGGAAAGTCCACTGCCATCAATGCGATGATAAACTACGTTCTAGGCGTTAGATGGGAAGACTCGTTTCGGTTTAAGTTAGTGGATGAAGGTCAGTCAGACTCACAGGTTCACAGTCAGACATCAGAAATCACAGTGTACAAACTCTACCACCAGGAGGGATTCAGGGTGAACTACTCCCTCACCATCATAGACACTCCAGTATTTGGGGGAATCGGCGGCGTAGACAGAGACAAGGAGATCACAGAGCAGCTGCGAAACCTCTTTGCTAACCAGGAAGGTGTTGGTGAAGTTGATGCTGTGTGTTTTGTAGTTCAGGCAGGTCTAACTGAACTGACATCAACACAAAGATATGTGTTTGATTCAGCGCTGTCAATCTTTGGCAAAGATGTGGCAGAAAACATCAGGATCCTGGTGACGTTTGCAGACGAGCAGCAGCAACCAGTTGTAGAGGCCATCAAAGTGTCCGGTGTCCCATGTCCTAAAGGTGCAGACGGGCTGCCAGTTCACTTCAAATTCAATAACTCAGTGCTGTTTGCTAACAACAAACCCTCCTTAGTAAGACGCATGATTTGGCCCTATAAAGAGAAAACCTTTGAGTATTGGAACATGGGGACAAAGAACATGGCCGGATTTTTTGCTAGTTTAGCTAACATCAAAACCATAAGATTGACAATGACCAATGAGGTTCTGAAAGAAAGAAAGCACCTGGAAAGTACAGTGGAGGAGCTGCAGAAGCAGGTTAAACTCAACTTGGCCAAGCTGGAGGATATCAGGGAGACAAACGACAAACTCAAAGAGCATGAAGCAGAAATCAGAAACAATGAGAACTTTGTGTTTCACATCACTGGGAGAAAGAACAGGCAAATTGATATTTCTCACACTAGGCAGTATATTACCAACTGCATGCAGTGCTATGTTACCTGTCACTATCCTTGTGGCATACCGAATGATGATGGTAAGAAAGGATGTTCTGCAATGAACCAAGATGGATACTGTCATGTATGTCCAGGGAAATGTTTCTGGAATGTGCATTCCAACCAGAGCTTCAGATGGGAATATAGTCAAGTTAATGAAGCACAAACAGTGAAAGAACTGAAAGAAAAATACGAGAAAGCTTGTGGACAGAAGGTAACCTTAGAGGAGCTGATGAAAAATCTGATGTCAGAGTATCGATCTATGCAGGATGATGTGGTGAAACTGATTGCAGAAGCTGCAAAGTGTCTGAACAGAATGAAAGAGATAGTCCTGAACCCAAACCCCCTTACTACTCCAGAATACATCAACATGCTCATTAAAGGAGAGGAACAGGAGGCCAAGCCAGGCTGGGAGGAGAGAGTTCAGTCTCTGATGAAACTGAAGGAAAAGGCAGAGATCATAGCTAAAGTAGAGAAGGAAGTTCTGGGTCATTAGTAATCTGATGTTTCACAACAAATCTAAAAACAGACAATGATCAGTCAGCTACCAACACTGGCTGGGATGTTTTCAGTTTCATTGATTTTTGCTTCTTTAAATGGCTTTGCTAATAATTGTATTGTATTTTGTGGGTTTTGCTGGGAATCAAATCAAGTTGTTTTATTTTGTCATTTTAAAGATGTCTCCACCAGTATTTGTTGGGGTTTGGGGTCACAACTGCTAACAAATATCTAAAACCTGTGAATATCTTAGATCCCACCCAAAAGGCTCTTACAACTCTTACTATTTTAACAGTTCAAACACCAAATATACCTTTATATTCATTAATACATCCAGTGGAAACAGTTTTGCCACTATCCACAGTCTTCCTTTTCGCCGTTCTTGTGGGTTCAGCCAATCAGTGCCAAGGAAAATGAACGGTGCTCCTGGATTGGCTGCTTTGCAAATAGCCAGTCGTGTATCAACTGTCTCAAGTAGAATTGCAGCAAAAATATTTCAGCTTTCTAAAGTGCATGTTTTAATAAATATTTGAGATTTTCTTCAAATAATTTGGAGTTTCGTTCCACATAAAAATCAGCAAATTGGTGAATCTGTGAACTCTGAACCGCGATCAGACGGGCGTCCGCTGTGTGTCTTTGGGCTGTTGATCATTCTGTGTACCTGCTTTTCACTTTGGGTGGAAATGTAGATTTTTTTTCTTATTTTCTTTAGTTGAAAGAAAAACCTGTCCTTTCTCACACATAGAGATCTCCTCCTCAGTGCATTATTTTCATTTGATATTTTGAAAGGTTCCACAATACAGATTTTAGGGTTTGTGTGAATGTCATGTAATGGCAGCAAACGGATTCATAAGTGGATAATTATCCATTGGATCCAGTTATCCAGCAGATAATTGGATTGAATTTACTTTTTTGTAAAGTCCCTGAAACTATGTTGTTATGAACTGGCCTTTTGTGAATAAACTGAATTTAATTGAGATAATCCAATCGACTTTTTCTTTAACTGTTTAGAGATGGTCTTATTTCTAGACATAAATCATGTTAGTTCAAAAAGTAACATTGAATTTCTCTATAGACAGAGTATTTTGAACCATTTGTGTATTTTGAGAACTTCGAAGGAACTTTTCAGAAATTTGTCACATGACTGCTGACAAAATATTGTTTTGAAACACGAGTTTCTCTGTGTCAAATTATTGACATAAATTAATGTAATTAAAACTGCAGAAGAAATTCTCATGTTTACTTCTAATAAACTCCATTAACAAACCATGTAGTTGAGCTCAGCTTTCATTCACAACACTGGGTTCTGTTCAGTTCCTCCTTTGTCCACTAGGTGGCAGCACACCTTCAGTCGTTGATCATGGTGCAGGTCTGTGAAGTGCAGGAATTACAACATTCAAATTATACTTCATTTTAAAAAACACATTTCAACATCCACAAAATAACAGGAGAAGGAAAAATTCTGTTTTAGGAAAATCAAAACAAAACATTTATTTTAAATTCAGTCCAGAAAAACATCAGAAAACGACTTCAAGATAAATAATCTTTAACAAATTATTATTTTAGTTTTCACAGAGCAGCGTTCCAACATTAAACATGATTTTTATCCAGGAAGTTTTACGTTTCTTTAATCAGATCGGGATGAAAAACATGCATTTGTGATATTTTCCATAAAAAGATTTAAAGAATATTCATGAATCGTTTTCAGTGTTTTGTTCCCTGATGCAGCTAGTTACCATGGCAACAGCTACAGTTTCCTCCACACAGGAAGTGATGTAATTCCTCGTTGCCATGACAGACTTAAAGTTGAACGTCTATGGACGCTTTTCTTTTGTTTTTAAGTTTATGTCTTTATTTTTTCTAAAATAAATCTTTTTTTAACCCAACTTTCTGTCCAGAATAAAAACATTTTCTGATTCAGTTTGATCAACAGTTCAATCAAATTTAGACTTTAGATTGATGTGTTAAACATTCATGTTGGAAAGACAAAACAAGAACCAGTTTTATAATATAAAACAATAATCTTTGAAATAAAAAGACGCAGTAGAGCTGAACGTTGAAACAACAACAAGACAATAAAACTGTTTAAATTCTTCAGTTCAACTCAGATTCTTGCTGAAATCCGATTTTCTGCATTGTTGATTATTTTATTAATAAAATATGATCTCAATCAATCAATCAATCAATCAATCAAATTTTATTTGTATAGCACATTTCAGCAGCAGGCATTTCAAAGTGCTTTACATCATTACAAACACAGAATCACAATGCAACATAGAATCAATCATTAAGTCAAGTTCCATCAATAAATTTGTAATTGATTACATTTCAAATACAATCCTAAACAGGTGGGTTTTCAGTTGAGATTTAAAAGAAGTCAGTGTTTCAGCTGTTTTACAGTTTTCTGGAAGTTTGTTCCAAATTTGTGGTGCATAGATGCTGAAAGCTGCTTCTCCTCGTTTGGTTCTGGTTCTGGATGCAGAGCAGAACCAGAACCAGAACCTGAGAGGTCTGGAAGGTTGATACAACAACAGCAGATCTTTAATGTATTGTGGTGCTAAGCCGTTCAGTGATTTATAAACTAACAACAGGATTTTAAAGTCTATTCTCTGAGCTACAGGGAGCCAGTGGAGGGACTTTAAAACTGGTGTTATGTTCTCTATCTTCCTGGTTTTAGTGGGAACGGCAGCTTTATGACCCCAAGGTGATGAACATGCCTGTGTGAACTTTAGTTTCTCTGAGATCAACGGACCAGAGGAGCTTCAGCCTCATGTAGAGTCTGGACTCGTTCGTTTGGGTTTAATGAATCGGTTGAGAACTCTTACTGTTGTTCCTGTTGAACAGAAATCTGGTCCAGGCGGACATCTTGGAGCCACACTGCGCCCTGACCCGCAGGCTGTAGTCGGAGTCAGATCCCAGGTCAGAGGTCAGGTCGCAGCTGGTGAGGGGGATCCTCTGGCACTCAGGAGCGTTTATCCAGCTGCCGTTCTTGATCAGGAGCTCAAACTCCCTGAAAACAGAAGCAGGAGGAAACAAACTGACTCAGAAACCAGCCTGACTCTCTGACGGTCTGGTTACAGTCACTGAAGTTTCCATCAGCTGGGTTTGATTCCAAGAGAAGACTCTCAGTAATCCTCGCTGATCTTTTTTCTCTGTGTTGGTTTTGACCTCAGGTTCAGGATCAACGTTGCTCAACAGCCGTTGATCTGCATTCCCCCTGCAGACGCTGCAGCTGTCAGTCAGGCATGCTAATGGCTGCCAGGCGTTGATCACTCTGACCTCCTGTTTGCTGTGACTCACCTGCCTCATCCATCAGGTCGGGTCGGTTTGCTGGAATATGAAGCAAAACTAAAACATAAACAGTCAGGCCGCTGGCGCTCATAAACAGCATGTTGCCTCTGCAGCTTGTGTGAATTTTACCCGATAAATAAATCTGTGTTTTCATTGTGAGAGGAAGAAAACATGAGCTGCTTCCATCTGGAAAACTTTTCATTTAGTCTGAAGCTGCTGCTGGTTTCATTCACTGTTAGTTTATTACTAACAACCTCAACAAGGTTTGTCTTCATAAGTTTATTATGTTTTAAATGCTTTACACTATAAAAACATAACAAGATTCATTAATTATGAAACACTCACTCAGACCTGTAACTTTCTATAGACACTAAATGTGAGCAAATATTAGTTTTGTCCTATAAGTAACTCAAAGCGGATCTGCAAACAGAAAAACTCTTCTGAGCAAACAGAGCAGCTGAACAGAAGCTGCTTTCATTTATTGTGTCCAACGTAGAAATGAGTCATTATTCATGCATTAGGGGTCAATAAGTCTGTTTTTATGTATTATTAGAAAATAAACACAGAGAGAAAAACTAATGTCTGCTGAAAGCCAGAGACAGATTTGAGTAAGGAGCATAAAAAGGGAAAAGTTAGTGGAAGAAAAAAGTAAAGATCTGATTGAATTTCTCACTGAAGTCACTTTTAACTTCTGGAATCAATAAATCACCAAACGTGTTTCTAAACGGCTGATTTATTGACCTCTGACCTTTGAGGTGAGTCAGCCTGCAGACTTTTAGTTTTTTGTTGAGCCAATTTATTGCAAATTAATTCAGTTTCCAAAAACTAAACCTTAAAATTCTGATGACTTTTCACCAAAACCTAAAACTTTTCATCTGTGAATCATTACTGGATGATTATTCACAATCAGCAGCGATAATATTTACATGATTCATCGATAATATTTACATGATTCATCGATAATATTTACATGATTCATCGATAATATTTACATAATTCAACATTGACAGCTAACATTTTTCTGTCCGGTGTTTTATGCGTGGTTACGTTTATCTTTTAGCCTCCTGCGTTACTCTGTTTATCAGATCAGCGGTTTGGTGACTTTACTCACCCCTGGTACTGAACGGAGTAAAGCACGGTGGAGTTGCATGATGCTGTGGGCTGCGTCCAGCGCAGGACGTGTCTCATGTTGACCGAGTCCATGCAGACGGACCCAGGAGCCGGCGGCGTCCCGACGCCTGCAGGAGAGTTTCCATCAGATTGTCTGAGTGGACGGAGATCTTGTTGCTCTTTTCTTTTAAAAGTATAAATCCTTATACATTTGGTTTCCTTACAAACATATAATAAAACATTTAATTCTGCTGAACAATAAGTTGAATGAAAAACTGTCAAATGTTTGTCAGTAAAATGAACCAAGCAGCCGATGGATGAAATGTCTGCAGGACGAATTTAATGTTCACAGAATCCAGTTTGGCCTGAAATCAGTTTAAATGATTCTGATTAATTCCAGTAGAACCAGAACAACACGACCAGCTTTGTTATTCTAATGATCCTGAAGTGAAGTGAATATACATTTAACTCAGATTAGCAAAACTCAACACCTGCAGACTCTGAACTACAGAGGACAGAAACAAGGTTTGCATCATTTCATTTTAATCTTTGACAGAAATGTGATTTAGTCCAACCCAACTGCGTTGATTTCCTCCCACAATCACATTTTCATGGGTCTTGAAAACATGCATGACCATTTTTACATTTTTATTGAGGTGGAGACATTTGGAGGAAATCGTTACTTCATTCTTCTGTGAATTATCCGTTTCTGTCTCTTCTGATGGAAACTGAATTTGCTATTCTCACTATTTTTGGCTTTCAATGTTTCAGTTGTCAGTTGTATTTATTTTGCTTGCAAACATTTACATAAATACATCCAGTCATATAAAGTTTTAGTGTTAACATCAAACAACTGGAGTCTTTTTGTAGACATGCAGTTGATGCTTGCAGTTCTGAATCTCTAATATTCATAAGATATTCAGAAAAAAACGACTTAAACCTTTAGCTCATTGAAAGTAAGTGAAACCCTAAAGGGTTTTCTCTGTGAGTACAGCATAACTACATCAATAAACACACAATTTTACTGATATTATTCATAAATATTTGACTGTTTTTCATCAGAACAAGAAAATGTAAATATGTTCTGTGTTTATTCCAGGAATTTGTCAGACCCCGACTGGAAATCCAAACACTTTGAGATCATCTGAATAAAAAAACTCCCATTAATTTCAGAAATATGATGATGAAAAGTTTGTGTAATACCTGCCTGTCAGCACTATACAGGATTTTCACTGTTTGGCACCCAAATGTGTGCATCTTTCAAAGAAATTCATCTTTCATCAGAGTAGCTTTATTTAACAGAAACTTTAAAAACAAATGATTTAATCTGATCACATTTATTCCGACAACAAAATGCCACATTAGGAAAAATAAGAAATTTATGATAAAAGTCAGTTGTGACCTTTTTAACATATTTTTCCAAGAAACCCCATAATTATGGTGGAAATGTTTCATTTTCTGTGAGGAATCATTTTAATTTACCTGTATTAATAGCTTGTGTTAATTAGATATTAAATTAACTATTTTCTCTACAGTTTTATAATTTTTCCTCTTATTGCAGGCAGATTGACACCACAGAGGAACCAGCAGTGACGGTCATGATGGACCTGTTATTGACCCTACGCCTCCTCATTGCTGGAGTTGTGTTGCTTTTGTTGCTTTTATTACTCTGGCAGAAAATCATCACTGACAGACTTACTCAAAGTAGGAAATCAAGTTTCAGATGTAATGATGCCAGCGTCAGAAGATCCAAAGATATCAGGAGCGTTAACACTAACCGTCACTTCGGTTTTCATTTCGACAAACTCACTGGAAACGACTCTGCTGGTCGTGGTTGATATCAAACTGTGGCTGCATTGGCTCAACATCCTGCTACTCAGAGTTAATTAGGTTAGCTACAGAGTTTTATCAGTTAGTTAAAGGTAAAAGTAAAAATATGCACCAAGAACAGAACCAATAAAATGATGCAATGATGCCGCAGTTCAGTATGAAACCAGAAAGAGGAATTTGGAAATGAGGTCAAATTTGTTTTCAACCAGTTTAGTTTGAACTATAATATTCTGCAGATTCTTCCCACAATAACAGCAAAATTATAGAAGTTTGCAGTGGCTGAAAATGTAGGAGCACAGCGCTACCTTTAGTTTGACCTTCAGTTTAGCCAACGGTTAGCTCTTGAGAAAACGGGATATTTAGCGTAGCAGCTCAGTGGAAGGTTGTGGAAGGAATCATGCAATAAAGCCAAAACATTAGCATGGCTGTTACAAGAGGTGAATCTTCCAGTCACCCAAACTGCAGTAACTTTATTAAACGTCTGAATGTATTTTATTTCTTATTCTCATGCTTCTTTTTTTCAGTTTCTGGAATTTAATTTGTAGTGTTTTTATGTTTCATTTTACTTCCATGCAGATATTAATATTGCAACTTATTGTGTTGGTGTCAACAAAAAGTTTAATGCAGTAATAAAATGTTTGTTTTTATTTTAGACATTACATTGTTTTTGCACTGCTGTACTGTGCTTTGTTTTCCCAAGTCAACAGTACTTTTGCTTAAATTATGGATTCATTTAGTAAAACAGAAGCACATTGGGTGATTTCTCTGTGTTGATTATTGCTGTTAACGTGTTGCCATATAAGTTCATTCCTGTTTAGTTTTATAGTTTATTCTTGTTTTTTGTATTTGTTGTGTCGACCTTTTTGTTCATCTTTATATTTGTCTTTGGCAAAGCAGCAAAGAAGGATTTACTGACCTTCTAGCATTAAAATATTGCACCACAATTAAATAACAAACACATAATTAGCAACAAAAAAATCTCAGACATATTATTTATATTTCTGTGGAATTTAGCAAAAATAATTTGGTAATTTTACGAGACCTAAAACAAGTGACACTTGGTTTGATTTAACTTCAGAGTGAGAAAAAAAAAGATGTGTGTCTTTCATGTGGCGTATGTAAACTTCTGGTTTTAAATGTCGAGGCTCTGCTCCCCCCTCTGCCCCTTTTGTTCCCCCCTCTGCCCCTTTGGCTCCCTCCTCTGCCCCATTTTTACCCCTTGGCATGTCGGAAAGGCTCCAGTCTGCAGCTGAACCTGAACTGGGCAGAAAATGAAGAAGTGAGAAGCTGCCTTTCACTTTCAGATTGACACGGGGAATTTTCCAAAAAAATTTGGGTTCTTTCAGGTCCCAAATGGGTATAAAGAGTCAAGACAGCAAGAGCAGATTTTATTCTGGTTTTTGTCTTTATATCAGCAAATGTCACCATAAGTCACCCTGAACTGCCTTTCCTGCTGCATTATACATATTCTGCAGAAAAAGAGAAAAAGCATCTAAATTGTTTGTAAAAACAAACAATTTCTTTTTTCCACTGTGACTAAACTTCTCTTGCTTTTGTTAGTTGCGATCAACACAATTATATTTTCATAACCAAAAAAAGACTAATTTTATTTTCATAACTTTCATTGTACATTTTGTTAGTGTTGCCCATTTTAAACTGTAAACTTTGGTTAAAAACATAAAAATAATTTTGTCTCATTCCTCCAAACAGAACTGGTGAAATTAGTTCAAATGTTGTGACTTAACCTGTAATAATCTAATGAAGGAAACGTCTGTCAGTGTGGAAGTGAGCTGTTGTCATCGTTGAGGCTCCGCCCACTGACAGGATGCCACAGCAGCTGCCCACTCCACAGATCAGATTCTCGCTAGTTAGAAGAAGTGAAAACCACAAACTCATTTCACAGAAATGACAGAATCAACAGGATTTCAGAACATGGTTAGAAAAGCTGCAGAAGCGAACGTCTCCTCTCTAAATAAATGTATTTCATAGAATCCAAGCAGCATTTCTGTGGGATTCTGTGCAGAATGGTTGAATCAAGTTAAACTGTAGGTGTGTGATCGTTAGCTGGAGGTTTGATAATCCTGTGAGATTATAATTTCTAAGCCAACCTTCCAGCCTCGGTACCTGCTCAGGTTCAGATTCTTCTCTTATTGACTGAAGATCAGAAATTCAGTCGGATCCGATCAGAACTGATTTCACTTTCATGTTGACACAGAGAAACTCTGAAGTTCGTCTCAAACATTTTTCAGGTTTTCCAAAGAGCCTGAGGTTAGGAAAGTAATTTAGTCATTAATTTTAAGTGACAACCAGCCTGGGAAAACATTTCTACTATGATTGGTTCGTGGTCTGTTGATGCCATTTTATGAATTTATTCACATTTTATTTTAATACTTAGTATGAGGGAAGGGCTGGATTTCTTTTAGTTTTTGTCAATATTTGTTGATTATGTTCATAATTTAATCTAAAACATAAGTTTTAGATTAATTAATGACACAAATCATCTAAGCTCATTTTTATTCAGTAGTTTGAAGCAATTGCATTTATTTAAAGGAATTTAAAAATATATATATTTTACCTTGACATTTATTGTATACCAAAAAGTAAATTGCAACGACATTTACTTTAAAGAAACGATGTAAGCCTTCAGAATAACCAAAATAAATAAATTGAAGCTCATAATTTATTTTTAAAAATTACATTCTATGTATGCAGCATTTTGTGAATGTTTGTGAATCTTCTGAGTGCAGTCAGTTAAAAATGATCTCCAACGAACCAAATATTTAAAATGAACGATTCTCAAATCCATCACTATTAATATTACCTCACAGCACCAACAACCATGAAAACACTGAATAGCCTGTGTGGTTTTGGGTGGATTTTAAACAGATTACATGTTAAAACCTGATTAACTCTACTCTGTTCCCCAAAGGGTTGGCAGTTGTAAGAAATGCAAATGTGTTTCCCATCATTTCACAGAAATCCTTTAAAACTTGTCAACACATGCAACACAACGTCTAACAGAAAAAATGTCAAAAGCTTTTTTTCCTTTGCTTTTGAAAGTGTAAGTGTGTGATTGTGTGTGTGTGTGTGGGTGGGGGGGGGGGGGGTGCGTGTGTGTGTGTGTGTGTGTGTGTGTGTGTGTGTGTGTTTGTGTGTGTGTGTGTGTGTGTGTGTGTGTGTGTGGGTGTGTGTGTGTGAGTTTTATCCGTTGTTTCAGTTTTGCTTTGAGCTGAATCGTGAGGTTATAAATGCAGCTGCAGTAAATGAAGGCAGAACTTTCCCTCCGGTTCTGACAGAAGATTGCTGGTAAGTTTATAAACTCTCACATCTTCACTTTTTTCTTTTTTTTTTTTTTTTTTTTGCATTTTTAAAGTTTTATCTTTAAATTCTGTTTTGCAGATTTTTGTGTGAAATCCAGTTAATAATTTGTTTGTATTTTTTGTGAATAAATTCAGTTTATCAGCAGGAGAACATAAACCACAGACTGGAGACAAACAGATAAGAAAGGTTAGTTTCTATTTATCTTCTCTAAAGTAACTTTTCTTTAAGTTAATTGTAATTTAATGTTTAGAATCTATCAAATAGCCTTGGTAAAAATAAAACACCGTCTATCAGTTTGATTGATTGAAACATAATCTGTTCCTTACCAAGTTACTTTTTCTATTTAACATCTGAACTCCTCATTTCTGCATGTTTATCAAACAGATATTAGTCCAATAGAAAAGTTTGAGAAAATAGTTATGCACCTAGAAATCTAGACAATAAAATCTTTAAAACTGGATATAAAATGTGGCTTTAACTTACTGCAACTTAATGCTCATTAATATTAAGAATGGATGTTTTGGAAATATGGCACAAAAAAGCATAACTAATAAGTTCATGTGAAACTCCTCATATTTCATTCTCCTTTCTGTGTAACATAATAAAAGTTCTTAATCAATCAATCAGTTCTTTATCAATCAATCAGTATCACTGTTACACACAATAAAGTGATCAGGTCCCACAAATAAATAACAGAATAAAAATAAAATTAAACTATACTGACACAAGATAAAGTAAAACCATGAAAGCAGAAACATAACAGATCCTCAGAAGTTATTTTTAGTCGGGTTTGAACATTTCTCGTGTTTTCACATGTAACATGTGAAACAGGCTGCAGGGGGAAGAAATGTCCCAACATGCAGCTCAGATCTGCTTCAGTTTTTCTTTCCCTGATTTGGCCGTTTTTGTCTTTTGCTCCATTTTGCTTTTACAGGAATAAACTGACAAGTTCAGTATTTTTTTTATTCCAGATTTCTTTCAATAGTTGAATTAAAGTTGTTTGGTGTTTTCTAAGTTCTTCACTGCATCAAGTCAAATAAACTTCTGACTAAAACAATTAAACCTGATTATGTGAAATATTAGATGTAAAGATGTAAAGAGTTAAAGTACAAACATTTGTTTTCAGTTCTGCAGAGCTGAGCTGTTTGTGTGTTTCCTGTTTACAAATGAATAAACTTGACCTGTTCCCAGTCAAACTGAATATGACATGTTTTAAATTGATCAATTAACACTGCATCACAGAAATAACCATTAATAACCTCATACTACAGGTTACTAAATGTTAATTATTCTGATAATTGTGTTAAATTTATTGGTTAAATCTATTATGAAAGAGAAACTTCAATGTTTTCCATGTTTCTGTTTATAAATATTATTGCATAATTTAATCAGGCCTGATAATTAATGTTCTTTTTATTGCATTTCAGGATATTGACAGTTACTGACTGGAAGCAGCTGAAGCAGGTTTGTTGTGACTCGTGTTTAATTCAACACATTATGTGAAAATGATCCACGAGTGAAAGAGGTGAAATATCTGCTCTACAAAATATCTGTATGGTTGGTAACATTATTTTTTTTAAAGTATGGCGTCACATTCCAGGCTCACTTTTTGGCTTAATAAATGATCTCAAATCCAGTTTTGCTAGGAGACACGAGTCTCTGTTCAAAACCTCAGACTAGTTCCCTCTTCTCTAATTACTCTGTTGCAACACTTGATGTCTCAACAGCACATAAATCTGGATACATAACTAAATTCAGGCTTTATTCTCTTTCACTGCTAAGGTAAGAATATTCAGTATGGGATTAATGGGAATATCTACATTATGTTGACAGAGGAAAGTTTATTTCTCTTTTCCTTTTCTGCACCGTCTTCTTCGTCCTCTTCTTCTTTTTCCTCCACATTTTGAATCCACATCCGGTTCTTTTCCTATCAGACCCAGTCCATGCTGGGTGTCTGGCACTTGATTTCAGCTGAAAATCTGAGAAATCAAATTATTGAATCAGATTATTGGAGAAATGGTTGTAGAAGTTCGTCCTGCAATCGAGGTTGCTGGTTCGATCCCCGCTCTGTCCCTCTCTGTCGTGTCCTTGAACAAGACACTGCACCCACGTTTCCTGCTGATGATGGTCAGAGGGCCCAGCAGGTGGCGCCGGTGCACGGCAGCCTCACCTCTGTCAGAACGCCTCAGGGCAGCTGTGGCTACTATCCTGTAGCTTGTAATAGGACAAAAGCTACATACAAAATCTGTAGTAGGTAACCTTTATAATATAAATGTCATAATAACATTACAGTATAACATCTGTGAAAAAATGGGGTTCACGAGGATGATTGACAGCGCTAAGACTCTGATTGGCTGTTCTGATGGAGGGGCAGTTTATCATTATTATCATCAGCATCATTTTCTGCCTTGGAAAGAGGCAGAAAAACTGTTTTTTGTTTTTTACAGATTATCGGTGTCATAGTGAAAGTTTGAACAAATATGTGAAATAAACAATTTTATAAAAGTTATCTACTGCAGCTTTAAAGCTAAACATTACTCAACATTACTCAGATAGCCCACATACTACTGACTATATTTTAGCTAACCTTAGCATTGTAGCTTATTTTAGCTTATACACTATTGTTTTCATGCTGAATGAAGGGCTTCTGATAGCCTACATGCTAATGGTGGCATTGAAGCTAAAATTAGCATTTAGGTAATGGTAGCTTATGTAGTACTGCTTGCATACTTGGAAGATGTTACTGGAGGTCAATATGCTAGCAATAGCCTTCATGCTAATCATCTTGTTAGCTGATTTTGTTATAAAGACTTCATGTAATGTGCTGGATGGAGAAAGTCGATGTCAGTCAACATGATAGTGATAGCCCACATAACAAGAGTAGCCTTTTAGCTAAAAATAGCATTTTAATAAATTTTGATATAGCAGCTTACCTTTACATACTGAATGGACCAGGTCAGTGTTAGTCAACATGCTAGTACTTTATAGGCTTTGATGTGCAAAGCCTAAAGTATGCAACAGATGCAGCTGCTTAATATTGATTAGATGGTCCAATAAAAAAACATGTTACTGTTTCATAGGAAGACATTTTATTTTTTATGCTGTTTCTGTTTGACTCCAGGCAGATTGGCAACAAAGAAGAATCTACAATGGCTGTCAAGACGTGGGGGTTACTGATCATAACTCTGTTCATCGTTGTGGTTGTAATTCTGATGCTCCACTGGCTGAACATCATCACACTGACTGATGTATTCACATCTCAGAGGAACCTCTCAAAGTTGGTCATCGCAGCATTAGACGATCCAAAGATATCCGGGGCGTTAGCACTGATAACCACTGTGCTCTTCATCAAGTCAAACTCCCTCACAACAATTCTCTGGCTAGTTGTGTCTGCAGTATTTAGCCTGCATTGGTTGAACATCGTTCCACTGCCGGGTTTCTTCCCATCAGCATTAGATGGTCCTAAGATATCAGGAGCAGTAACGGTGTCAATCATACTGTCTCTTACTCTGTCAACCTCATTGACAACAATTATCTTGGCTGCTGTGAATGTTGTTTTTTGGTTTAATTGGCTGAACATCATCACTCTGAGTGATGTATTCACTTCTGAGAGGAAGGTCTCAGAGTTAGTCTTCACAGCATTAGATGATCCTACGTTTTCTGGAGGGTTAGCACTGACAGTCACTGTGTTTTTCATTAAGTCAAACTCCCTCACAACAACTCTGTTGGTTGTTGTGTCTGCAGTATTTAGTCTGCACTGGTTGAACATCATTACACTGGCAGGTTTCTTCCCATCAGCATTAGATGATCCTAAGATATCAGAAGCGATGATGGTGACAATCACAGTGTTTTTCACTCTGTCAAACCCAATGACTACAACTGTCTTTGCTGCTGTGAATGTTGTTCTTTGGTTTAATTGGCTGGAAATCATCTCACTGAAGGATGTATTCTCATCTGAGATAAACCTTTCCGAGTTCGTCTTCACAGTATTAGATGATCCGAAGATGTTGGGAGTGTTAACACCAGCAATCACTGCGTTTTTCATGTCCAACTTATGGGTAATAACTCTCTCACTTACTGTGTATGCAATCGTTTGTTTGCATCGCTTTAACATCGTTACACTGACAAATTTCTTCCCGTCATGGTTAAAGAATCCCAAAATATTAGGAGTGTTTATGGTGACAACCGCAGTGCTTCTCACCGTGTCAACCTCACTGGTAACAGCTCTCTCAGTTGTTGTGAACGTCATACTTTGGTCCAATTGGCTGAAAATCATCAACCTGACGGATGTTTTCACATCCGACAGGAACCTTTTAAAGTTGGTCATCCTGGCATTAGACAATCCAAAGATATCAGGAGTGTTAACACTGACGATCTCTGTCTTCTTCTTCATATCAAACGTGCTGGTAATAACTATCTCAGTTATTGTGTCTTTAGTATTTAGTTTGCATCGGTTTAACATCATTTCACTGACACATGTCTTCCCTTCAGGGTTAAAGAACCCTAAAATATTAGGAGTATTAATAGTGACAGTCACTGTGTTCCTGACTTTCTCAACCTCTTTGATAACAACTCTCTCAGTGGCTGTGAATATCACACTTTGGTTCAACTGGCTGGACATCATCACAGTGACAGACTTAGTCACACTGGGTTCAGATGTATTCATGTCGTGCAACAGTTGGTCAAGCTACTCAAAGACCCGCGCTGAGTCAAGCCCAGGAGCTAAACGATTGGCTGATGTTGTCAAAGGGAAAAGCACTCTAATAACGTCACAAACTGGCTGTACCCCAGTTTACAGACTTCCACTAGAAGAGAAACAGATCAACATTAATGGCTGCAAGAGCTTCACTTTTGGAGAGAAATCCATGAATTGTAACAGAAACATCATGGTTCTTGGAGCTGCAGGTGCTGGAAAGTCCACCGCCATCAATGCGATGATAAACTACGTTCTAGGCGTTAGATGGGAAGACTCGTTTCGGTTTAAGTTAGTGGATGAAGGTCAGTCAGACTCACAGGTTCACAGTCAGACATCAGAAATCACAGTGTACAAACTCTACCACCAGGAGGGATTCAGGGTGAACTACTCCCTCACCATCATAGACACTCCAGGCTTTGGGGGAATCGGTGGCGTAGACAGAGACAAGGAGATCACAGAGCAGCTGCGAAACTCTTTGCTAACCAGGAAGGTGTTGGTGAAGTTGATGCTGTGTGTTTTGTAGTTCAGGCAGGTCTAACTGAACTGACATCAACACAAAGATATGTGTTTGATTCAGCGCTGTCAATCTTTGGCAAAGATGTGGCAGAAAACATCAGGATCCTGGTGACGTTTGCAGACGAGCAGCAGCAACCAGTTGTAGAGGCCATCAAAGTGTCCGGTGTCCCATGTCCTAAAGGTGCAGACGGGCTGCCAGTTCACTTCAAATTCAATAACTCAGTGCTGTTTGCTAACAACAAACCCTCCTTAGTAAGACGCATGATTTGGCCCTATAAAGAGAAAACCTTTGAGTATTGGAACATGGGGACAAAGAATATGGCCGGTTTCTTTGCTAGTCTAGCTAACATCAAAACCATAAGATTGACAATGACCAATGAGGTTCTGAAAGAAAGAAAGCACCTGGAAAGTACAGTGGAGGAGCTGCAGAAGCAGGTTAAACTCAACTTGGCCAAGCTGGAGGATATCAGGGAGACGAATGACAAACTCAAAGAGCATGAAGCAGAAATCAGAAACAATGAGAACTTTGAGTTTCACATCACTGGGAGAAAGAACAGGCAAATTGATATTTCTCACACTAGGCAGTATATTACCAACTGCATGCAGTGCTATGTTACCTGTCACTATCCTTGTGGCATACCGAATGATGATGGTAAGAAAGGATGTTCTGCAATGAACCAAGATGGATACTGTCATGTATGTCCAGGGAAATGTTTCTGGAATGTGCATTCCAACCAGAGCTTCAGATGGGAATATAGTCAAGTTAATGAAGCACAAACAGTGAAACAACTGAAAGAAAAATACGAGAAAGTTTGTGGACAGAAGGTAACCTTAGAGGAGCTGATGAAAAATCTGATGTCAGAGTATCGATCTATGCAGGATGATGTGGTGAAACTGATTGCAGAAGCTGCAAAGTGTCTGAACAGAATGAAAGAGATAGTCCTGAACCCAAACCCCCTTACTACTCCAGAATACATCAACATGCTTATTAAAGGAGAGGAACAGGAGGCCAAGCCAGGCTGGGAGGAGAGAGTTCAGTCTCTGATGAAACTGAAGGAAAAGGCAGAGATCATAGCTAAAGTAGAGAAGGAAGTTCTGGGTCATTAGTAATCTGATGTTTCACAACAAATCTAAAAACAGACAATGATCAGTCAGCTACCAACACTGGCTGGGATGTTTTCAGTTTCATTGATTTTTGCTTCTTTAAATGACTTTGCTAATAATTGTATTGTATTTTGTGGGTTTTGCTGGGAAACAAATCAAGTTGTTTTACTTTGTCATTTTAAAGATGTCTCCACCAGTATTAGTTGGGGTTTGGAGTCACAACTGCCAACAAATATCTAAAACCTGTGAATATCTTAGATCCCACCCCAAAGGCTCTTACAACCGTTACTATTTTAACAGTTCAAACACCAAATATACCTTTATATTCATTAATACATCCAGTGGAAACAGTTTTGCCACTATCCACAGTCTTCCTTTTCGCCGTTCTTGTGGGTTCAGCCAATCAGTGCCAAGGAAAATGAACGGTGCTCTTGGATTGGCTGCTTTGCAAATAGCCAGTCGTGTATCAAGTGTCTCAAGTAGAATTGCAGCAAAAATATTTCAGCTTTCTAAATTTCATGTTTTCATAAATATTTGAGATTTTCTTCAAATAATTTGGAGTTATGGTCCACATAAAAATCAGCAAATTGGTGAATCTGTGAACTCTGAACCGCGATCAGACGGGCGTCCGCTGTGTGTCTTTGGGCTGTTGATGATTCTGTGTGCCTGCTTTTCACTTTGGGTGGAAATGTAGATTTTTTTTCTTATTTTCTTTAGTTGAAAGAAAAACCTGTCCTTTCTCACACATAGAGATCTCCTCCTCAGTGCATTATTTTAATTTGATATTTTGAAAGGTTCCACAATACAGATTTTTAAGGTTTGTGTGAATGTCATGTAATGGCAGCAAACGGATTCATAAGTGGATAATTATCCATTGGATCCAGTTATTCAGCAGATAATTGGATTGAATTTACTTTTTTGTAAAGTCCCTGAAACTATGTTGTTATGAACTGGCATTTTGTGAATAAACTGAATTTAATTGAGATAATCGAATCGACTTTTTCTTTAACTGCTTAGAGATGGTCTTATTTCTAGACATAAATCATGTTAGTTCAAAAAGTAACATTGAATTTCTCTATAGACAGAGTATTTTGAACCATTTGTGTATTTTGAGAACTTCGAAGCAACTTTTCAGAAATTTGTCACATGACTGCTGACAAAATTTTGTTTTGAAACACGAGTTTCTCTGTGTCAAATTATTGACATAGATTAATGTAATTAAAATTGCAGAAGAAATTCTCATGTTTACTTCTAATAAACTCCATTAACAAACCATGTAGTTGAGCTCAGCTTTCATTCACAACACTGGGTTCTGTTCAGTTCCTCCTTTGTCCACTAGGTGGCAGCACACCTTCAGTCGTTGATCATGGCGCAGGTCTGTGAAGTGCAGGAATTACAACATTCAAATTATACTTCATTTTAAAAAACACATTTCAACATCCACAAAATAACAAGAAGGAAAAATTCTGTTTTAGGAAAATCAAAACAAAACATTTATTTTAAATTCAGTCCAGAAAAACATCAGAAAACGACTTCAAGATAAATAATCTTTAACAAATTATTATTTTAGTTTTCACAGAGCAGCGTTCCAACATTAAACATGATTTTTATCCAGGAAGTTTTACGTTTCTTTAATCAGATCGGGATGAAAAACATGCATTTGTGATATTTTCCATAAAAAGATTTAAAGAATATTCATGAATCGTTTTCAGTGTTTTGTTCCCTGATGCAGCTAGTTACCATGGCAACAGCTACAGTTTCCTCCACACAGGAAGTGATGTAATTCCTCGTTGCCATGACAGACTTAAAGTTGGACGTCTATGGATGCTTTTCTTTTGTTTTTAAGTTTGTCTTTATTTTTTCTAAAATAAATCTTTTTTTAACCCAACTTTCTGTCCAGAATAAAAACATTTTCTGATTCAGTTTGATCAACAGTTCAATCAAATTTAGACTTTAGATTGATGTGTTAAACATTCATGTTGGAAAGACAAAACAAGAACCAGTTTTATAATATAAAACAATAATCTTTGAAATAAAAAGACGCAGTAGAGCTGAACGTTGAAACAACAACAAGACAATAAAACTGTTTAAATTCTTCAGTTCTACTCAGATTCTTGCTGAAATCCGATTTTCTGCATTGTTGATTATTTTATTAATAAAATATGATCTCAATCAATCAATCAATCAATCAAATTTTATTTGTATAGCACATTTCAGCAGCAGGCATTTCAAAGTGCTTTACATCATTACAAACACAGAAACACAAAGCAATATAGAATCAATAATCAAAACACAGCATTAAGTCAAGTTCCATCAATAAATTTGTAATTGATTACATTTCAAATACAATCCTAAACAGGTGGGTTTTTAGTCGAGATTTAAAAGAAGTCAGTGTTTCAGCTGTTTTACAGTTTTCTGGAAGTTTGTTCCAAATTTGTGGTGCATAGATGCTGAAAGCTGCTTCTCCTCGTTTGGTTCTGGTTCTGGATGCAGAGCAGAACCAGAACCAGAACCTGAGAGGTCTGGAAGGTTGATACAACAACAGCAGATCTTTAATGTATTGTGGTGCTAAGCCGTTCAGTGATTTATAAACTAACAACAGGATTTTAAAGTCTATTCTTTGAGCTACAGGGAGCCAGTGGAGGGACTTTAAAACTGGTGTTATGTTCTCTATCTTCCTGGTTTTAGTGGGAACGGCAGCTTTATGACCCCAAGGTGATGAACATGCTGGTGTGAACTTTAGTTTCTCTGAGATCAACGGACCAGAGGAGCTTCAGCCTCATGTAGAGTCTGGACTCGTTCGTTTGGGTTTAATGAATCGGTTGAGAACTCTTACTGTTGTTCCTGTTGAACAGAAATCTGGTCCAGGCGGACATCTTGGAGCCACACTGCGCCCTGACCCGCAGGCTGTAGTCGGAGTCAGATCCCAGGTCAGAGGTCAGGTCGCAGCTGGTGAGGGGGATCCTCTGGCACTCAGGAGCGTTTATCCAGCTGCCGTTCTTGATCAGGAGCTCAAACTCCCTGAAAACAGAAGCAGGAGGAAACAAACTTACTCAGAAACCAGCCTGACTCTCTGACGGTCTGGTTACAGTCACTGAAGTTTCCATCAGCTGGGTTTGATTCCAAGAGAAGACTCTCAGTAATCCTCGCTGATCTTTTTTCTCTGTGTTGGTTTTGACCTCAGGTTCAGGATCAACGTTGCTCAACAGCCGTTGATCTGCATTCCCCCTGCAGACGCTGCAGCTGTCAGTCAGGCATGCTAATGGCTGCCAGGCGTTGATCACTCTGACCTCCTGTTTGCTGTGACTCACCTGCCTCATCCATCAGGTCGGGTCGGTTTGCTGGAATATGAAGCAAAACTAAAACATAAACAGTCAGGCCGCTGGCGCTCATAAACAGCATGTTGCCTCTGCAGCTTGTGTGAATTTTACCTGATAAATAAATCTGTGTTTTCATTGTGAGAGGAAGAAAACATGAGCTGCTTCCATCTGGGAAACTTTTCATTTAGTCTGAAGCTGCTGCTGGTTTCATTCACTGTTAGTTTATTACTAACAACCTCAACAAGGTTTGTCTTCATAAGTTTATTATGTTTTAAATGCTTTACACTATAAAAACATAACAAGATTCATTAATTATAAAACGAAACAAACATTGCATTTTGTAAAATTCCATCATAAAGATCATCAATGCACATGAAATATATTGATTAATGATCCAGTTCTGATCAATCCAAAGCAACTTTGACAGGTTTTAGCCTTGATTTAAAGGAACTCAGAGTTTCGGCTATTTTGCAGTTTTCCAGGAGTTTGTTCCAGATTTGTGGTGCATAGAAGCTGAATGCTGCTTCTACATGTTTGGTTCTGGTTCTGGGGATGAATGGATGAATTTCTCTATGTTTTGCTGTGACTTTAGTCCTTTAATCGTGGAAATGTTTTTCAGGTGACAGAAGGCCGACTTTGTAACTGACGTTATGTGTCTGAAGGTTCTGCAGGCCTGATCTCTAAAACCAGGCGGATCCCAGAAACCCTGATGGGACATGAACACCTGAATCTGTCACTACGACTTTAAATCTCTGTTCAGTTTTATTATTTAAAGGGAGGCTAGTTAATATTTTTATAATAGAAATGATGATTTGGCAGAAGAGCTAACATCTCTAAGCTAATGCTTTGGTCTTCACTGTGTCTCAGGCTGAGTGTTAATTATGACCCACATGCAGGACAACAGAGCCAGCTGTGTGATGAAGAGGAGTTTAACACTGAACTGAAAAACATTTTAAAAAACCATGAGCCAATGAGAATCAAATGAGGGACAGTAGAGGCAGAGTGCATGCTGGGAAACTGAGGGAAGGAGACTAATTAACACCGAGGAGAAATGAACAATAACAACATATTGTAAGGATTTGAGTTTTATGTGTTTATTTAGGTTTCTGTGTCGTTGAGTCTCTGTGTTGTCCCGGCGACCCCTTGATTGACCCCAGCTGTGTTTTGTTCCTCGATTCCCCTCTGTGTATTTAAATCCTGTGTCTCTTCGTCCTTGTCGGCTCCTTGTCTCAGTTGCTACCAGTTTTGAGCTCCTAGCCTTCTGCTCACCTGTGCTGCCTGGATTTTGTGCTTAGTCTTCATTAAATCATTTCAATCTACTAACCTGGGTTCACTGCGTCACCATTACACAACCCGATAACATGACACATATGTCTTTAAAACACTTTACAAATAAGTATATTATCATAATCTTTATTATTAGGACACCTATTATTATTATGATCATTTCAGTGAATCACTGATGTGACATCAGTCCCAAGGTCATGATTCAAGCCTGATAAAAAAATAAAAACAAAGAAGAGCAGAGATTCAGTGTTTGTGATGAAGGTTAGTAGTTGGTGGCAGAAAATCCCAAACAATGAGATTCATGATGTTAAGAAGTTTATTTTTCAGGTTTGTTCCAGAAGGTTACATTTTGATAAACTTAGTTTAGGTTGATCATAACATGATGACTCTGGGATGGATGTGATGGTTTCCTGGGAATGCTGCCTGACAGGATCTGAGTATAATGAGCGATTATGAAAACAAATCAGGAGAAAATGAGTTTCTAGAGAAGATGTCAAAAACCAGTCCGACTTAATTCTTCACTAGTTTTCTGCTCTTTGTTTCTCCTGACTGGTTTGGTGTCAAATGTCCAATAAAGTGTCACTGATGTTTTGTTTTTAAAGTTTTTTTATTCTCAGGATGCGTTCAGGTACAGATGGGATTAATAAAAACCGAGTTCCAGCTAATAAAATCCTAAAACAGTTTAATATGTTTAAATATGAACCTATAAAACTGGTTCATAGGTTCTTTCGTTCTCATGAGAATGAAAGCTTTTGTAGCAACGCGTGGTGAACGGAGGAATGCTGTTCCTTCAGAAGAACCGTCGGAACAATTGGCCGACACTTCAATGAAGTTTCTGATTTACAGCAGCATGACACACAGTTAATCATTGACATAAATCATCAAAATATCAGGAAACTAAAAAAACAAACATCTTTCATTCATGCAGAGTATTTAAATTCTTCATTTTTTCACTGACATAGATCAGTGCTCTTGAGTTCATATGGACAAAATTATACTTCATTTTAAAAAACACATTTCAACATCCACAAAAAAACAAGAAGGAAAATTTCTGTTTTAGGAAAATCAAAACAAAACATTTATTTTAAATTCAGTCCAGAAAAACATCAGAAAACGACTTCAAGATAAACAATCTTCAACAAATTATTATTTTAGTTTTCACAGAGCAGCGTTCCAACATTAAACATGATTTTTATCCAGGAAGTTCCACATTTCTTTAATCAGATCTGGATGAAAAACAAACATTCAGAATCATTACTGATGAAAATCTTTCACACCCTCAGAACAATAATGCAGAAAAGAAAGATTAACTTTCCAACATGAATGTTTAACACATCAATCTAAAGTCTAAATTTGATTGAACTGTTGATCAAATGGAATCAGAAAATGTTTTTATTCTGGACAGAAAGTTGGCTAAAAAAAGATTTATTTTAGAAAAAATAAGGACATGAACTGAAATAAAGACAAAAGAAAAACATCCGAGGCGTGCAGTGGTGGCAGAGTGACCCGTATTTGGAGGCCTTGATCCTCGACGCCGCCGTCGCGGGTTCGACTCCCAGACCCGACGATATTTGCTGCATGAATTCCCCGTTTCCTGTCAGCATATAAGGGACACTAGAGCCCATAAAAGACCCCCTGGAGGGGTAAAAAAAAATAGCATCCCTGGACGTCCAGCTTTAAGACTGTCATGGCAACGGGGCATTACATCACTTCCTGTGTGGAGGAAATGGTAACTGTTGCCATGGTAACTAGCTGCATCAGGGAACAAAACCCTGAAAACGATTCATGAGTATTCTTTAAATCTTTTTATGACTAAACAAGAACCAGTTTTATAATATAAAACAATAATCTTTGAAATAAAAAGACGCAGTAGAGCTGAACGTTGAAACAACAAGACAATAAAACATTTTATATTCTCCTTCATCAAAACGTTTCTGTCTTTTTCCAGACGATCTCTGAGTTTGAACCTAAACCAGGTAAAGTGTTCATATGATGTAAAACCTGAGAGATAATATAATATAATATAATATAATATAATATAATATAATATAATATAATATAATATAATATAATATAAAACTACCTTTAAGTTGACACAAATCTTGAATAAACTGGGTTAAAATAAATCTTTTATGGTGGAAAATAAAGAAATAAAAACCTGTAACTCACCAAATCCTCGTTTTTTATCAGGGTGGGAAAAGTTTCGGTTTTACTTTTTATATATAAATATAACATGATCTTTTTCTGGTATTTTCAGAGCCTTGAACCTTCTGAGAACAGCTTATAAAAACATTCATTGACTGTCTGTACAACACAAACATGCTGTGGCTGTGACCTTTGACCTCCTCCCCCCTCATGCTGGTAAACCAGTAGAACCTCGAGGTCGGCCTCCTTCGGTACGCCGGACCCGGGAAACCCCCGGTCGCCCGGGGTGACGGCTGTTTCCGTGGCGATCACAACGCAGCCCTGACAGCTTGTATAATCGTGCAGGTAGAGCGGCGCTGAGATGGCGTCACGTTGCTCCGCCTCTCAGCAGGTGGGGCGTTTCCTCACAAAGCTCCTCCCTCTGCTGGGGAATCGCAATCCGGACGGCGAAGTTTCCGTTCTGCACACAGATCAAAAACCTGGTTCAAAACTTTAACATTATTTAATAAATCCAGATCTAAATCCAAACTTCCTGCTTCCTGCAGTTTGCTTTATTTCTACACCAGTTTCACAAAGCAGGTAAAACCAAAAACAAGCCGCAGGAACGCCGCTCATCCGGTCAAACCGACGGCAGCAAATCCATCGTTTCTGGATCAAATCATCATTTTTCTCTGTAACTTGATTACAGAGAAAAACAAAAATGTCTGAACAGAAGATCAGTGTGGAAAATCTGAATCTGAAGTGGGAAACGGGATCATTCAGAGATAAACAGCTTTGGAGGATAAAATGTATAATAATAAACGGATGTCCAGTTTCTAATTCTGACCAAATTTCCTGTTTCAACATTAAAATAAATTAATTTAAAAAATGTAAGATATTGTCAGGGATTTTCTTGTTTTGTGGAACATTTTCTTCCTGGAAGGGAGGACGAGAAATTTGGTGTTCAAAAGTGAATCAATCAATTATGTTTCTCTATCACTGTAAAATAAAAATATTTTATAAGTTGTTATTTTTGGTTGAGTTTTTTAGTGATTTTGTTTTTGTTTTTATCCTTAATGCCACAAAGGAGGTTTTTTTTCAGAGAAATGCCTCAACACTATTTTTTAAATTTAACTTTTTTTATTTTAATTTCGTACATTACAATAGTTTGTTTAGTTTCTCTTTAGAAATATAAAAGTTCCTCCAGGAGAAAATTCCCCAAAACATAACAATATGTCAATAATCTTTAAAACTTAGAAATAAGAAAAAGAAAATCTTGTAAAAATGAGTCTTCAGAACATGTCAGCCTTTTTTCTTCATACAAATTTTCTCACATTTTGCACCCAGAAATATTTCTGTGAAAATCTCCCAATGAGCCTGACGTTGTTTAATGAACGAAAACACAATAAAAACTGAAATGTGCAGCTGGACGTGTTGAAGACTCACCAGCGACGGCGGCAGCGGCTCTTTCTGGAAATACTTCTGACAGGAGTCGGGGCGACAGTGGACGAGCGACCAGAACAAACCGATCAGGAGGCCCAGCGTGACGACGACCGTCATCGTCACCGCGGTGGGCTGCTTCCACGCCGGAGCGCCAGGACCTGCAGGAGAGCCAGGCACGGTTCTGATTAAAGCACCAGCCAAGTGGGAACTCATCCGTTTTCTAATGAGATTCGAGTCTTAGGAGGAATTCACACCGGCCCGGTTCAGTCCGCTTCGCTAGGCGCGGTGGGAATGCTAATCGAACTCTGGTCCAAACCTCAGTCTGGGTTCAGTGGAAGTGAACATTAGTTCGGTTTGAATTCAAACACCAAGCGGACCTGAGACCGCTTCAAAGAGTAGACTACAGAGCAGGGCATTCTGGGTAAATACAACCAAAACAAAGGTGCTAGCCAAGCGCTAGCAGGAGAAATGTCCTGTGTTATTTTACCAAAGACTAAAGAGAAATCCTCCAATCGCTAAAATCTGACGCCTCCATTTGAGTTTTTGTGAAGAAGGAATTTGAGCTCAGTATCTAACGAGGTTTTCAGGTTGTTTCATTCAGTGGTTCTTGGTGCAGCGCCCCCACAGGCGAGGAGGGGAACAGGTTGCTCAAAGAGTTTGGTTGTTTGAGTCAAAGCAGAGAGAAAAAGACCCACAGCAGCTGGAGCAGATGTTTCACCTTTGGTCCCAATCAAACCGACTCTACTGGACCACCAGATGTGAAAACATCTGTTCTGTAGAAACCGTCAATAAATCCGTCACTACGAAAGATATTCTTTGGATATAAAGACTATTAAAACCAGAACAGCTCTATTCTTACAGCTGATTAACCTGGTTTAATGTTTCTGGAGTCAAACCGAAGAGTGAAACGTTTTCCGTACCTGTGATGGAAACACAGTGGCTGTCGGTGAATCCACTCTGCACGTCCAGATTCAGGACAACCTTCGCCTTGACGCAGTACACTGTTCCCTCCTGCAGGGCGGCGACCTGCAGCACCTCCTGGTCTGCTGGCATGGAGTAAGTCTGGGTCTGAAGACACAGAAACAGAAATGCAGGAGAAACGGGTCAGTTCATGCTGAGTGAAAACAGCTGCAGGCTGAGATAATCAAACTTTAGTTCTAGAGACCAGAAAGAAACTGAGGGGAGAAGAAGAAGAAATGAAGATGAGAACGAGATGAAGAGGAGCAGACAGCTGAAGAAAACAACCTGCTGCTCTTTGTCTTTCCTCCACATCGTCACCATGGTAACGGCGGTGAGAGGAAACTTCCTGACGGACACCAGCAGAACGTCGCCCGCTGCCGTCACCCTGAGCTCAGGAACTGGAGGCGTGACTGCAGAGACACATGATCACACCATCACTTCCTGAACATACGACCTTTGACCTACAGAGAAAAGCTCAACCAGGACTTTGACTAGGCCACTGCAACACCTTGTTTGTTTTGTTTGTCAGGCACTCTGCTGCTGCCGATGGTCCAGTTTGGACCAAACTTCAGACTAAATGTTCTGTGGCTGCAAAGCGAGCCCACATCATCAGCCCTCCTCCACCGTGCTGTTAGTTTCTAACATGATTCTGTTCATCACAGACAAACATCAGCATGTTGGTCTCTGTGTTTCCAAGGATTGTTACTTTAAGCTTTTAAAATAAGTCACAGGTTTTCAGTCTTTTTCCTGTTGTCCTGTTGACCTTTAACCTTTAACCTACTAACTGAAATCTGAGCTGTATCGTCCTCTGCTGAGAAAACTCACTGTTCTAAGATGTTTTCCAATCATGAAAAATCATTTCTCCGTGGAACAATACAAACGGCTTCATGACTCTTCTCAGGTTGATGAGCAGCAGCCATCTGGCGGCCATCTTTACTGCCGTAAACGGAGCGCTGCGGCGGCCATCTTTACTGCCGTAAACAGAGCGCTGCGGCGGCCATCTTTACTGCAGTAAACAGAGCGCTGCGGCGGCCATCTTTACTGCCGTAAACAGAGCGCTGCGGCGGCCATCTTTACTGCCGTAAACAGAGCGCTGTGGCGGCCATCTTTACTGTAGTAAACAGAGCGCTGCGGCGGCCATCTTTACTGCCGTAAACAGAGCGCTGCGGCGGCCATCTTTACTGCCGTAAACGGAGCGCTGCGGCGGCCATCTTTACTGCCGTAAACAGAGCGCTGCGGCGGCCATCTTTACTGCCGTAAACAGAGCGCTGCGGCGGCCATCTTTACTGTAGTAAACAGAGCGCTGCGGCGGCCATCTTTACTGTAGTAAACAGAGCGCTGCTCAGTAACGGCTACGTTCTTCTGTGCATGCTCATCACTTTGGGGTCATAAAGTCTGATTGAGATCATATTTTATTAATAAAACAATCAACAATGCAGAAAATCGGACTTCAGCAAGAATCTGAGTTGAGCGTCTGGACCGGCTGTGTGAACTTTAGTTTCTCTGAGATCAACGGACCAGAGGAGCTTCAGCCTCATGTAGAGTCTGGACTCGTTCGTTTGGGTTTAATGAATCGGTTGAGAACTCTTACTGTTGTTCCTGTTGAACAGAAATCTGGTCCAGGCGGACATCTTGGAGCCACACTGCGCCCTGACCCGCAGGCTGTAGTCGGAGTCAGATCCCAGGTCAGAGGTCAGGTCGCAGCTGGTGAGGGGGATCCTCTGGCACTCAGGAGCGTTTATCCAGCTGCCGTTCTTGATCAGGAGCTCAAACTCCCTGAAAACAGAAGCAGGAGGAAACAAACTGACTCAGAAACCAGCCTGACTCTCTGACGGTCTGGTTACAGTCACTGAAGTTTCCATCAGCTGGGTTTGATTCCAAGAGAAGACTCTCAGTAATCCTCGCTGATCTTTTTTCTCTGTGTTGGTTTTGACCTCAGGTTCAGGATCAACGTTGCTCAACAGCCGTTGATCTGCATTCCCCCTGCAGACGCTGCAGCTGTCAGTCAGGCATGCTAATGGCTGCCAGGCGTTGATCACTCTGACCTCCTGTTTGCTGTGACTCACCTGCCTCATCCATCAGGTCGGGTCGGTTTGCTGGAATATGAAGCAAAACTAAAACATAAACAGTCAGGCCGCTGGCGCTCATAAACAGCATGTTGCCTCTGCAGCTTGTGTGAATTTTACCCGATAAATAAATCTGTGTTTTCATTGTGAGAGGAAGAAAACATGAGCTGCTTCCATCTGGAAAACTTTTCATTTAGTCTGAAGCTGCTGCTGGTTTCATTCACTGTTAGTTTATTACTAACAACCTCAACAAGGTTTGTCTTCATAAGTTTATTATGTTTTAAATGCTTTACACTATAAAAACATAACAAGATTCATTAATTATGAAACACCAACTCAGACCTGTAACTTTCTATAGACACTAAATGTGAGCAAATATTAGTTTTGTCCTATAAGTAACTCAAAGCGGATCTGCAAACAGAAAAACTCTTCTGAGCAAACAGAGCAGCTGAACAGAAGCTGCTTTCATTTATTGTGTCCAACGTAGAAATGAGTCATTATTTCTACATTAGGGGTCAATAAGTCTGTTTTTATGTATTATTAGAAAATAAACACAGAGAGAAAAACTAATGTCTGCTGAAAGCCAGAGACAGATTTGAGTAAGGAGCATAAAAAGGGAAAAGTTAGTGGAAGAAAAAAGTAAAGATCTGATTGAATTTCTCACTGAAGTCACTTTTAACTTCTGGAATCAATAAATCACCAAACGTGTTTCTAAACGGCTGATTTATTGACCTCTGACCTTTGAGGTGAGTCAGCCTGCAGACTTTTAGTTTTTTGTTGAGCCAATTTATTGAGAATTAATTCAGTTTCCAAAAACTAAACCTTAAAATTCTGATGACTTTTCACCAAAACTTAAAACTTTTCATCTGTGAATCATTACTGGATGATTATTCACAATCAGCAGCGATAATATTTACATGATTCATCGATAATATTTACATGATTCATCGATAATATTTACATGATTCATCGATAATATTTACATGATTCATCGATAATATTTACATAATTCATCACTGACAGCTAACATTTTTCTGTCCGGTGTTTTATGCGTGGTTACGTTTATCTTTTAGCCTCCTGCGTTACTCTGCTAATCAGATCAGCGGTTTGGTGACTTTACTCACCCCTGGTACTGAACGGAGTAAAGCACGGTGGAGTTGCATGATGCTGTGGGCTGCGTCCAGCGCAGGACGTGTCTCATGTTGACCGAGTCCATGCAGACGGACCCAGGAGCCGGCGGCGTCCCGACGCCTGCAGGAGAGTTTCCATCAGATTGTCTGAGTGGACGGAGATCTTGTTGCTCTTTTCTTTTAAAAGTATAAATCCTTATACATTTGGTTTCCTTACAAACATATAATAAAACATTTAATTCTGCTGAACAATAAGTTGAATGAAAAACTGTGAAATGTTTGTCAGTAAAATGAACCGAGCAGCCGATGGATGAAATGTCTGCAGGACGAATTTAATGTTCACAGAATCCAGTTCAGCCTGAATTCAGTTTAAATGATTCTGATTAATTCCAGTAGAACCAGAACAACACGACCAGCTTTGTTATTCTAATGATCCTGAAGTGAAGTGAATATACATTTAACTCAATATTACTTTACTTTATAATTATTCTCTAGTCTTAAAATGTCAGAATTTGTCTGAAGACATTTTAAAGTTGAACTGATCGTCGCTAATTCTGATCATTTATTTTCTATTTTTAATTTCACTTTAGTAAAAACATGTTGAAGTCGTTCTGCTCTTCAGTCAGCACCAGTAATGATTTCATGTTTACAGCACATTAATATCTAAATAATGTAAAAATCACAGTAATATCTAAATAATGTAAAAATCACATTAATATCTAAGTTTCTGTGCAGATAATTTTTTGTTGCATTAATGCTATGAAAAACTGCAGCAGGAATAATTCTGATATTTTAGACTTGAGTTTGAACTTCTAGTTTGTTCTGGACGAACCGTCGCTGCTGGAGGAAAAGTTCAGACGTTTCTGCTCACCGTTGGTGAACTCCAGCAGGACGACCATCATGAGCAGCTTCCTGCTCATCGCCATGGCAGCAAACCGCGGGCCGGAGCCCCACGGAGCGGAGAAACCAGACCGTTTCTGTTCCTGCGGGAGGAAACGTGTCTGATGTCCTGCGGAGCGTCGCTCTAACCCATCGTCTGCTCGGTCCAGCCTGGGAGAGGCAGAAGAGTCAGCAGGGATCCGCTGTGATCTGCTGGTGATCCACTGAGGAAATGCGACGCGCCCAGATGCTGAGGAAAGATTTGAAGACGGAGATCTGGTCGGACCGGCTGGGAAAGCCTTCAGGGCTTCACCTGTCGGCTCCGGTTCACATGGAGACACACCTGGACGGATCAGAGGGAGAAGCTGCTGCTCCGCTCTCACCTCACTGACAGAAAATAATTATTAAAAACATATTTCAAGTCTGATTCTGTCCTGATTTAGTTTTCCTGGTGCCCTGACCTCTGACCTTTTCTGCAGCTGAAACAGATAGAGTTGTTTTTTTCCCTGTTTTCTTGTTGTTTTCCTGCAGCAGTGACCTCTGACCTCTCCTGCAGCAGTGAGCTCAGGGCTCAGCATGTCTACACGACGCGTTTCTCCGTTTTTGTTTCTCGACGCGTGGAGCCGCAGCATCAGTTCTGCTCTGATCAGATCAGCTTCTGTTGAACCAGTAAAGTCAACTTGATGGTTTTACTGGGAGGAAATTATTCCATTAACACGTCTGATCACAGAGAAGCTGCAGAGACCTGAATGGATTCCAGGTAAAACAGGAACTTCTGCACAGAACCAGAGACTCAAAGTGACTCAGGAAGGTTAAAAAACAGGAGAAGAAACTGAAACAAACTGATAAACTAAAACATTCATGTTTTCAGTTCTGATTTAAAGGAACCAAACGTTTCTCATGAATCTCTGTCACATTTCTGACTCAACCTTCTGACTTTATGATGTCAGAGAATATTTTTCATGTTTTTATTTTGGACGTCTCTTCTCTGCATGGCTCTAAAAGTAACATGCAAGTAAAACAAATGTTTTTTATTTCCAGTGCGACTCTGTGTTTAAGCTGAGCATTAAAACATAATGATGTTTCAAATCTGAGCCACTGGTTTTATGTATTATGTATTTCTGCCTTGACTGAATGTCTGAAATAATTCTTTCATTTTTACACCACAAACTATGGAAGCTTTGAATCAGAGAAAATTGTTTTATTTTGATTTTTTTTCACATCAGAGAATATCCAGGTTAATGTATAAATGTCTCAGTGTTTTGGGCCATTTTTCTCCTGTGGTTCTGAAACCAGTAACGTTTGGTTCTGAGCTCAGAATAATCTGAATAAATCTGAAGGATCCAGATGTTTTATTTAAATCTCCCAGAGAAGATCCGGCTGTTGGCTTGTTTTGGTTTCATTTTTGTGTTTATTTTCTTGTTCATGCTCCAGCTCTTCCTCATTGTTTCATTCTTTATATTCTAATTATTCCTTTATTAGGACGTTTCCATGGTTATTGTTTATTTCCTCCTCTTCTCTCACATCATTTATTTTATTGTTGTTAATAATCAGTGTTAATATTCCGGCTGTCTCTTCCTGCACCGTCTGGTTTGGACTCATCAGGTAAAAAGTCAAGTAGTGATCCTCTGTCAGAATAGAACATCTCTGTTTTCCATCCGTTTGTCTCTTTTTCATCCTGTCTGCAGGTTTTCTTCTCTAAACTTCTGCTTTTCCTCAGGCTTGTTTCTCTGGAATCGTCTTTCAGATTAATTTCTGAAAGACGTTAATTTGAGGGATTGAGTGGAAATGAGAGAATGAAGTTAAAGTTCATTAAAAATCTGTTCATTCTGTTTAACTGGAAACTTTCCAGTTTTCAGACTCTTTCCTGTATCAGCATCACTTTATTATTCAGTCCTGTAAACATGTTTGCTTTGCAGCCTGAAGAAAAAACAAGAAAAACACAAAAACGCTGCAAAGCAAAGAAAACATGAAAAATTTCATAATATCCAAACGAATTCAAAAACACTTTTCTGAACCCAGAGGGAAATTAAATCACGTTATTGATTTTAGGGAACAGTTTGTGCCAAGTTTATTAAATCACAAATCAAAACATGTTAAGATAATTATTTCTGTTATTAAATATAAAATGTAACTGAAGTGGAAACAGGAATTAAAGTTGCTCTGTTTTCTATTGTGTGACAGAAAGGTCAAAGGTCAATTCGTCAGGCTGCTGAACATGTTGACCTGCTGACCTGCCCTAGTTTACAGTAACAGTTGCCATGGTGCCACGCCCAGTGGCCGAAACCGACCGGAACCACCTGACCGGGCCGCCAGAGGTCAGAGGTCAAGAAGAACCAGAATGACGGCAGATTCAATAAAACCTGTGAGGTTGTTGATGCGAATCGTTCAGAATCAGTTTGGTTCTGGGCCGGTTTCAGTCGGGTCGCTCAGCTTCTTCAGCGGTCGGATCAGAACGCGTCAGACTTTGGACTCTGGAAGTGAGCAAACATTAACCAGCAGCCGCCATAAAACCATAAAAGCTGCTGACTGGCCTGCTGAGTTTCACCGAGACCAGAACCGCTGGAGAACCCAAACCAAACCCAGACCCAGACCCAAACCCAGACCCAAACCAAACCCAAAACCAGACCCAAACCAAACCCAAAACCAGACCCAAACCAAACCCAAAACCAGACCCAAACCAAACCCAGACCCAAACCAAACCCAGACCCAGACCCAAACCAAACCCAGACCCAGACCCAGACCCAAACCAAACCCAGACCCAAACCCAGACCCAGCCGCCCCGCTGCCTTTATCCTTTATCCAGACCATTTATTTAGTTTACCCTGAGGTTTTATGATGACATCATCAGTTTCATGTTTTCATGTTTAAAGTTTTTTCTGGATCAGGAGAAACGGATCAACATCACCGTTTCCATGACAACATCTCACTTCTTCTTTCCTCAACCTGTAAAGGTCAATCTCGATTAAAACAAAGTTCCACATTTTCATTTCTTCAATAAACAGAAACGACGGAGATCAGAGTGAAAACATCCTGCAGATAAATATCAATATTACTGATTTAATAAATACCAATAATGTTGATTTAAATGTCATTTTTATGTCCAACTATGAAGGTTGCAACTCCTGTGAAAGAAAACGTGAAAATTTCTCATTTTGTCTTATTGAAAAATAAATGGATGGATGATTTTTAGATTTTACTTTTTGTTTCTGGTTTGTCTTTACAGGAAATGTGGTTTATAGTAAAAGTCAGACTGTGACATCATTAATGACATCATTAACGAGGTACAACGGTTGGTCACCTGGTGAAGAAGACGTCTTGCCACCATCTTGCCTCCATCTTGCCTCCATCTTGCCTCCATCTTGCCACCATCTTGCTGCCATCTTGCCTCCATCTTGCCACCATCTTGCCTCCATCTTGCCACCATCTTGCCTCCATCTTGCCTCCATCTTGCCTCCATCTTGCCACCATCTTGCCTCCATCTTGCCTCCATCTTGCTGCCGTCTTGCCTCCGTCTTGCCTCCGTCTTGCTGCCATCTTGCCTCCATCTGGCCTCCGTCTTGCCTCCATCTTGCCACCATCTTGCCTCCATCTTGCTGCCATCTTGCCTCCATCTTGCCTCCATCTTGCCGCCATCTTGCCTCCGTCTTGCCTCTGTCTTGCCTCCGTCTTGCCACCATCTTGCCTCCATCTTGCCTCCATCTTGCCACCATGTTGCCTCCATCTTGCCACCATCTTGTCTCCATCTTGCCTCCATCTTGCCTCCATCTTGCCTCCATCTTGCCACCATCTTGCCTCCATCTTGCTGCCATCTTGCCTCCATCTTGCCTCCATCTTGCTGCCATCTTGCCTCCGTCTTGCCTCCATCTTGCCACCATCTTGCCTCCATCTTGCCTTCATCTTGCCACCATCTTGCCTCCATCTTGCCTCCATCTTGCCACCATCTTGCCTCCATCTTGCCTCCATCTTGCCTCCATCTTGCCTCCGTCTTGCTGCCATCTTGCCTCCATCTTGCCACCATCTTGCCTCCGTCTTGCCTCCATCTTGCCACCATCTTGCCTCCATCTTGCCTCCATCTTGCCACCATCTTGCCTCCGTCTTGCCTCTGTCTTGCCTCCATCTTGCCACCATGTTGCCTCCATCTTGCTTCCATCTTGCCGCCATCTTGCCTCCATCTTGCCACCATCTTGTCTCCATCTTGCCTCCATCTTGCCACCATCTTGCCGCCATCTTGCCTCCATCTTGCTTCCATCTTGCCACCATCTTGCCGCCATCTTGCCTCCATCTTGCCTCCATCTTGCCACCATCTTCCTCTGCTTGGTTGTTTCTGGTTTCTGTTTTTTCAGGTTTTGCTGATTAACTTGTAAAAACGCTGAACATGTTCCAGAAATATTTCTGACTCTTTCTGAAGTTTTACTGGGAACCAGAGACCCTGAAATGTTTGTCCAGTCTGTCTGGGACAGGAAGTGTTTGTCTCCATAGAGCTGGCTGCCATGGCAACACAGCTGATTCCTCCTCATTTTGCAGGTTTTTAATTGTTTTAGGGTGAAAACCTGTTTGTTTGGTTCACCATGACCTCCAGTCTCTCTACTGGAGTATCTGAGGAGTGGCTGAAGACTCTCCATCATCATCATCGTCATCATCATCATCATCATCATCATTATCATCATCGTCATCATCATTACTGTGGCCATATCAGAGATGAAGGGAACTACAGGGAGTGGCCCTGCGGTTTATGGCCCTGGTAGAGACTAAAGTCCTGCTCATAGAGCCTCAGACTTCAGATTAGCTGAAGGAGAGGCATCAGTGACGCTCTGACTTCACCCACCAAAGGTTTCACCTCTCAGGACTTGCTGCTCTTACCTTCTGCCTTCAGGCTTCCAGCAGAGGCTCCTTCAGCCTCAGATCATCTTTAGTACGTGGATTTCTTCTTCTGTTCTTCATTTTGAGAGGTTTTCCAAAAACGTTGCGACCATGTCGACGGCAGTGGAGGCAGTGGGGTTCGTCATGTGCATGATTGGCTTTCTGATCACCGGCGCGGCGCTAGCTAACGACTACTGGAAGATCTCCTCGGTGTCCGGCAGCGTCATCGTCTCTCAGAGGGAGTTCGAGAACCTGTGGCATGCCTGCGCCGAGAACAGCGCCGGCATCGCCAACTGCCGCGACTTCGAGTCCATGCTGGCCCTCCCAGGTAAGATCAGCACCTGGAATTAGCTAATTGTTTACTTTAGACACACTTTTTAAAATCTCTCAGTGAAAAACATAAAAAAAACATTGAAATTAGATATTTGTATCAGATTTCTACCATATTAGGTCATTTTATATCTGGTTATTTTCTTGCTTTACGTTAATGAACTGAAATGAGGAACTGATGTAATTAGCTTCATTGCTAAAGTAAATCTGTCCTCAAATTAAAAATCTGTTGAGTTTATTGGTGGTTTTTATTTCCTGAATAAATGATAAGCTGACTGGATTTATTTTAAAGCTCAACAGGAATTAGATCAGTTCGCCCAAAGTGGCGCCAGGTTTGGGTCGACGGTCCAAAGGTTGGGGGGTTTCAGAGTCTGACGTTTCCCGCCCAAAACAGAAAGATTAGAGACTGGTTTGTCATTTTGTTTCAAATTAAACGGCTAATAATCTCAACAAAAGTTAAACTTTTAAATATGCTTTGATTTGTTCCTTCCATCCTGCTCTTGGATTGGTTTCTTTTGGACGCCATTTTGAACGTCTTTCCCTGCTGGTTGTAAAATGGAGGGAAAAGAGAAGTGAAGCAAAAATAACCAACTTGAATATTTTAAAAAGTATTCAAAGGATTTAGATTGTAAAACATATTAAATGTGTAAAAAATTTAAACCGTCATTAATTCTTAAAGTTATTGAGAGTTTTTATCAGAAGACATTAAATTTAGATCTTGGCTCCTGTTTCCACATTTTACTTAAAACTTTTCCAGTTTTGGGGAAACTTACATAAATTCACCTGATAATGTAGTTTAAGTTTCAGAAATGTTTTGTGAAACCGACATGAAGGTTGTTAGAAACCAAACGCCAACATTTCTCTCGTGAAACTCTCGGCCAGTCGTAAAAAGGAGCGGCGGTTTTTATGATCAGCAGATCAATTTATTACAGTAATAAATTACTGCAGCAGCTGTAATAAATTACTGCAGCAGCTGTAAAGTTCCTCCTGCTTTAAAAGGAGTTAAAGTCTGATTCACACCGAATTAAAGACATTTCCTTAAAAACTTTTAAACAACCTCTGAAAAGATGTTGGAGCTTCTTAACATTTTACCTCTTAACCTCGTCTACTTGTATAAAAGTGGTCAAATAAAAAAAATGAATCTAAAAACACTCACTGACTTTCACTTTTTATAGATTAAATTTGACACAAAATTAGCAGAAAAATAAACATATTTCATTATTTGTTTGTTGATAAAACCTGTATTTTTGTAGTAAGCAGAAACCAAAGTGATGATACATAAATTGACCTTATTTCGAACATTGAAGAGAAATTAAAATTGACCTCAAACAGAAAATGTACAAAATTTTACTTATTTTAGTTTTTATTATCAGTTTCTGATAAACTAACTTAAAACTCAACTCAGATTAATCAAATTTAGACACAGATCCATTCATACATGTACTACATGATATTTGTATGACAATTTGTCACTTTAAACCGATTTTATATTTTCTGTCATAATGTTTTAGTTTCAGTTGTTTTTGGAAAACGTTTTTGCCACATAACGATAGTTTATTGTAGAAAAGCAACATCAACGTGTGTGCGTGTGTGTGTGTGTGCGTGTGGGGGTGTGTGTGTGGGTGTGTGTGCGTGTGTGTGTGTGTGTGTGTGTGTGGGTGTGTGTGTGTGTGTGTGTTCCTGCAGCTCACGTCCAGGCGTGTCGCGCTCTGATGATCATCTCTCTGCTGCTCGGCCTCGGCTGCATGATCGTCTCTCTGCTCGGACTCAAGTGCATCAAGATCGGCTCGGCCACCGTGGAGTCCAAGGCCAAGATGGCCGCCACCGGAGGAATTATGTGCATCCTGGGAGGTAAGCACACACACACGCACACACACACGCCCACACACGCACACACACACGCACACACACACATACCCCCACACACGCACACACACCCCTTCATTCCATTTATAAAGCTGCAGTAAAACAGATGAAGTTCACCTTTCTTTAGCTGCATGAAGAATTCGTTCAAATTCAATTAAAGTGACAATTTTTCACCATAATTTCAATGTTTTTACCAACTTTAATTTGGCAAACATTAAGGGTTTAATGTTGAAATCATGATGGAGATTAAAGCTGTAATTGGACCTAAAGATGAACAAAAGGAAAAAAGTCTTTAGTTCATCAAAGCAGCAAAAGGCAAAGCATGAAACAAACATCCAAACTGGGAATATCAGCTTTAAAATGATGCAATGAATCCAAAATGACCCAAATATTTTCCATAAATCGACGTGTTTGTGCTGCAGGACTGTGCTGCATCATCGCCTGTTCCTGGTACGGATACCAGGTGGTTCAGGAGTTTTACAACCCGCTGTACGGAGGAGCAAAGTGAGTTTCTCCAGTTCACAGCAACTGGACTGGACCTGGACGGTCCCGAACTGGGCCTGAACTCTGTTTCTGTTTCTGTTTCTGCAGGTTCGAGCTCGGCGCCGGCCTCTACATGGGTTGGGCCGGAGGTTCCCTCTGCATCCTGGGTGGAAGTCTCCTCTGCAGCGCCTGCAAGAGAGCGTCACCTGCTGGAAAGAAAGGGTAACTGAGCTGACTGTTTTATTGTTCTCAGATCATATTTACGTCACGATGCTGCAGCTAATTTAAATTATTTATAAACCGCTCTGAACGCTGCGCTTTGTTCTGCAGAGGTTACCCGGCGAAGAAGGTTTACACGGCCACGGCCCGGACCGACACAGAATCCCCCAAAGCTTACGTTTAATCACGCGTTTCCATCTGGACTGTTTCCACTCGTTTCTAGAAGGTTCTGCTCAGTTAAGCTGTGACATAAAAAACAAAATAACTTGAAGTTTTTCTCCATCAACGTTTGTTTTTGGGTTCAGGATGAACCTCCTCAGATACGCCGTCTGAAAGTCACCTTCTGCGCTGATGATGTTGTTGTTGCTGTTGCTGTTTTCTGTCTTTTGTTTGAATTATTTTAAATCTTCAATGTTGGTTTTATTGAAAGTGAAGAAAATATGTGATTGATGATGATTTTAACAAAACTGTTTTACATTTATTTTTATCTGAATAAAGTTTGTTACCAAAACATTTCAGCTGCTTGGTTTCCTCAGAGACTCTGAACCAAAGAACTCAATTTTTATTTCGTCTGACCATCAAACGTTCCCTGAAAGGAGCTGATTTTAGACCAGTGGCCCGTTTCATCTCATAAACGAAGCTTTTATGAGACGATCAAGACTTAAAACCACGAAGCTGTTCCTTCAAACCAGGAAATAAATCAGATATTTGAAAAAATATATACAAATAGATATTGAAAAGGCAACATTTCTGTTGAAAATGCTACATTTTAAGCTACAAACCCTAAAATGTTAGCAGCTGTTTGCACAGGTGTGCGTGTGTATGTGTGTGCGTTTGTTTCTAATATTTTGTGGGGACCATTTTCCTAACACATACTACGTTGTGGGGACCCACTCCTCCTTGTGGGGACCGAAGCCTGGGGGCCGGATTTAGGACTAAGGTGTGAATTGAGTTTTGGTTAGTTAGGAATGTAATGGTTTGTTATCATAAGGGTCAGGTTAAGGTTTAGGCTGTAGAAATGAATGGAAGTCAATGGAAAGTCCCTGCAAAGATAGCGCTCAAACATGTGTCTGCATATGGGGGTGGGCGTGTGCGTTGTTTGTGGGGGGTAGGGGGGTGTGCGCGTGTGTGTGTGTGTGTGTGTGTGTGGGCGTGTGTGTGTGTGTCTGTGTGTGTGTGTGTGTGGGGGGGTGTGTGTGTTTGCGCTGTAATCTGAAGTGTAATTTGGATGATTAATGCGCTGCAGGCAGTAATCCTGCTCCTCTCTACCTGCTGACAGGCAGGTCGGTGGATTAACGCCCCGCAGCATCACCCTCCAAAGCCGTGCACCAGCTCTGCAGACCGGATCAGAACCGGCGCTCAACCTTCAGAACGCTTTCTGCACACACTCCACATGTCAAAGGTCTGAGCAGCTCAGACTGTGGCGACATGTGATCATGGCAGATGTTCTGAGAAATTGTCAGATTTATTCAAATTTATTGAACTACAGCAGAAAACAGAATGACGGTTGTTTATTGATCGGTCTTTTCTCTGGTTTTTAAAATGGTTCCTTTAACAGTTTTTAATCTTTTATCTCTTCATAACTTGGATTCTTTTTCATTTTGTTTTTCCAGTTTATTCTGTGTTTTTTATTTCAATCAATCAAGTTTATATGTAGAACATTTCAGCAACAAGGCAGTTCAAAGTGTTTACATCATAAAAACACAAAAAGTCATAAAAACATCAAACAGTCGACAACTGAGAAACCAGAACAAATATTTTAATGAGCTCATGTTGCTCAATGTTTCATTTATTATTAATCAAACTCTACACAGATGGTTTCTAGTCTAGATTTAAAGGTTCTCAGTGTTTCGGTTGTTTCGCAGTTTTCTGGACATTTGTTCCAGATTTGTGGAGCATAGAAGCTGAAAGCTGTTTTGTTCCTCCAGAATCTGTAATTCTCACAATAAACACATAAATGTTGTTTTCTGGAGCCAAAGAGTTTGTTAAGCTGTTGGACATTTTTTACTGTTTTATGTTTAATTTTATTTTTATTTCTAGTTGATTAAACCAGGAAACACGAGACGAAACATTTAAAGCTGAAGTTGTGGGAAATCTGTCAGGTTGGACATCAGCAGCAGGGCGGCGATTTTTACAGATGAATAAATGAATTTATTTATGAATAAATGAATTAATTTATGAATAAATGAATTTATTTATGAATAAAGGAGTTTCTTCTCTATCAGCTGCCAGATGAAGAACCTCAGGTTGAGGTTCTTCGCGGCGCTGCAGGCAGAGCTTCGTTCTAATCCGGCCCGATGTGCTGACGGAGGTGGAACCGCTCCAATCCTCTCAGGAAGTCTGGCTGTCTGCGGAGCAGCGAGGAGGAGGGCAAAGGTCACCGCAGACGGCCTCTGATTGGCCCAGGCAGCCCTGACAGACAGCAGCTGTTTACATATAGAGCCATTGGACCGGGCCGGTCTCCTCCTCTCATTCAGAACCTCAGCAGCACAGGTGAGTCACTCGGATCCGACCTGCAGGTTATCGTGTTTTATCTGTTTACTGTAGGAGGAGTCCGGACGGGAAACGGCCCGATTCAGGAGGAACCAGAACTTTCTCTGGAGCAGGAGACACTAAACTAACGTTTATTAGATATTCTACATGATTCAGAGGATCAGTGATGAAGAAAATACTTTAGTTATTATTATTATAAATCCAGAGAGAATCATGGTCGATGTTAGAAGCTCCAGTTGGAACAGATTTGTTCTGGTTCTGTGAGCAGAAAGTTCTGGTCCAGATCAGTGGGAGGAATTTAACAGGATTAAGAGGCTCAGCAGCTGAAGTCTGTTTACATGTTTTCCTCTTCATCTTAATTTCATTAACTCTGATCTAAACAGTTTATTATTTTAGTAAGGAAGCAATGATGAAAATCTGTTTCTGTTCATCTGATGTTATTCAGTTAGGAAGGAGATTATTTGACTAATTCTGTAACATATTGTTTTAAGTTTTTTATTTTTTAAAGAAATGTGTTTACATCTTCTATTTAAACCAGTTGTTGAAGCTGCAGTGCATCATTTCGGCCGCTAGAGGGAGATAAAAACTAAACCTGAATATATTCAACTTTCACCTTCTAATCTCTAGTTATTTTACTTCTACGGTGGCCCTGAGTGACCAGTTCTACTAGAAATCATATTTTCATCATATTTCTGTGTTTGAGCTGAATTTTTAAAAGAAAAAAGTTTTTAAAACCTTTTAATCAGGAGCTTCAGTGCATTTAAACAAGCTGATGTTTAAAAGAAAACTTCTCTGACTGAAGACTCATGCTAACATGCTAACAGCTCAGCATCCAGGTAGCAGAGAAAACGTACCGTCAGCTGTTAGCTCGCTCTGCTAATCCGCGTCCTTTGCTTTTGCTGCTCCTCTTTAAGTCTCTGGTTAGAATCCATACATGATCTCTGCAGCATGTTACAGAATGCCTCATTAACTTCAAATGTATTTAGACTCAAACTTTACCCAACTGAAGAGTTGGTGCAAACTGTGGATCTGCTGGATGTAAATGAGACACATTGAAGGTCAAACCTGATGAGACACATTGAAGGTCAAACCTGATGAGACACATTGAAGGTCAAACCTGATGAGACACATTGAAGGTCAAACCTGTTTCCAGTCTGAAGGTGGAACTCAGCAGTCCTGACATCCATTCACCTGTTTCTGCTTGTTCCACTTCCTCAGGTCAGCTGTTCTCCGTCTCCACCATCATGAGTCCAAAAAATGTCATTTTTAAGAAAACCTGCAAAGACAAGTCGGTGAGTGAAACAAACTAAAAACGGGATCCAGTCGATCCACTTCCTGTCAGAGCGACTCTGGTTGGTTACAGACGGTTTTATCTGCAGTGAAGACAGAAATGAACTCAGAGTTTAGTCCTGCTGAACGAACAGTGACTTCATCTCAGAAATTAAAACGTTTAACCCTGGAAATATTTCCTGCTTCATTTGGTGAAACTCCTGAAGGAGATGAAGGTTTGTATCTGTGCAGCAGCTCCGTCCTGCTGCTTTCTGAGGCTCAGCAGGTCGTTTCAGTTTCAGCCTCATTAAAGAATCTCAGTTTGTTCAGCAGGATGACGTCAGAAAACGAAACGGGTCACCAAGCAGTTTTAAACCAGACATGCAAGAGAACCAGCAGCAGCTGTTAGTGAGTTTCCCCTGCTGAAGAGAAGTTTTATACCTGCTGTCCCATATGTAAATAATTATTTTACTATTTGGAAACTTAATAAAGAGAGATAAACTGTGATTTAACATTTATATTTATATTTATGACTTGAGATCAAAAATTACATCCAGAACTTCCCTTAAACATTTTATGTGCTTAAAATATGAGTAACTCAAATTATTATTAGTTACTGTGTTTCAATTGTCTGATAATAAAGTAAAATTTCATAATAAATCTTTTTCTGCTGGTTATTCTTTAGACATCAGATTTAAATGGATTTATTTTCCTTAAAAGTCACAGAGAAGATTCTGAATATCTGAATATCACAGAATCAACCTTCATTTTCCAAACTGTCCCAGTGACCAACGGCTGCTGGATGTTTTCAGGTCGGCGTGTTCATGGGGAAGAGAGACTTCGTGGACCGGGTGGACTCTGTGGATCCAGTGGGTCAGTCTGACAGCCGGATCCATCCGGAACCAGAAGAATCAGAAAACATTTAAGAACCAGAACCTTCCTCAGTCACTGACCTGCTTTCTCCTCTTCCACCAATAGATGGCGTCGTCCTCATCGACCCGGAGGCTCTGGCCGGGAGGAAAGGTCCGTGAACGATTTTCTCTCCTGATGATCATTAAATGAAAACATGGCGGAAATATTTTCTGGTTCAACAGGAAAATAATTCAGGCCAAAACTATTCATACACCTGGAAATTTAGGTTTGAAGTAGAAATGTTTTCATTTCAACATGTTTCTTCTGACTAGGAATAAATAAATCTGATAGAAAATCTGTGATGGATTAAAGATTAGGGTGATGGAAAGGAGAGCTTCCAACCTCAAAGACCTGGAGATTATTATCAAAACCAAAGAGGAGAAATTAAAAAATCTGCTCAGAAAAGAGAAACGTTTGATCTCTGTGATGGTCAGGAGATTTTTCATTTTTCTTTTGTTTTATAAATAAATGCAAATGAAAATGGAAAAATGAAAAATAAAAAAAAGATTTATTATCTTTTTGGAGATGTGAGTCTTGGTTGAATGAAAATATTTAAAATCTAAATCTGCCAGGGGTATGAATACTTGTGACCCAACTCGTTTTATGTGATTTGGTCTATAAAGCAGGGCTGGCCCTCGGTTTTGTGGGGCCCTGGGCAGAATTTGGCCCCTCCTGCTGTTTAAAGCATCATCACCAGTAATCTGGTGCATTCTGGGAAAAGGGGCGGAGCTTAAAATCAATCACAGATAATTGGTTATGTATTAGTGAGCAAACTGAGCTCCACCACAAAGAAAAGATGTGTAACCATGGTAACACATCCGACAATGGAGATTATTTATTTTTAGCACTTTTACAAATTAAACTCGTCAGTTTTTCTGCATCCAGCTGAAAATCTTTTATTTTTATTACATGCAGCTGGTCATAACGGCTGCTTGTGCCTCTTCTGCCCTCTAGTGTTCGTCACCCTGTCCTGCATCTTCCGCTACGGCCGCGACGACATGGACGTGATCGGCATCTCGTTCCGCAGGGAGCTGTACCTGTCCACCCGCCAGGTGTACCCGCCGCTGCAGGACCGGGAGAAGGGCGTCCACACCAAGGTCCAGGCCAAGCTGCTGCGCAAGCTGGGCAACAACGCATACCCCTTCTTCTTCGAGGTGAGCGGAGCAGCCAATCAGAGTCAGCCTTACTGCAGAGCCAGGTGAAAACCTTCTTTATTTGTTTTTCTTCCCAGTTCCCTGACAACCTGCCTTGCTCAGTGGCTCTCCAACCAGGACCCCATGATGTTGGGAAGGTGAGCCGCGGTTAAATTCTCCCAGTTCCTGATGACTTCAGCTTTAGGTTCAGGTTCATTTCAGCTTCACACCAAAACCTGCACCAGTTTTTATCCAAACATCTGTTTGTTTATTGATTTATAGATATTAGTATAAAACGAATAAAACAACAGAAACTCCTCTGAACACGACTTCCTAACTCGGCTTTTATTAGAAAGTTTTCTGACTGAATGTAGATTTATTTATGATGATGAAGAATTTAGCAATATATTGGTAGAACTCTGATGCTAACTAGTTCTGGTTCGGTTTGAATGCATATGTGAACGGACCACAGTGCAAAGAATTCTGGGTAAATACAACCAAAACAAATGTGCTAGCCTAGCGCTAGCAGGACAAATGGTTTATGGTTTTTAGCCAAAGACTAAAGAGAAATCCTCCAACCGCTAAAATCTGACGCCTCCATCTTGTTTCCATCTGGTGAAGAAGGAAGTTGCTCTCAGTGTCTTCAGAGGTTTTTGTGTCGTTTCCTTCAGTGGTTCTTGGTGCAGCGCCCTCACAGGCCAGGAGGGGAACAGGTTGGTTTGACTCAGAGCAGAGAGAAAGAACCACAGCAGCTGGAAATTAACAGATGAGGAAGTTTTGGTTCCATTAGAACCGGGTCAACTGGACCATCAGGAGTGAAGCAGAGTGTGGAGCCCAGTCTGTTTTCTCTCTGTAACTCCATCTGAGTCGACTTCATATCGGCCATTTTGGCCCAGGTTTCCCCAGCTGTCCCTCTGGCCGTCCTCCCTTCAGTAAAAACCCAAACCGTCTCCTTTTCTGCAGCAATGTGCCGTGGAGTTTGAGATTAAAGCGTTCAGCGCTGAGAGTCAGGATGCAAAAGTTCGCAAACGGTGAGTCTCATCTGTCCTGATGGCTGAAGCTGTCGGTGAGGAAATGTTGACCGTCTGTTTGTCCAACAGGAGCACAGTGAAGCTGATGATCAGGAAGGTCCAGTACGCTCCAGACATGCAGGGGGCGCCACCTTCCGTTGAAACCACCAAAGACTTCGTCATGTCCGACAAACCGCTGCATGTTAAGGTCACTCTGGATAAAGAGGTGAAGCGTCTCGTTGATCCACTGATTCATTCATTTACAATCTAACCTGAAATTCCTCAGATTTGTTGTTTCATCTTAAATCCACGTTTAGCTTTATTACCACGGAGAGACGATCCACGCTCACGTCAACATCACAAACAACTCCAACAAAAACATCAAGAACGTCGTAGTTTCAGGTAAACACACCTGACGGTGGTGATGACATCATCATGTTTTAATACAAACTCACCTGAATGTTTCTCTTCTCAGTTGACCAGGTTGCCACGGTGGTGCTGTACTCCAACGACAGCTACATCAAATGTGTGGACATCGAGGATTCTGGGTAATGATTGGCACACAGCAGGTCAAACAGGAAATGATTCCTGACCAGAAATTAGGAGGATTAGCTGCTAATTATGTAAAATATAACAATATGGAGTCCTGACGCTGCTAATGAGGGTCAATCAACCAGAGGTCATAACCAACAAAACCATAGAAGAAGATTCATCATGCAGCACTACCTAATATATCTGATCACATTAATGCTAGCATGCTCATTTCAGTTTGACTTTAAGGAGAAACCGTTTTAAATGTAAGTTAAATTTTATCACTTTGACATTGGAGAATTTGTGATTATATGCATCATTTTGTTCAGATGAGGATCAATTAAAGGATAATATAATAATATAGGGATGATCTACAGAACTGAAAATCTGCTGAAACAAACTTCTGTCCGTTTATCCTGTTGATGTGGAGCAGCAACATTCCTGCTGTGAAGTCAGGAAACTGCAGGAAGAGTTTAGATGCTTTAATTAGACAGAACTGAAGCTCAACCAGTTGAAAAAAAGTTTCCTCCAGTCCTTCAGCTGCTGTCAACGTTTCACCGCCGGAGGATTTCAGGTCCGGAGGAGAAACCTGAGGCAGTTTCACCTTCTATGTTTTTCTGTCTGAGCTTCGGTTTTCTCAGCTTCACTCGGACAGGATGGCGAGCCGAGTTCAGGAAGATCTCCACTGGCCCGTCTGTTTGGAGATCTTCAGAGATCCGGTCATCCTGCCTTGCAGTCACGGCTTCTGCAGGACTGGTGGACGGAGAAGAAGGTCCAGCAGTGTCCTCTGTGTAAAAACGTCTCTGGAGAGAAGGACGCTCTCTGCAACCTGGTGCTGAAGAACCTGTGTGAGAGTTTCACAGCAGGGAAAGTCCCGGAGAGGCGGCAGGATGTGTGCAGTCTGAGAAACTGTTCTGTTTGGACCACCAGCAGCCGGCGTGCGTCGTCTGCAGAGACTCAGAGAAGCAGAGCGGCTGCAGGTTCAGACCCTGATGAAGCCGCTCAGCAGCTCAGGAAGGAGGTCCAGAAAAACATCCAGGCTCTGCAGGACAAGGTGAAGCTTTTCAGTCAAGGCAAAGTCCAATTCAGTCAAACCGTTCAACACATGAAGCTCCAGGCGCAGCAATCAGAGAGGCAGATCCGGTTCCTGAACCTTCACCAGTTTCTGGAGGAGGAAGAGGAGCAGAAGAGGAAGAGGAGCAGAGGATGAAGAGGAGCAGAGGATGACGGCACTGAGGAAGGAGGAGAACCTGAAGACTCAGGTGATGGAGGAGAAGATGGAGGCGCTGAGAAGAGAGATGTTGGCTCTTCTGGACGCCATCAGAGCCGCAGAGGAGGAGCTGAGAGCCGCGGACGCAGCGCTGCCCCCTGCTGGGCTCCAGAGCTCAGCGCTGCCCCCTGCTGGGTGACCAGACACCAGCACACGCATACACTCCTTCACACACACAGTTTTCCCTAACATCTGGACTGGAGTGGAGCTTCTGCTGAGGATTTTACCGAGGAAGATCAGTGACTCTTCCTCTGGATCAGGATCAGAACAGAACTATTATTTTATTCTGACTTTTTATCAGCCGGTTCTGTTTTTTACCTGATGTTTTAGTAAAACATCCACATTTACGCTCAGATAAAACTCAGCCAGTCTTTTCTCTTGTCAGATAAATTATTCTGATCCTGAATGAATCAACTAAACTCAAAATTAGTCAGTCAGTTTTTAAAGGCGTTAAAATCTGCTGTGATTTGAGCCCTGAAGTCATTCAAACTCTAAATCTGCTGCAAATATTGAAAAACAGAATAAAAACAAAAATACTGCATATTAAGAGCAAAACTTCAACATAAACACTGTGTGGTTATATAAAGTACTCTGACCCATTTAAACAGAGTAACTTCATTTAAAAATGTACAAATCATTTATTTGGTATTCACATTTAATTAACTGTTCATTAACAGTTAATTACCTGTTAATTGTTTCTCTTTAGTTGATGTGTAATTAAGTTGATTTAATGACTATTTACCATCATGCAGTTTCTAACAGTAAATAACTTCTAACAGGATTTAAAAAGCTGATCTGGTTTCAGGAAAATGTTTGTGGAATAAGAGGGAAATAAAGGTTCAGATGTTTTCACTTCAGCTGATAAAATATTTGGGATTTTTATTTGCTTCATGTTTACTGAAGCTATTTTAGCAGCTTTTTGTCGTCGGTGAATTTCAGGAATGAGTCACGGAGGAAGAAACCTCGAACCGTGGCTACGAGAACCGACTGCATGTCGAAGTTTGGATCATTTTTCCTCTGAGAAAAATATTAAAGTTTGTAACCTCAAGAGATCTCTGTCTGGAAACAAACATTTTCCTACAAATGTTGCAGGAAATAAAAGCTGTCATCATAAATTAAAACGATAGAAGCTGTTTTAATGTTGGTTCCTAATTCCTGAGTTTGAATCAGGAACAAAAACTTCAGATCTTTTATTTATTGTTGGTTGAATTAAACAGATTTCATGTTTTTGCAGCCAAAACTTGTGTAAGCTCAAAAGAGAAAAGTCTTCCATCTGGTGGCTCAGTCAGGAACTGCAACTGTTTTTATTTTCTGTCCATCTTTGGTCCAACACTCCTGGCTGAATCCTCAGGGTTTCACAGTTAGTGATGTTTATTCGTTCAGATAAACGTCCTAATAAAATGTTTTTAAAGAGCAGAATGTCTTTTTGTTGTTTTCTCTGTATTTAACCTGCTTGTTGCTCCGGGCTGTTGCTCATGGCTGTTGCTCCTGCTTGTTGCTCCTGCTTGTTGCTCCCCGGCTGTTTCTCCCCAGCTGTTGCTGCTTGGCTGTTGCTCCTGCTTGTTGCTCCCGGTTGTTGCTCATGGCTGTTGCTCCTGGCTGTTGCTCCTGCTTGTTGCTCCCAGTTGTTGCTCATGGCTGTTGCTCATGGCTGTTGCTCCGGGCTGTTTCTCCCCGGCTGTTGCTCCCGGCTGTTGCTCCTGGCTGTTGCTCCTGCTTGTTGCTCCCTGGCTGTTGCTCCTGGCTGTTGCTCCTGCTTGTTGCTCCCGGTTGTTGCTCATGGCTGTTGCTCCCCGGCTGTTGCTCCTGGCTGTTGCTCATGGCTGTTGTTCCTGGCTGTTGCTCCTGGCTGTTGCTCCTGCTTGTTGCTCCCGGTTGTTGCTCATGGCTGTTGCTCCTGGCTGTTGCTCCTGCTTGTTGCTCCCGGTTGTTGCTCATGGCTGTTGCTCCTGGCTGTTGCTCCTGCTTGTTGCTCCCGGTTGTTGCTCATGGCTGTTGCTCCTGGCTGTTGCTCCTGCTTGTTGCTCCCAGTTGTTGCTCATGGCTGTTGCTCATGGCTGTTGCTCCGGGCTGTTTCTCCCCGGCTGTTGCTCCCGGCTGTTGCTCCTGGCTGTTACTCCTGCTTGTTGCTCCCGGTTGTTGCTCCTGGCTGTTGCTCATGGCTGTTGCTCCCCGGCTGTTGCTCCTGGCTGTTGCTCCCCGGCTGTTGCTCCCCGGCTGTTGCTCCTGGCTGTTGCTCCCCGGCTGTTGCTCCTGGCTGTTGCTCATGGCTGTTGCTCATGGTTGTTGCTCCTGGCTGTTGCTCATGGCTGTTGTTCCTGGCTGTTGCTCATGGCTGTTGCTCCGGGCTGTTTCTCCCCGGCTGTTTCTCCCGGCTGTTGCTCCTGGCTGTTGCTCATGGTTGTTGCTCCTGGTTGTTGCTCCCCGGCTGTTGCTCCCTGGCTGTTGCTCCTGCTTGTTGCTCCTGGTTGTTGCTCCCTGCTTGTTGCTCCTGGCTGTTGCTCCTGGCTGTTGCTCCTGGCTGTTGCTCTCGGTGTGTCTTCACTCTGCTTCTCGTCTCCATGTCAGGGACTCGGTGTCTGCCGGAGCGACGCTGCAGAAGGTCTACAAGCTGCTGCCGCTGCTGGCCAACAACCGTGAGAGGAGAGGCATCGCTCTGGACGGGAAGCTGAAGCACGAAGACACCAACCTGGCGTCGTCCAGCATGTGAGCCGCGCTCCACGCCAAAGCGCTGCCCCAAAGAACCGGCAGGATCTGAAACGTCTGTTTTGTTTCAGCGTGAAGGACGGAGTCCTGAAGGAGGTTCTGGGAATCATGGTTTCATACAAAGTCATGGTGAAGCTCATCATCGGCGGGTTGGTCGGTTTTCCTCTGATTTTCCTACAACCATCAAAATCACAACAACCTTTCAGATCATCAGATGTTAGAGATTTTTATTCAATTCAGTTGATTTCACAACAAATACCAAAACAAAAGTAAAAAGTTTACAGCAGGAGAGGGAGAACAGTTAGGAAGTGGCAGCATCATGTCAGCGCTCCTCCAGGAAGTAACCTCAGCCAATCAAAGGAGATTATTTAGGAGGAAAACTGAGAAAGCAGAAGAATCTGAACAGTTTCCATCGCCGCGTTTCTTCTCTTCCGTTTCATTGAGGTTTTATTGTCAGTTTTCCAGCAGACATGGAGTTCAGTCCAGCTCAGATCAACTGTTTTAGTTTTTCATATCAGGGTCAAATGAAGGATCGGAGCCTCAGCGGCTCTTTGTGTTTCTTTTCTCTGAGGCGTTTCTGCTGTAATCTGATCTCATGTTTGTCTCCCACCTGCTGGCAGGATGATGGGATCCAGGTGAGTTCAGGCTCTGTGGAAACATCATGAACGTTGGACTCACCCTGTTCATCCTGAATCTGTGTGTGTGTTGCAGTGAGGTCGGCCTGGAGGTTCCCTTCACACTCATGCATCCCAAACCAGAAGCAGGTAGAACTTTCTCTGCACCTGATCTCACCTGTCCATCAGACCTCGTTCCCTCTTTCACCTCCGTTTCTCTCCACTTTGATTTTCTTGCTGCCGGCAGTGAAGGAGAGGTAATTATGAGAGCAACTAGATTCTGATGAGGCTGAAACAAAGACATTAAGCTTCTGAGGGAGAAACTTCCTGTTCTTATTGAAGCTTTAGATCAGATTATTCATCAGGTCTTCCCTCTACTGGTGCGTTTTATTTTTTATCTGTCTGATCAGGTCAAACAGGAAGAACCTGCCGCCATGTTGGGTGGTGACACCTTGGCGCCCAGCGTGTTTGTTTTTGTTTCCTTTAATGTCAGAACAGATGCAGGTTGAGTTTATGGAATAGTTTGCAGCTTTAGATGCAGGAATAAACAGACACAAGAGAAGATTTACAGATCAGTTATGAATTATGTTGGGTCCAAGGTGAGTGTTTGTGTTTTCCTGGATCCTTTCTGCGACGCTCTGTGGGAGTTTTGCTCTCACTGGTCTGATCTGTGATGCTCCTGCTGTTCCCAGTGAGATGGAGGATGAGTTGGTGTTCCAGGAGTTCAAGCGCTCCTACCTGAAGGGAATCATCGGCGCCGGCGATGATGACGATGAGGAAGGCAACGTGTCGGGCGGAGACGACATGGCGCCCAAGGAGAAGTAGAGAAGCCGACGTGTTGGGATGCGACGTCAGTTTTAATCCCATGTTTTAGTGAAGTTTGGCTCCTGCAGCTCAGAGATTTTAGTTACCGTAGAAACGAGCTGCAGCTTTTCTAGACTAACTGAGACGTGTTGTTTTGTCTTTCAACAATAAAAACTATTGGACTCCATCTTAGATCTGATTTTATTACATGAATTCATAAAGGACCTGAAATGGAAGATGAATCTGGTGTATTTGTGAATATTAGCTGTAAGCTAACCAGTTTGTCTTGCTGGTTTCTGGACTCTTGATTATAAGCACAGCTCTGGAGCAAATCTCCAGCTGCTTTTTATGGAAGGATGTTTTATTTTTGAGGCGGTTGATCTTAGAAAACGTATCCGGAGTCACAACTTGAAAAACATTCATAGCATCTCTGGAGCAGCAAACAGTTTGGGACGAATGAAGAGCTTTGAGCTTCGTTTGAATAAAGACACAGAACTGCAGCTTTTTGTTTTCGTCTCTTTTACTTCAGTTATCCACACATTCCTCTGTCTGTCATCGCTCAGGTGCATTCACCTGGAAACTGTCATGAATCGCTGCAACAAGAGCCTCAAACTGCTGATCAGTGAGTTCGAGTCACATGAAAAAATCTCCAGTTTGGTGTTTTTCTCTGAACACGGAGCGTAAAACGAGACGGTCGCCTTTCCAAAACTGGAGATTTATTCAAAATGACATGAATCTATCCATAAACATAACACAAATTTACAAGACACACTTTAGCTATTGTCTGAAAAACAATGTGGAAGCTTCTGCTCTGCTTTTATTCATGCATCATTTTAAAAGGCAAACTGATAATATTCCTAAGAAAATCAGCAGATTTTAATAATTAAAAGCAAATCAACTCTACTGTTGCAAAGTGCTTTGGAAATATTTCATGTTGGAGTAAAGCTGAAGTTCTCCAGCCGACTGAGAGGTCAGAGGTCAGACGCAGTGTTGAATCAGAAGTGAGTTTTTCTGGACGTTTCAAAGGAGGAGAATTTGTTTTAATCGTTTCTTCATCATGGAGATTCAGAAACTTCTTGGATTTATTGCTTATAAAAAGGACATAAACTGGTTTATGATCAGATTATTTTAACTTTCATTCAAACATGTTTTCTCTTCATCCATCATATTTAATCAAACTCCGGCTTCCTAAAGAGACCAAACAATAAACACTCCTGATCAGCTGCTAAATCCAAACTATCATGTTACAATATTGCTTCTTTATTCAAAACATCAATGTGATATCTTGCAATTTTTTGCTTAATTTGTTGATAAATCAGTGTGGATAGTATTAAAACTGTATCCAGGAGAGATGAAATGAGCATAAAGTCGTGTTTTAAATGTGATTTATTGCAGACCATCCGGGTCGGTACCAGCCTCTTTCTGCAAACGCTCCTCCTTTAAAACGTGCAGCACTGAATTTGATTGGCTGTTTGCGTCTAACCACCTGTCGCAGGGCGGAGCCTAAGGCCGCAAAGTGGTGTGATGGCCACCATGCCCGTCCCAGGAGAAGCCACCAGAGGGCGGTGGAGGGCTGAAGTCTCTGCCCATCGGCATGTCGCAGGAGTCGGGGTGCAGCAGGAAACCGGAGAACGTGCTTTTGCTTTCGCTGTCGGTGAACATGCCGTTAGTTAGCGAGTCCTTCACCTGCATCCACACCTGGTCTCCTCTGCTCAGGTGCAGGACGACCGTGTGGCTGGCGGTGGTCTGGCTCGACGCCTCCGTTACCCTGGCTACCGGGTAGAAGTTTCGGAACAGGCCGACCTTCAGCGGCTTCTGATTGGTCGCCAGGTGGAAGGAGAAAACGTAGGTGCCGTTGATGGGCGCCGTGTATATGCCCATGCTCGGGTCGAAGTGCCTTTGCTCGTTGGTCAGGATGTCAGGGAACGCAACCGGCCAGTTGGCAGCGGGGAACGACTGGTTGATGCATGCGGAGAAAGCTGATTGGATGGCCGGGGAGCAGGGGCCGGGGGGACCCATGACACCCATGTTACCCTGATCTCCCTTCAAACCTGTGGAGCCCTGAATGCCTTGTGAACCAGCATCGCCTTTGTCTCCTTTGCTGCCCTTTTCCCCTGGGGCCCCTTTGGTGCCGTCCGTCCCGTTCTTGCAGTCACAGATCCCCTGTTCACCATGATCTCCCTTCTGACCATTCACACCGGGATTCCCTGCCACTCCTGTATCTCCCTTATCGCCCTTCACACCTGTAGCTCCCACAATGCCCTGCACCCCGGGCAGGCCCCGGGCCCCCACTGGCCCCGGGAGCCCCGGCAGACCCGGTGCACCCGGGGCACTCTCGCAGGAGGCGGGGCAGGTGCCCATCTCTCCCTGGGGACCCTGAGCACCTGGAGGTCCGCTCAGGCCCTGGTCTCCTTTCTCCCCTGCAGAAACACAAATCAAGCATTGATCATGTGAGAAAACATTAAAAACATTTTTCTGTTCTGATCTCAGACCTTTGAATCCTCGATCGCCCTTCGTTCCGGTGAATCCAGCTGGACCGCTCTGACCTTTCTCTCCTGAATCTCCTTTCTGACCTGAAGTGGAAATGAGGAAACTGCTGATGAAGAAACTCCTGACCTCAGACTCTCTGCTGCTGTATTTCAGTTTTACATGTGAGGACAGAAAGGTTGGTCTGTAACTCACCCTTTGTGCCCTGGGGGCCGGTGAATCCTCGGTAGCCTTTGAATCCCATCATCCCTCTCATTCCAGGACTTCCAGGTTCACCTGATCAAAGAACAAAATCATCTGAACTGATCAATTTTTATGTAATAGGATTTCTGCTGAATGCTTTTAAGATGAAGCCAAGGTGCTGAAATGACTTCATGCATAAAACTGCAGGACTTGAGCAACAATCTGGATCTACAGCTGAACTTTATCCCTCCAACAGTTTCCTTTCTGTTTTAGGGATAAAATACAAAAACAGTTAATTATGAACAGAAAACACCAGAGATAAAAGAACGAGGAATTTAATGCCAGTTAGAGTGAGGAGTTCGTTACCTGAGTGACCTTTGGAAAACGTCTAGGATTAATTTAACTTTACTTCAAACATTATCTGACTGACCTGCAGTTACTTCACCGAATGACAAACAAAAACCCAGAAAGCACCAGAGCGGTGAGTCTGAGACTTTTCCTACTCAGTCGTCTTTGTTCTGGTTTGTTTCTGCTGAATCTGCAGTAAATAATGGAAGTTCTGTGTTTTAATAAATACTGACTGTACGTGTTGGTTTCTAAGGTTTAATGCTTTGGAAACATAAAGTGCGAATTTCTTCTGTTTGAATTTGTCATTTTTAAGGATAATTAATTTTTACTCGTGTTTTATTTCATCATGCTTTTATGTTTTGTCTGTTTAATAAAATCATTTTCACAAATTAAATCAGATTAAACTCTCACTTCCACCTTTTTACCAAATAACTTTTTACTCTTTTTGTCAACTAGACTAAACTCACCTCTGGTAGGAGAACAAACTGGACAAATTTGGCAGAATTTGTCATAACAGCAAAGCATTTCCAGTCCAGTCACTGGTCTGTGTAAAATGTGCATCAACTGGCATTAGTGGGCCAGAAGACCGAAGGCTTTGAGGTTCAGACAAAACTGATCTCAGCTACAAATAAAGTCTTTAAGAACTGACGGATATTGTGATCTTTTGATTTGCTGATATAAAATCAACATTTGAACGTTTGTGTAATCTCACCTGGAGGCCCCCGGTCTCCACGGTCTCCTTTGGGCCCCACGGTTCCTTTGCAGTAGGAGCAGACGCAGAAGAAGGGGATCTGGTCGATGGACGGCGGAACCGGCTGGCTGAACAGAATGTCACAGATGGACGTGTCTGGTTCTGGAAGCAGAGGCGAGCTGGTGGCCAACATCCGCAGCCCGTCAGCGTAGTTGGTCATGTTCTCGCTGGGGGGCCAGATGGGCCCGCTGCGGGTCTCCAGCGGCCACTGAGGGTCCGGAACCGAAGAGTGGTTCTTGCCGGTTTCAGGCCAGCGTGAGGTGTTGGGGTCGTAGGAGGAGCCTTCCTCTTCTGGTTGTTGTCCTTTTTGGACCAGGTTACTGGTCATGTTAGGGAGCAACATGGCGGAACAGGCGGAGAACAGGACTGAGAGACCCAGAACGCTGGACAACATCTGGAGGAAGACCAGGTTAGTCACAGCTGAAACCTTCAGCGGAAGCGTTCCTCTCACTCACTCTCAGGCTAAATCCTGAATTTGGTTTCAACTCACCTTCCTGTCTGAGTTGGACATCGTCGTCTCCTGCAGGCCGTTTAGGAAGATGAGCTGCATGAACGCGGCTTTGATGCATTTATAAGCGTCGCCCAGAACAAAACAGATTCAGGTTCTGTCTCACCTGTTGGGCCCAGAGACAAAAGGCTGAGGACGGGGCGGGCGTGTCCTCGTTGAACTTGGCTCTCTGCCTTCCTCATGAAACGCCAAACATTCACAGGGAAAGAAGAGACTCTGGTTCTTATCTCTCCATCACTCCTCCACCCTCTTTTTACAAAACCAACCTCTGACCTCCGTTCCTCTTCACTGGGACAGTTTCTGCCGGCCCAGAGTCCAGAACCAGAACATTTCCCGGTACCTCAGGTGTCCACTCATAAAGCTCAGCTGATTTTTTTATTATTTCAGCTTTTCCCATCGCTGCCCCAAAAATCTGATTAAATTTCCTATGAACTTCATGTTTTCTGTGAGGTCAGAGGGAGAACAACTGGTACCGACCCAAACATTAGGATAAAAGACTCACTAATGAATCATGTTTGGAGTGAATTTTAGGATCACAGTCTGCTAATCCAACTCAGGACAAACAGAACCAGAATATCTGCAGGATTCAGAGAACCCAGACAGAGCAGCAGCTTTAATCTGCTGCATTTTAATGTAGAAAACTTTGACTTTTATCCACTCAACTGGTTTCACAGCAGGAAAAAATGAGCTTGAATTAAAAAAAATCACCAGATCGCATTTCTACTTATTTATCTCACAGAAAAAAACTATTTATTTAAATTTCTTTGGTCAAATCTATGAAAAGCTTCACACAGAAACAAGATTTTACTGGTAAACTTTCTGATTGGCATAAATTCATCTGATTCTGACTCATAATGTTTGCAGATATTAGAGCAACACTGTGAAAACATCAGAACCAGAGCGGTAACGGATATGAAGAGGCTGAACAATACGGTAATCTAAACCTGGACGTCACAATGAGCAGCCTACTTTCCTACTTCCATTTATCGTCCGTTTTACCGAACAGGACAAAACGTCTCGGCACACATGATACTGATTAAAGCAAAACACCTCAGATAAACGGTGACATCGATTCACATGTTCAGTTTCATAAAGCTAAGAAAAAAAATCTACATTTTGTTTGAAACTGAAAGAAAAAGATTTAAAACTAAAATCTAATTTTGAAACAAAAAATGTAACTAAAAAGTTTTAAACGTTTCAACAAAGGTTCAGTTTCAAATATTGATTATTAAAATATATTTTACTCCATAGTAGTTATGCACCTGAAGAAAGAACTGAAAAGCAATTTTAAAACAGAAATCTGAAACGGAAACTGAAAAGTATTTCTGAGCTTCTCTTGGTTTCAAATCTTTTCTCTTTCAGTTGGATGAAGCTCCATGTTGTCACATAATTTAAACAAACAGAAAAATCAAAACTACTTTGAAGCTTCTTGTAATTCCTGTTAATAATCTCATAATCTGTGGAACCAGAGAAGCTTCCTCTGCTTTTATTCTGAAAAACCCAAAGTAAGCCGAGCCGAGACGAGACAAAAGAAGAAGAATAGCAAACCCTGATAAGCGTCTTGGTTTCCAGAGCCGCCCAGCGACGTCCTGGAGGCCGGCCCGGTTCCTCTGGCCCGGTTCCCTGTGGCCCGGTTCCCTGCGGCCCGGTTCCTCTGGCCCGGTTCCTCTGGCCAGGATCCTCTGGCCCGGTTCCCTGCAGCCCGGTTCTTCAGGCCCGGTTCCTCTGGCCCGGTTCCCTGCGGCCCGGTTCCTCTGGCCCGGTTCCCTGCGGCCCGGTTCTTCAGGCCTGGTTCCTCTGGCCCGGTTCCTCTGGCCTGGTTCCTCTGGCCCGGTTTCATTCATGCCATTCCTGAGTGGATCTCTGAACATCCAGGTTCTGCTGCTCGGTATCCGACCCGCAGACAGAAACGTTCATTTCTTCTCCTGGATGTTTTTCTCGTTAACATTCAGATTCAAACATCGAAGTGAAGAAGAAAACCAACGACATTTATCTTCTCAAATGTTTTTTGGCATAGAAAGAAGTCAGTTTTCTTTAAATGGCCTTTGACTAGGCCATTGAAAGACGTTTGTCCAAATGTTTTATAGAAGCTCTGTTCTCTGCTCGTCTCCTGGGATTTATTTTTGCTCACATTTGTTCATTGAACACATTTCACATTAGAGGGAAACGAAGATTTTTAGTTTTTGCTTCAGGCTCTTTCAGTTTTTTTCCTCGACTCTCCCATCTTGGACAACCCTGCTGCTTTTCCTCAGAGCTCAGTCTGATCAAGCACGAGGCGACAGTGGGAGGGAAATGAGTCAGACAGGAAGGACTTTCACTCTGTTTGGGTTTTTGACAGTAACTGAGTTCTAACAGCAAACAGAGGATCAGAGATCAGAACCAGAATCCTCCTGGTTCTGATCCACTTCCTGCTGTTTTATCAGAATCAGCAGATTTCTGTGTTGGACACTGAGATGCCGCTCGGCCTCAGAGGTGAGTGGGTGGAGGTCAAAGGTGAGGCTGTGTGTTGACAGGCTGCGCTGCAGACTGTGGACTCTCTGTCAACACGGCTGGTCACTCATTAACGCAGCGGCGGCCGACTGGACCAGCGTCTCAGCTTCAGCGCCGCTTCTTCGTATGTAAGTATAAAACCTGGTTCTGCCTCTGGAAGCAGCCACTTCCTGCTTCCTGCTTCCTGCTTCCTGCGTCTTGGCCTGACGATGAGCTGATGGAGCTCAGATTCTGTGGACGGACCGCAGGCCGAGTCGGTTCTGTCCAGAGAACTCTGAGCCTCCAGGCGACACAGATCAATATTCCGGTGGAGCTGCGAACGTTTCAGCGTTTTAAAAACCAGAATGATCGTCGCTCCGATCGTCTCAGTCGTCTTCAAGTCACCCGACTTTTGTTTGGTGTCTGCAGGTCTGATGGAGGCCAAGACTCGCTCCGTGTTCGGCCTGCTGCTCTGCGTCGCTCTGTGGTCGGCTGCAGCCCTCAGCCTGTCAGGTGGGATTACCTAAGATACTTTAAATACAAGGGAAACATCCAGAAGGAAAAACTTTGGAGGAAAAACCTTTGGAGGAAAAACCTTTGGAGGAAAACTCCTCCTGTCTGACCTGAACTCAGGGTGAACCAGACACGTCCAACTTTCTGATGAAAATGTTCAGGGTTTCATTGTTTTTCAGGGAAAAAATTAACATATTTGAGCTTATTGGTGCAATGCGTTGAATATGACAGAGCAGGTTCTGGTTCTGATCCGTTCAGAGACAGAACAGCTGCTGGTGGCTAAAAGATCTTAAAGTGCAAGAAAAACTTTACAGACAAAACGGCAAATAAATGTCCTTCATTTCGTCACCAGAGGATGAAAGAGAAAATAAGTTTTCTGCTTTTTATTATTACGTTGGAAAGAAAACATTTATTTTATCTCAATATAATGTCATATTTTTGTGTCATTTTTGTCCATCGTAACTTATAAAGTGGGATATTATTATTATTATTGTTATTATTATTATTACTATTATTATTTGATAGGTTTATTTTGTCATAACCTGCAAAGAATCAGCCAGAGACAGAGATTAGGTTTCTTTTGATTTCTTTTCTGCAGAATAGGAGAATTGAGAACAGACGCGACGAATCGCTGTCAAACACTGTCTGGACTCAATTCTGCCAGTTCTTTCTTCGCATTTCTCTTTATTGTATAGAAAAAGGAGGTTGGGCTTCTCTTCACACAGTCACACAGAGAATTGACCAACCGTCTTTACATTCTGGAACCTCTCATGGACATGCCCTTATAAGGGCATGTGGCTGACCACAACTAATCAGTTACAGATGGAACTAATAACACATGAATGTTTAACGTTTTTAGCTTCCAAGCAAACATCCTAAACAAAGTTAATAATATACTACAAAAGAAAGAAAAGTTAAGTAAATATAAAAAGAAGAAGAATATGAGAGTAATAATATAAAAAGAATAATATGAAAAGAATAATATGAAAACATAACTTGTAAAATAAACTCATGAGTAAATGAACAGGAGGATAATTTTTCTAACATTATTATTATTATTGTTATTATTATTATTATTATTATTATTGTTATTATTATTATTACTATTATTATTATTATTATTATTATTATTATTATTGTTATTATTATTATTGATACAGGTTCATTTCCTGATACAAAACACTAATTATTTATATTATTCTTTTCCAGAGATTTTAAAATCATTTTGTTCTTGTTGACGTTTGAAGTTTATAACTTCATAGAGATGAAACATTTTAAATACATTAAAATCTAAATTCTTTAATTCAACAGAATGAAGCGATTAGAACTGATCCAGACTCTCTTTTTAAAAAAATCTCAATTTGTTCATCCTAACATGAACATAAAGACGTTCAGTCATAATTCTCAGCAACATGCAGATCAGAAAATGTAAAGCACGGTGGAGGAGGAATGATGATGTGGGATTATTTTCATTTAGTTTTTACACATCTGCATGTAGTAGCTGGAATACAGTCACATTATGAAAACATATAAAGACAAGTTTCCCTTTAAAAGATGAAGATTCATCTTCCAGCTGCGACCAAATGAAGCTCAACACCAGATTTAAGATCCGGTCTGGTCCGGTCCGGTCCGGTCCGGTCCGATCCAATCTAGTCCTGTCCTGTCCTGTCCTGTCCGATCCGGTCCGGTCCGGTCCGATCTGGTCCGGTCCGATCCGGTCTGTTTCTGTTCAACAGAAATCCAGTTAAATGACCAGTTTTATAATGTGACTGTTAAAGTCTGATAAAAACCCAAACAGTGAAATGATTAAACGGTGTGTTTTCTTTGTGTTGGTGTGTGTGTGTGTGTGTGTGTGTGTTTCGGGGTGTGTTGGGGTGTGTGTGTGCTGTGTGTCCAGTGTTCTCCGACCCGCCCTCGGCCCACATGCTGCTCCGGTCCCGCCGGGCCAACAGCTTCCTGGAGGAGCTGAAGCCGCCCTCCAAGGAGCGCGAATGTGTGGAGGAGAAATGTGACTTTGAGGAGGCCAGAGAGATTTTCCAGACCCGGGAGGCGACAGTAAGTTATGAATCCGACCGGATTCAGGTTTTACTGGGAAGATTTATGGTTTTCAAAACTTTAGATTCTCATCCCGTCATAATTTCCACCCAGGAATCAGAGGTTTCTCTCTGTTAAATACTTTAGAGTTTTGATGCTTTTCATCCCTTCATCCTTCAGATCAAACCGTTTCAGAGGATTTATTGTCCTTAAGCAGCTGAAAATGAACGAATGAACCAAAAATTAAGCAACAAGAATCAAATATGAACCGAATCTTTCTGCACACATTTTAAATTCATTATGGAGAATTTTAAAGGCAGAAACAAACAGTTTAAGAAAAATCTAAATTCTGATGGAAGAAAGAAAAATAAAGAGAGCAGGTAAAAAAATGTTTTTATATCTGAACTCAGGTCAGACGTTCAGCAGAATCACGTTTCAGATTCTGATCTCAAAATAAACACTTTTCCCATTAAACTACACAGTTTAATGTAGTTTAAACTACACAGTTTAATGTAGTTTATTGTAGTTTAAACTGCACAGTTTAATGGGAAACGCTGTAGTTGAACTACAGAGTTCAGCTCTGGCTGAAGGGCCGAACATTCGGCCATAAACCGTTTCAGATCTTATCTCTGATGTTTTGTTTGTTTTGCAGCTGGATTTCTGGACCGTGTACACCGGTGAGTCACTTAAACACCGACAGCATTAAGAAAAAGATCCTGAAATTGTTAGCAGTTATATAAAAAAACCTGTGGATAAAAATAATAAACGCTGATGGAACATGTTTGTAGAGTTTTGCTTTCCTTCATGCTTTAATTTCTCAGAAAACTTCCAGCATCCCTGATGGAGAAACCAGCTGGTCTGACGTACGACTGTTATTGTAGATGAATTATTGAAAAACAGTAACTGACATAAACCCGAAACAGAAAAATGAACTTGTATGAAGCAGGAAGCAGGAAGCTGCAGTAAACTCGGTCCGGTCCGGTTCGGTCCGGTCTGTGTTTCAGATGGGAACCAGTGTCAGTCCCACATGTGTGTCCATGGAGACTGCGTGGATCAGCACCAGGACTACAAGTGCCTCTGTTACCATGGATACGAGGGCAGATACTGCCAATACAGTGAGTCTGACTTTCAGCCTGCGGGTCAGAAATATGAACCTGATGAGGGTTCAGGACAGGCGGCTGGTATCAGCTTGGACCCGGTTTTAATGTGGAGATGATCATCTATAACCATGTTATAACTAAAAGAGAAAAACACCACAAACATTTATTTACGATGCTTGACGTTATTAAAATCCCAATGAAATCTAAACTCTGTCCAGATGTAACAGCCTCAAACTGCTCTGTGGACAACGGCGACTGCGACCATGAATGCTCCGAGAGCGACGGCGGCGCGCGGCGCAGCTGCAGCTGCCTGAACGGATACAAACTGGACGACGACTCCAGGAAATGCAGCCCGAAAAGTGAGAGCGACTCCCAGCCTCAGATCAGCTGACGGCGCTACGGCTCTGATGAAAACTGATGTTTTCAATTTCAAAATGCTGCAATACATGTTACCCACCAGTAGGTGGAGAAACGTCCTGAGCATGACTAAAGCTGTGCTAGGCTAAAAATCGATTTGACCTTCAACTTTAATGTTACAAATCTGATATCGCAATGATGTCACACCATGTTAACCTTGTTCCAGTTGTTACTGGGAACCAGTGTGGTCTGCCAGTGTGAAGGTAAACTGTACCATGAAGGTGAGAAATTTAGGAGTTACAGACTGACAGAAGTAGAAATTACAAGTTTGTCTCTCCTGCAATTTTGAGTTAAAAGGTCAAAAATATATTTTTTTTAGGTCAAGATTTTTGCTTCAGGGTTCTGAAGTTAATTTTTACCAAATTAAAAATCATAAAATTCCAGCTTTCCAGTAGAAGAGGAATGCAGCATGCTCCTCTAGATGTAACTGAAGCTAGAAAGACAAAACATGAACTGGCCTGGATTCCTGCTAACATGCTAACATGCTAACATGTTTCCTGCTTGGCGCTGCAGGTACCTCGTCTTGTGGTCAGATTCTGATCGACAGGTCGGAGTACAGCGAGCCGGTGGACGGCCTGCTGCCCTGGACGCTCGGAGGGGAGGTGGGCAAGAAGGGGGAGAATCCCTGGCAGGTAACCGAGCAACAGGGAAACTCAGAGTTCAGCCTCATCTTTGACCAGAATATGAAAAAAGAGATTTTTATCTGCACAGTTTGGCTGATTTAGTTCAGGTTTTTAACATTCTACCTCAAACATAAACCATCAAATACTTGAACTTCAGAATAATAAGTCATTCCCAACCCTGGAGTCGATAATCGGCTGTTTTTAGAGCCTCGTATTTCTAAGGCCAAGTCTTCCATACAGACTACAGGAACTGCTCTGCTGGCGATTTCAAGATCAACACAACTTCATCGTCTGCAGAAGTGACAGAAACCCAAACCTGTCCAAACTCACAGCTTTGGCTTTCCAGCTGCAGATAAGAACTTAGTTACCAGAAAAATTCAATCAGGCTGGCTTTACTCCCACCAACCAACCCAACCAACCAACCAACCAACCAACCCAACCAACCAACCCAACCAACCAACCAACCAACCAACCAACCAACCAACCAACCAACCCACCAACCCAACCAACCAACCAACCAACCAACCCAACCAACCAACCAACCAACCAACCAACCAACCAACCAACCAACCAACCAACTCAACCAACCAACCCAGCCAACCAACCAACCAACCAACCAACCAACCAACCAACCCAACCAACCAACCAACCAACCAACCCAACCAACCCAACCAACCCAACCAACCAACCAACCAACTCAACCAACCAACCAACCAACCATACAACCCAGCCAACCAACCAACCAACCAACCAACCAACCAACCAACCAACCAACCCAGCCAACCAACCAACCAACCAACCAACCAACCAACCCAACCCACCCACCCACCCACCCACCCACCCACCCAACCAACCAACCAACCAACCAACCAACCAACCAACCAACCCAACCAACCAACCAACCAACCAACCAACCAACCAACCAACCAACTCAACCAACCAACCAACCAACCAACCAACCAACCAACCAACCAACCCAACCAACCAACCAACCAACCAACCAACCAACCAACCAACCAACCAACCAACCAACCAACCAACCAACCAACCAACCAACCAACCAACCCAACCAACCAACCAACCAACCAACCAACCAACCAACCAACCAGGCTGTCTGCATGTCTGTGTTGGGTTTAAGCAACGAATCCCTTCTGAACATTGGAAGGTTTTGTATGTCAGACATTTCTCACTGGAAAGGAACTTTGAGGTGAATCAAAAAAGTCTCAATGGAGACATGATGTCTCAGGAACGTTTCACTGCAGGAAACATTCCTGAACCTCAAAACCTTAAATCTGGACACTTTGAAGGTTCGGTGGATCAGATTCCTCTGCAGTTAAAGACGACGATGAAGACGGAGCTGAACGTGATGAAGAGTTAACAATCATTCTGCTGTGCAGATTGGCAAAACAAACGGAAAATTATTTCAAATAGGTAAAAAGAAAAGATGACCAACTGGATAAGTTATAGATATTTTGTTATGGATTTTTAGTCAGAATGATTAAAGTTCATACTGAGAACACTGAGCTCTGATTTTGGATTCACAATTCATTTAAAAAATACCAACATACTGGGTTTGGTGAAACTTTGCTCAAAGCCAGAAATAAACTTCCAAATTAAAGTCAGATTTGGTTTAAAAATTAAAGTAATCTGAATACTTAGTTAAATGTGTTCAGTGTGTTTCCAGGCCGGTGTGTAATATTAATATTAATATTTCATGTATGTTTGTACGTGTAGGTGCTGGTGCTGAATGCCAGAGGGCAGTTTCACTGCGGAGGGGTTCTTATTGATGAAAACTGGGTCCTGACTGCTGCCCACTGCCTGGAAAACAACTTCAGGTTCAGCGTACGACTGGGTGAGCTCTCCGTCTGCAGACACAAATACAGAATCCATAAACCATCAAACTGAACATAATACAAAACAAAGAGAAAATGATACTGAAGTATTTGTGAAACTTTTATTTCATCTTCTTTTAATCACAGAGCAGCAGGTTTCACATTTAATTTCAGCCTCTGTTTCTTTCATCAACTTGGGAAAAACTTCAGTCATGTAGCAGAAACTTCAAACGTTGAGCTGCTGTATCTGATATGTTGGTGTTTATGCTGAGGAAGATCTGGTTCTATAGATCTACAGAGAGAAAATGAAGGTTTTTCTGGACATCAAGTCTTTGAAGTAATGGTGTCATCTTCAATGAGCTGTTAAACTGATTAGTGCGTGAACACTGAGATCAGTGGTGTGGACTTCACAGTTTTCTGCTGAGTCATGCCTGGGGATGACTCAGCATCCTGTGTTTTATTATCATTATTTTTCATATTTAAGTGACCATCTGGGCATTGAAATTAAATGATCTATGAATGATCCTGAGTGATCAGATGAGGATGAAGAGAATAAAACAAGCAATCAGCAAAGACGTTACGGCAAAAGCTTCACTTTCAGTTTCAAGCATCTGACATCCTGATGTGAGTAAAGCCTCAGTATAGCATAGAGTGACATTGAGTGATGTCATTACTGCGTCATTGCTGGAGTATTTTAGTGCATATATGCAGAGAACGTTGGCGTGTAAGTACATTTTTCCAACCTCTGCCTGATTTATCTGATGATAAATCTCTTATTCTCCAGGTTTAGATGTGCAGCTCGGCATTGTGGGAGAGTTGTTTTCCTGAGGCAGTTTCGCTTTCACAAGATGTAATAGTGTGACAGGAGTGTTAAAAACGTAACACCTCATCCTGATCATGACCTTTTTACTCAGGTGACTACGAGCGAATGAGAAATGAAGGCACAGAGGTTTTGCTTAGAGTCACCAAAACCTTCAAACATCCCAAGTACAACTCCAGGATGGTGGACAACGACATCGCCCTGATGCGTCTGCAGTCGCCCGCCCCGTTCTCCAAATACATCGTCCCCGCCTGCTTACCTGGCCGCGCCTTGGCCGAGAAGGTGCTCCACCTGAACGGCACCACCACTGTGGTGACGGGCTGGGGTAAAGATGACAGCGGGAAGTACAGCTCAGCGCTCAACGTCATCAAAGTCCCGCTGGTTAATCACACCTTTTGCAGCCAGCAGATGTTTCCCCATGAAATCACCAACAACGTCCTCTGTGCCGGGATCCTGGGTCAGAAAATCGACGCCTGTGAGGGGGACAGCGGGGGGCCGATGGTCACTCTGTACCGGGGCACCTGGTTCCTGGTCGGCCTCGTGTCGTGGGGCGAGCGCTGTGGCATGGTGGACAAGTTGGGCATCTACACCAAGGTGTCCAACTACAACGAGTGGATCACTCAGGTACAGGAGGAATGGGACCGAGGAGTTCATCCTCAGTAACACCCAACCAGCCCGTCTGCTCCGTCAAACCCACAGGAACGACTCAGTGCATCAACGCTGATGGAAACGTTTTGTTAAATAAACCTGGTAACTCCAGAGAGGCTTCAGTGTCTGTTTAATCCCCACTGACCTTCGTACTTCAGCTCAATAACCAGATGTAAATGTTCAAGCTTCTGAAGGGTTTTATAAACCCGACTCTTCTGAAGCATCTGAATGTGTTCGATCTGTTCATCTACAGTCTACAGTAAAAAACATGCTGGTTTGTCAAAACGCCTGTTTAACTCAGATTATTTAAATTATGCTGTCAGTCTCATTCCTCACACAGCTGCAGTCAGACTAAAACATTTAACTTCTGTTTGGGAAATAATTCAACTTTGAAATGAATTGAATCGGATGAATAACGAACTGAGTCTTCTCACGCTCTCCACTTATTTTGTGCCTTCCTGGTTGCCGTACATCATTTTAGTGTCCAAACAAACATTAAATGTGATGATATTCAGATTATCTGATGATGATCTGAGGTGAAACAACAAACTGTAACATGATTACACACCAATCAGCTCAGAATGCAGAACTTTTATTATATTTACTGTCATTTTCCTCCAGTTAAAACTGAGTGTACAGCTTCTTAAAGGGACAGAGACACATTCAGGTGTTACATTCACTAAAGGCATTTACTGTAGGCTAAAATGTTCTAAGAACTGAACACAGTTTGAAGTAGATATGAAGATAAAATGATTAAATTCAAGCTGAGTAAAGATTCACCTGAGATACAGAACATCACCGTCAGACTACAGACGCTTCAACTTCACCAAATATCACGAATATGAACTTCATAAACTCACTGAGGTTATTAAACTACATCCACGTTTAAACAAGTTTCAACGGTTACCATGGTTTCATCTAGAGAAGCCAGTAAAACATTAATAAACATGGAGTTCTGCTGACCTGAGTTTTTATTGATTTTATTATTGGAACAGGATGCTGACTCAGCAAAACATTCATCTCTAAAACTTCCCTCTAAGTCGCCTGGTTTTAAATTTGTGCTTTTGATTAAATGTTTGAAAAACCAAAACAAGTTTCCACCAGTTCATGATGTCAGTTTCCACAAAGATGCTTTTTTTATTTAGACTTGAGAAATTTGATTTATTATTGCATTTCCCTTTGTCTGATAAAACAAATCAAACTAAATCTGTTGTTTTCTATAAAAGGTTGAGAAACGATTAAAGTTTAACTTTAACTCACCTTCCCTCTGAAAAAAACTGCTTTTCACACAAACTGATCCAGATCTAAAGGTTCTAGATATTTATCTTGTTCACAGATTATTAGACTAACAAGCCAGAATATTTCACTGTTTGCTCTTCAAACTTTAAAACACGATGATGTCACTTCCACCCACCTTAGTCAGAAAATACATTTCAGATGATTCTGATGACCAAAGCTATTAAAATCACAGCTGGAGGAAAGATGGAGCGTTTCTCTGTCCAAATCTAAAAATAAATATAAATTATCATTAACAAAATGTTTTCATCAGTTGGAGTTTCTTTTCGTTTTGTCTCTCTGAGTTTTTTCCTTCCTTTGGTCAGAAAAAAATAGATTAAATTTGAGAAAAACGTCCAAATATGAAACCAGAAAACTTAACAGAACAAAACAGATTTGAAAAATATATTTGTTCTAAAAAATATTCTAATAAATTTAAACACCAATATATATATATATATATATATATATATATATATATAAATATTTGGTTCATGGTTCTTATTTAAGAGGAGAAATAAATGAAGTTTGTGATTTAAATGTGAAATAATGATTAAAATAATAAATCATTGAACTCTTTAAAATCCAATCTGCCTAATTTGTTTGTCAAAACTTCATTTCCTCATTCAGTCACTTTTCACACCAATAATTATATTTTTTCAGAAAATAAATAAAATTCTTTACAGATTTGATGTTTTCTTCACAGTTTTCCTTGTTTTTTATGGGTTTATTTTTTAGTTTTTAGATTTGCTGCAGAAGAAACTCTGAAGGTGAAACACTACATGTTATGACGTACTCCACATGTATCACTTTATGCAATATAAACACTATTTATGTATTTCTGAGTCATTATTAATGTTTTTACTTCCTCAACATTTGCTCTCTCAAATCTAATCTCTTGGTTTTGTGGTTGATTATTGTTTGATTTCAGGTTTTCTCTCCTGTTTGCTCCTCAAACTGACCCGAAGTTTAGTTTTTAGATTCAGATTCAAACTGTGATGGTTGTGAATCGGAGCAGAGAGGAAAACGTCCTCAGCTTCATCAGGACGCTCCTCTCCTCTTCCTCAGCTCCTCCTCGTATCGCTGCAGCTGAGACATGAAGCCGGGGTTCGGATCCACGACGTGCCGAGCCGTTTTCACCCTCTGGGAGGAAACAACAGTCAGAAGGACTCTGGAACCGAGGTTCTGATCCGGTTCCAACACCTGAGCTCTGAGTGAAGCAGGGATGCTGCCCTCTGCTGTTGGTTTAGATAAATCACTGATATAAACTAAACACCGTTAAACTGCAGGACCAGACTATTTACTGAAACATTTAGAAAATCAACTAAAACTGCAGAGAAATGAAACCAAAAAGAGGCAGAAGGAGGTTTCTGCTTCAATCTGAGCAATCTGACCGCTGACAAAGAATAGAAATAGAATAGAAATAGAAATAGAATAGAAATAGAAATAGAATAGAAATAGAATAGAAATAGAAATAGAATAGAAATAGAATAGAAATAGAAATAGAATAGAAATAGCCTCTATTGTCCCAAAGAGGAGAAATTCATCTTTATCAGCAGCATCAGATAAAAGGTTTGACACTAAATTAAAATAAAAAAGTGTTAAAATATATAAAAAACTATTTTTTAAATATTTTATAAGATTTTATACATGTTGGATTATTACAACAACAACAACAATAATAATAATAATAATAATAATAATAAATAATAATAATAATGTACAAGATTATGAACAAAGAAACTGCAACATATTTCATTTCTTGATTCTGACATAATTTAAGGTTTTCAGGTTTTTATTTTCCTCATATTGTTTCATAATTATTGTTTAAGCTGCATCACTTCAGTTATTCCTTCTTTATAAATGTAATTATTGATAAATCATCTTTAACGCTGTTCCCCTTTATCTCCCCTCTGAACTCAGTGACCTCTGAACTCAGTGACCTCAGTGGTCAGCAGGATTTTATTCTGTCTGTCTGTCGGGTCCAAAGTCACCTTGGACATTAAAACCTTTGGTTCTGCTGAGCAGACGGAACCGCTCAGCGCCGGTTCTTTCATCTTTCCTGTCTGATCCTGTTACAGCTGCTGGTTCTGACCCGGAGTTACAAATATGAACTCATGGGAATTTAATGTGTCTGTAAAACATAGAGAAGGTCAAAGGTCACTGTTGAACATCTGCTTTGCTTCTGTTTGGACCAAACATCCCATCGTTCAGTCAGTCGCTGTAATAAAGAGAACCGGTCTTTAACGTTCAGAACCTTCACTGAACATTTACGGGTTGAAATAAAAACTCATTTGTTTGGGCTGAAGCAGAACCGGACCAGGTAGAACCGGACCAGGTAGAACCGGACCAGGTAGAACCGGACCAGGTTCTGCTGCTTCCCTGTGAAAGTCTGAACATTTGCAGATGACTCTGTGATTCTATTTGCTCCGGTTCTTCTGAACTCCAGAACCAAGCTGGACATCGCAGCTCATTAGAAGCAACATTTACTTTCAACATGTTTTATTGTGTCATGAATGGAGGAACCGTTGGCACCGACTCAGCAAACCCCCAAACCCAGAAGCCCTGGATCACCTGTACGGCCTCCGCCAGCGTCATCCTGCGGTGCTTCATCAGGTAGGCCATGCAGATGGTGGCCGAGCGGCTGCGTCCGTTCTTGCAGTAGACCACGCTGCGTCCGCCGCGGTTGGCCTCCTTCTGGATGGCGTCGGCGCAGCGGTCAAAGTGGCGGTACAGATCCTCGCCGGGGTCGTCGTAGACGGGGATCTGCATCCTGGTGACGCCGCTGCTGGTCGGGAACGGCTGCTGCTTGGACACATTGATGCAGAGCGTCACCGCCTCCTGCTGGATGAGGTCGTCGCTGCAGGCTGAGCGGGCGTTGCTGATGAACAGAGCCTTGGTGACTTTACACAGCTGCAGCATCCTGGCTGACCCTCCTGGGCCTCCTTACCAACGCTAACAGCTTCCTGGTCGGAAGGAGAAGCATGAGAGTGTTAAACATGGACAGTTTAGCGAAACTAAAATGACTAAGATTTGATCCAAATTCTGCACAAAGATCTACTGTCAACTCCTCAGATTCCTGCTGATGGTAAAAGTTTATCGCCTGACAGAGAACAGAGAGAAAGAAACCATAAGCTCTGTACCTTCTGAATTGTTCATGCTACCGATTAAAAGCAACTTGTGTGTGAACAGTTTCTGACCCCAAAGCGACGAAGAAGAACATGGACATGAACACAGCAGCAGCAAAATGGCCGCCGCTGTCTGTGGGTGGAGTTGAACGTGTTTCCGATCCGACAGCCCCGCTGACCGGAGCAGCGGCTTCTGGAGAGAAATCTGACTGGACACAGACTTCTTTCATTTCAGAATCAATCATTTCAGTCGTTGTTTACATCCAGATTTACTTCTGGTGCAGGATTATGACGCATGTCCCACATTCATGACGTAATAATCGGATAAAATGTGACATGACCGTTCAGACTGCAGAAAACGGGATTTAGTTCCACATATAAAAGTGACACAAATCTGACAGTTTGGGGGTAAAAAGGTTTGAGTTGGTCCGTTCAGACTGATGTGAAATAATCTGATTCGAGTCGCATTTACCTGCTGAGTCAACGAGCGACAGAGACGCGATATTTCAGTTTGGCTAAGAAAGTAACGGTGACGCCACCTGGTGGCAGGAAAAGGAAACTACCAACAGATGCTGTCCGCTTTCTGAGGCTGGTGGGAAAAAAAACCTTCAGTTTCCAGGGACTCGATGCTGCTGATCACTGGATATGTAACATATGAAATACATATGTAATAAATCACTAATTAGCTTCTGTAATAAATGTATATTTTACCCAACAAACCAAACATCCAGAGTTTATTACAGCAGTGAAGTTTCTCCAGCCTGGTCAGTTAAAGTGGAAATATGTTTTATGTATTTCTCTCGTTTTTCATTTTTATGTTTGATATTAAATGTTTTTGCATTAAAATGAAATAATACATTTTAAATCTGGACACAGTGGATTATTTCAGATATATCATCATTTAGGTATAATTCCTCATTTATTCAAAAATAAAAAAAACATTTCAACACCTAACACACACACACACACACCCCCACACACACACACACACACCCCGTCTGTCTGACCTGCAGCTGGATCCTCCTGAATGAACCCGTTCTCCGTCCGTTCCTGCAGACCGACTGATCCGCTGTGTTCAGGTCTCCTCATGACCCCCAACTGTTCTGATCAACAACACACACACACTCACGCATACACACACACCGCTCCTGCTGCTATATTTATGCTGCTGACAGCTGCAGGGTCCTAATGCTGCTCAGATTAAAGGAACCAGTGAGTTTGTGTCTGTCTGGACTCGGCTGCTTCTGTCTGTCAACTGATGTTTGTAATATTTAGTCATAAAAATCACTTTGCTGAAGAATCAAGTTTGGTTCTATTTCACCTCAAAGTTCCAGCCTGATCTGTTTTCAGCAGATTTTCTGTTTTATGGTTTGAAAATGTGACTCAGATTCAAACTGAGTGAAAAAGACTGAATGTAGAGCAGCACAGGCTGGATGAATCTGTATGTTATTAAATCTTACATATTAAAATAAGAAACATGCATGAATCACTTTAATACTCCATATCTGACTGATATATGTAAATATCATTTCTGTTCAGAAAAGAGAAACTCTGACTGGAGGGAAATAAAAGCAAAGTGAAGAAAAACTGAAATCTGTGTTTGAATGTTTTCATAAAAATCTGCAGCTGATTAATGAAATTATTCAGATTTCTCTGTTTTCTATAGATCTATTTCTCAGGCATGTTACAGGAAAACAGGTTTTTAGTAAAACTGGAAACATTTACAGAACTCAAGTTTACAAAAAAAAGATTCTTTACTGTAAAAAACAAAATGACAGTTATTTGTTGCTCAACTTCAAAGAGTTGCAGAGGTTGATGTCTGTGGCAGGAAGGATCTCCTGTAGCAGTCTGTTACAGTGAATCAGCAGAAGCCTCTGACTGAAGACAGTGTTGTTGTTTAATGGCCTCATGAATGAGACGCTCCAGGTTGTCTGTGACGTTCTGCTCTTCAGATTCAACCTTCCTGACATTAAACCATCATTCGTCTCAAACTCATCGTAACTAAAATGTTCTTCAGAACTTTTCCCACATTTGGCCAGTAGAGGGAGCTGGTTCCCACCTGTGTTCTGGTTTTGTTGCAGACTGCTGGAAGATCTCCAGTAGAACATGTTGTAAACTCACATAGCTTTGATTTACTTCATGCCATCTGTTGTCCCTGCAGATGTTTCGGGACACTCGTCCCCAGTGTTGGACAGACACGTCGTCCTCACATGCAGGACCTCAGCCAGATGTATAATTGTTGCCGGCGTGCGTTGTGGCGTGTTTTTTCAGCGTTGCAGCGTATTGAAACCTCTCCCCACACGAGCTACAGGAGTACGGCTTCTCTCCTGTGTGCGTCCTCATGTGGACGATCAGGCTGTTGCTCCGACTGAATCGTTTCCCGCAGGTTTTGCAGGAGTACTTCTTCTCGCCGGTGTGCGTCCTCATGTGAGCCTTCAGGTTTCCGCTCTGAGTGAAGCTTTTCCCACAGATCTGGCAGGAATACCTCCGGTCGCCCATGTGGATGGCGGTGTGCCACTTGAAGGCTGATGAGTTGGTGAATCTTTTCCCGCAGGTGTTGCACAGGTATGGCTTCTCCCCAGTATGGGTTCTCATGTGGACCAACATGCTGTAGCTGCACCTGAAGCTTTTCCCACATGTCTCGCAGGAATACGGCTTCTCGCCCGTGTGCAACCTCGCATGATATCTCAGAGTGGACGCGGCTTTGAAAGATTTCCCGCATTCGTTGCAGACGTACGGCTTCACTCCCGTGTGGTTCATGTGATGCATCTTCAGGTGATATTTTTTCCTAAAGATTTTTCCACAGAAGTCACATTTTAAGGCGTCGCGTCCTGCCTGAGAAACACTCTGCTTGTCTGAAACTGGATAAACGTCCTGGCTGATGATCTCACTGCCATTGTCTTCAGGTCCTTCATGATCCGTCTGTTCTGTCTTTGTGGATCCTAGATCTACATCCTCGCCTCCTTCCTGATGCAGAGTCTGGAGACCATCAAAGGTTTCCTCTGCTACTCTGGGCTCACCTTCCCCATACAGAAGCGCCACCAGAAACGTTTTGGACTCTTCATCGGGCTCCAGTTGATCCATCTGCAGACTGCTGCCGGGTTCCTCCTGCTCCTCTTTGATCTGTGGAGGTTCTGGCGCCTCCTGCTGGTGGCAGAGCTGCGGCTCGGCAGGAAGCTCCTCCTGCTCCAGATGAACGTGTTGCTGTGGAAGATCTAATAGGGAAACGGTTTGGATAAAGTTCAGGAAAACATCAAAACAAACCTGTTTCATCATTTTTATAAAAGGTGAATTTATTTGTTACAAACTTTTGGTAGAAAAGCAAACTACTGACCTCTGCTGGTTAACTGAAAAACAAGCTTTAGGAAGTAGATTAAACTACTTCCTGTTTGGGGTTTAACCAACCTAGCTTTAGCATTACAGTTGGAGCTTTAACTAAAACATTTAGTATGTTTAGCTTTGAGATGCATAAAAATAAAATATATAATCTTATGTTGACAGTTAACTGCTGCATCGTCGGTGCACAAAGGAGCGCTACAGCAGATCCTTCCTCCCACACAACACTCCATAATTCTGCTTTTATTGGCACATTTTTCTTTTTTTATGAAAATATATAGAGGCGCATTTCCCTCTCTAAATGATCATACTCTAATGCTATTTTTTTTTACCTGTACAGTATTATTTGTCTTATACTAAATATTTGTCGTTGCAGTAAACTCTTTCATTCTTGTTTTTCCAAGACATTTTTAAGTTTGTTATTCTCTACCAGACATTTCAGAATAGATGGGTAAATTTTTATACCAGGAAATAAAACATGACTGTTTCAGTCATTTCATTTTGCAGGCCTGTTTAAGCTCCGCTCCTGTCGTTCAGTCTGAGGGTAAAGAAGCAGCTCATTAGTCCAGAACATCACCTGATCAGGCGGCAGCATCCTGACCGTGTGTGGCCCTTTAAATCTGGCAGTTAAAGCCTCAGATCTCTGATAAATCACTACATTTAAACCTGGTTGGTTAAATTAACCAACCAGAGTCACATCCCTGTATTTACTCTCTGAGCTCATATAAAACTCCATACCTGCTGGTTTCTCATGTGTTCGTGTTTTCCAGCTGGTTTCCATCATTCTGCGCTGACGGTCGAGCTCTTCTTCATACTGAATGACGGTTTTCTCAAAAACTCCGAAGATTTCTTCCGCAGCAGCAGCTAGCCGCTGCCTGATGAACTCTCTCACATTCAGAGCTGAACACATTGTTGTTCCTGACCGCAGAAAACCAGCAAACAACCCGCACAATGGAGCTACAAGCTACAAGCTACAAGCTAGCTTCTCATTGTTTACTTCCGCCGGGAGGTCAGAAGATCCGCACCATCTCAACGCCGGCGCACATGGTGGCGCGCTGGGTGGGTGGAGTCTGTGTTGAAAGCTCTCTGCATTTAAAAGCTGATTTCTCCAGATATGAGTTTTTCAGTTTAAGACACGGATGTCCAAAGTGCGGCCTGGGGGCCATTTATGGCCGCTGGGGGCCATTTACGGCCCCTGGATTGATTTTTGTGCGACTGCAATTCAAGAATCATACAAATATGACTCTCTGCAGGTGGTTAATGCAGATAGAAACTTTTAATTATACCCATTTTATTCATCCACTAACAAAGTTTACTTATAGTTATTACAGATATAAAATATTGAAAAAAACAAATAGTGAATTAGCATTTTCTTTAGTTTCATCATAAACAGAATCGTGTCTATCCAGTGACCTTTACTCAAAAGCAGAGTTGGTTCACTTAAATCTGTTTTTTAAATCATATTATATTACTCTCTAATCTTAAACATATATAGAGTGTTGCATTAATTATTTCTTGCATGTTTGAGAAATCAAATCTGTTTTTATTTATTATCTCAATTCTAATGTTGTTAGGGAAACTTTCCACTTTAATGCATATACAGTAGACATAAAAAATCCAGAGTGGAGGCCGACTAGGGACATTATAGCTTCAATATAAAATCTCAGAGTTTTTCATACCAAATCTGATTTTAATAAAAAGAAAAAGAAATTACAAATAAAAGGAAAGGGTTAGCGTTAAACTCTTATTCCATTTTGGGAGTTGAGTTGAATTCAAAGTCCAACTAAAGACAAGCTGATGGCCACAGTGAAGTCTAAAGAATATTACGATATTGTTACTATTCACTGACTTATGATTTTATTCTTGTATTATTTCAGCTTTATTTTTGTTAAATGACTTTATTCTCCATCTTATTGTTTCTTAGTACGGCCCTAACTCTTAGTGGGAATCTGATTTTGCAAAAAATTTAATCTTCAGAAACAGCAAGTTTGATTATTTGACCAGTTCTAGCCTGAATCCTGCAGAGTTGATCAACAGACAACAGAGAGAAATGGAAGTAAAACATGAACAGTCAGAATCAGGAACATCACCAGAAGGACTCGGCTCACAAACGAATGGAGGAAGTGATTTTATTGGTGGAGCTGAGAAGTTTTCATGCAAGCAGCGACATGGAAGCAGAGTGTCGTCAGCGTTTTATTAGCAACCAGACAGAAGATCCAAAAGAACCAACCGAAGGAGAAACGGAGCGGTTTCTGTACAGGTCCAAATATTCTACAATATGTACTATAATACAGCAGGAATATGGAGGAGCCGCGGGTCGGTGACAGCAGGAGGTTCTGATCCGAAGCGTCCTTCCTGCTCGGGTTCAACAACTTCAAAGTGCCGAGTTTTCCTTCACTTCAACCAGGAGCAGAAAACTGAGCCGAGAGGCAGGAAAACTAAAAAATTAAACAATAACACTTTAAAACTGATGATTTCTGAGGAAAGAACCAGAACAGAACCAAAACAAAACCAGAACAGAACCAAAACAAAACCAGAACAGAACCAGTTTCTAGTCAGCAGATGGAGAGAAACCTGATCACTGGCGTCAAACATCAACTTCCCTTGCAGAACAAACTCACATCTTCCAAAATGTTTATCTTTAAAAGACTAACTAAGTGTCAAATGATTGAGCTTTCGTCAAATTAAATAAAAACTAAACAGGTTTTAGTCACAGGAGTCCAGCCGCTTCCGGCTGTCGTCACGGCAACAACCTCCTCATCAAAACGCATGAGCATCAGAAAGCTTCGACTGCAGGAGAGTAAAACAAACTCAGGGTTACTGTGTGAGATGAGTTCAAGAAAATAAAAAGCTTTATAGTTTATCTGAGCAATAAAACCAGAGTGAGAAAAGAGGAAACATAAAAAAACAGGAAACTTCATGTTGATCGTTTCAAACTTCAGCTGCAGAAACAAAAGATTTAAACTGAACTTGAAGCTTTTCATGAGTTTTTATGAGAAAAGTCGCAGCAGAAAAGTGTTTCTGTAGGAACCTGGAGCCCAACCAGAACCTGAGATGTGACATAATCCAGGAGTTCTTCCGGAACCCATCATTTGGACCTTTGGTGTTCTGGTGCTGGAGCAGTGTTCAGGTCCAGCAGGTGGCGCCGTCCTGAAAACCTGAGCCAGGTTCTGGAGGGGAAACGGTTTGTTCTGATCGGTTCCCGTTTGACGCTACAAAATCTGTCAAACGTCAGAAAAACTCTCCAAAAATAAAAAATAAAACAGATTAAACGTTTCCTGTAACCCAACACAACTTCTGAGCTTCCCAATTTTTTTATTTATTTTTTTGTAATTTGATTAAATGTTGGCAAACGACAGAAACACAAATGTAAGGAGCAACTTCAACCTGGTTTTTCTTTGGCTGCTGTTTAAACAGAAGTTCAGGTGAAAGTCGGTCCGGATGGAGGGAAGTTCTGTTCAGGCGACTGCAGCTTTAAGAGCCCGGAAATAATTTTAAAAAAGTTTGACAAGAAGCTTCAAACTCAAAACAATTCAAAAAATAAAAAAACATCCATAAGAGAAATAAATCACATCTTTTTAGGAAATTTGTTCTTTCTTGTTGTCTTTGAATCGCCAGACTTTTTTTTAAATCTAAACTTGATTTATTTGACATATTTACTTAAATATCTTCAAAAAAGAAGAATTGCACTGAGATTTTCTCTCCACAAGGGGGAGCTCTACCTTCACTGCTCTTGTTTCCTTCACGTTGTTTTTTCTGACTTCTGATTTTGGCAACAGGAGCTTCGGCTTCAAACTGCTCTTAAAATCGACTTTATGGAGACAAAAAGGTTAAAATTAGTTTTATGGAGATTTTGAGCTGAAGAAAAACAAACATATTTATCTGTAAAAGTTGCTGCAGAAGCTGACCTCCGGGTCGCTCCGTCAACCCGCTTCAATCTGAATCCTCAAATTAAACTTCTCTAAAATGCCGATCAGAAAACGTTTCTCTCTTTGGCATTTTTACATTCAACAGACGAGTGATGAATTAAAGGAATTACAAACTGCTGAACCCTCCAGAATGATGAAGCCTTTAGAAAGTCAAACTAGCAGGAAGTGGGAGGATGTTGAGGTTGATCTGAGTTTAGACCTGCATGGAGGACGTCATGCGGTTAGTGTGGATGAACACCATTCAATGCTCAATATGGGTGTAAATGTTTGTTGGGTTGGTGGAGGTTACAGGTGGGGTTCTGATGGGCAACTTTTCCCTCCTTAAAGGAGAGACGCATGAAGCTGATCTGTTCTGTTCCTGCATCAAAGCCCAAATCTGTCAACCTACAATAAACGTTCATCAGTTTACTGATCAGAACTCTGTCAGCCAAGTTTTAGAAATATTTACTTCAAAACTGAGATCAAAACTCAACAGAACAAACAAGAAAACACCAGTTCGTGTTGGCGTACTCCTCCGGTTGGCCTGAAGGTTTGACTTTGCAAGTTTCAGTGAGAAAAACCAGGAAGAACGTCAATAAAATACAGAATCTCACCTGGAAAAATCAGAGGTTCACAATCCAATATGGCTTCTGTGCATAAAAAACAACTAAAGTTGTAAGTAGAAACTATTATTATTAATACTTAATGTTTTATTAAGCAAGTGGCACACACTGCTGTACAATATCTACCTGTGAACTCATTCCTTTAGTGTTTACTTAAAGTGACTCACTCAGAATAGCACCACAACCAAAAGCAAATCCAACTGATTTTCCAACTCTGACTGGCTGGGAACAGATTCCTACATGAGAACTGCTGAGAAAATCACAGCTGGACTAAATTCATTCAGGAGAAACGTTTCCTTCAGTCGGTGTTTTCCTTTAATTCGTCACTCGCCTGCGTCTCTAGCAGAGACCTGAAGCTCATGTTGGGTTGAACCCTGTGAACCTCTGCAGGAGCTCCTCCCTGCCTGCAGGTGGCGCAGCTCGACGGCTTCAGGAGTCCAGCATTCGTCAGACAGGCGGTGGGAGCAAAGCAGGTGTTGGTGATGAAGGCAGCAGAGTTGAACAATGGACGCGATAATGCGGGGCGTCTCCTCTGTGGCCAATAAGCACTTCCTGTACAGACAGGAAGTGTCCCGCTCTTTAATCTGACCGGGTTCTTCAGTGCAGGTTTGAAGCAGGAAGAATCGGCGTCTGCAGGAGGGATTCAGAAGGCTGGAGATACAATCCGGTCAGCTTCCAGGCAACTGGGAACACTGGGAGCCGTCGCTGACGAAGAGTCATCAGCTGGAGGGAAAGTTCTCCTGAAGAAGGAAATAAATCCGTTTGCTCTGGATTTACTTCCTGCCTCTGAGGTGAGAGAGTTAGGGAGTAAAGACACAGACAGTGGCGGAGAGACGATGCGCCGCAGACGGACCGTCTCCGTGTCTCAGCTCAGTGACGGTTGCCGCGGCAGCAGCAGTGCGGTCAGTTCGCTCCTCAGTCATGCAGTAAAGACGACGCGACGTAATGAAGACCTAAGCTTTGGGGTCCGGCCTGCGGCGGGGCAGCAGGCGGCGGTCAGGGGGCGGAGGCAGCGCGGCGGCGGCGGCGCCATCAGGAGTGGTCCATGGGTTCGCTGGCGTTGCCCTGCCCAGCGTCCTGGCTCTCCATCTCCTCTGGCTCCTCCGGTTTGCCCCCCGTGGCGGCCGCGGTGCCGGGTTTGGTCCCAGCAGTTCGCTCCTGGCTGGCCCCGCCCGCAGCACCTGCAGCACCCTGCTGCTCCTTCAGGTGGCGCTCCATGGAGGCCTGGATGGAGGACACCATCTCCTGCAGCTTGCGGCGCTGCTGCTCCATCAGACCCGGGTCGGGAGCGCGGCCGTCCCTGCTGGCCACGAAGCCGGGCGCCATGCGGACCAGCTCTCTGGTGGCGTCCTCGGGAATGTCCGACAGGTCCGGCCCTCCTTTGGACACGCTGGCGCTCAGGTCCACGCCGCTGCTGTGCTGCCGCGTGATTGGCCGGTGCTCCGGAGGGGAGGAGCCTCCGGCGCTCCCTAGGGAGTGACCTTTGCCCTGGAAGGCGGTGACGCTCTGCAGCTGCTCCTTCTTGCGGACGACGCCGCCGCTGCCCAGCCGCAGGACGCCGTGGGACGGGCTGCCCTCTCTGCTGCCCCTAGTGGCCGCCTCAGAGCGCAGCTGCAGCACCGCCTCCCTCACCAGCTCCTCCACGTCCGGTCCGACCGGGAAGTGACCCGCGGCGTCCACGCAGAGTTCCAGCCGCTCCTCCGCCGCGTTGTAGACGAAGGTTTTCCCCGTCAGGTGAGGCAGCGTGCAATGCTTCCCGTCCATGAGGCCTGGAGGACACACACCCAGAACCGCTCAGCACACACCCAGAACCGCTCAGCACACACCCAGAACCGCTCAGCACACACAGACTTTAACTTATTTTACTAATCATGAACGTGATTCAATCACACTACTGAAATATACGTCAACTAATCTATTATCGATTAATCTTGAACTTGAGCATAAAGACTCAAAAAAGACCATTTGCTGAAAGAACAATAGAGTCAGAGCAGTAATTAAACCAAAACTGTATAATAATAATAATAATATAATATCTATATCTATATTTAAATCTAGATAAAAGTCACTGATGATGATATTGTGTCCTTGTTCCACTAATATTCACTCTATTAACAGATTAGTACTACCCTCCATCTGCACAATATAAGGCTAATTGATTGTCATCACAGTGACACTCTAGTCAATTTCACCACCACAAAAACCTGATTATATTCACACATCAACATTAATGTAATAAAACCTTAAAATGAAGGTTTGGGTTTTTAATTCTCTTATTTTAAGTGTCTTGGTTTTATTCTGGAGAACTGAAGATCCCTACTGACAGTTTTGGATCTTTTCTTTCATTTCTGTAAAGTTTCTCTCCAGACTCTGATGTTGCTGGTTCCCATGAACGCAGCTGCCAGTAACCTCAGAGCGAACGAGCCGATCTGGTGTGAAACGTTTTTAGTCTCAGGTTAAATTTATCTCTGAATCTGATTATTTTCACCGCAGCAGCTCTCCTCACTTCCAGCTCTGTTGTGTAAATGTGACGAAGCTTTGAAGCTTCAAGCTGGAAATACTCTGGTTTTTAAACATACTGTACTGAATGGAAACGTAATAAAAATAACACAGAAACCCGTATCTTCCCATTAAGACAGCTGCATTCATTTAAAAAAAGAAAACCTACAATCGATGTATTTGCGTCCTGAGGTTCTGAGCATGCTCCTGCTCCTGGCTGCGCTGCCAGAGAAAACAAACTCACCCATGTCTTTCTTGACGATGTTGTAGAAGACGCCGCCCTGCTGGAACAAGTGCGGCAGCTTCTTGGCGTACGACCAAACGTCCTCGCCTGGAAAAGGACACAGTTTTCGGGTTAGAGGCGTCCGGAAATACGCAGAGACCTTGAACACAACACGAGGTTCAAATAGGTCTGTAAATCAGCAGTTCTGGCGGCAGAAAACGTCCGAGTCACAGAAACTGCAGCAAGAAATCTGATTCTGTAAAACTAGATTCACTGCATGGATCCCATAATTCAAATGAATAAATCAATCATAAATCAAATTAATAATTAACTGCATATTCTTTTCCTCTAATTAAAGCAGCTAACAGTCCAGGACGGTTTAAAGCTGCTGCTCTAAATATTATATTAATATTATTATCAGTTCTTTGTTGTTCCAACATGTTAGAATGACGACGAGTTTATGAGATGATTCAGGTCCAAACAGCTGAAGAACGAGTCGAATGTTCTGGGAAAAAAAATCCCACGTTTCCGACCCCCTGATGACATCACAGAGGTTTATTCCACGCAGCCAATCAGAAATGTTTCTGATCCATCTGGACCTGATGGATCAGACCAGCGGTCCACAACCTGCGGCTCCGGGCCACAAGTGGCTCGGTGGTCCTTCCACAGTGACTGACTAAAAACAGGAAAGGAACCAATGGAGGTTTTAGCAGGTTTTCAGTTTATTCCATGGAATAACTGCAGAATTACACTAAAAGTAACAGGAATAATAATCTATTAATAATCTATTTGTCTTGTTATCTAATTTGAATTGTTTTTTTGTATAATTTCTGCAAATAACATTTATCCTCTGCTTTCTGCATTTGTTTTATGTTTTTCTTTATTTCGGAGCTTCAACACAGAAGAATAGAACAAAATTGTGCTTTTTAAAAAAAACAATAAAATAGTAAATATTTGTCATTATTTATGTTGTTTTTAAAGTCATGTGACATGAGTGTCTCAGTTTTAATGAGAACTGAGGGCAGAAATGGCTTTTTAAAAGCTGAAGATAACAGAATCAAACCATTAAATTAGCATAAATATTGAATTTTACAACCATTTTACTGAGACAAAACTAAACACATCTGTCTACATTTTATTTCACATTTAAATACAGAAGCTAATTTTCAAAATAACTGCACACTAAACCAGAGAATTATTTTTTTTGTCTCTAAACCATTTATTCTTTATATTTATTGTCAGCTGGAAAATGGAGGAACTGAAACATGTTTTCAGCTTATAAAACTGTTTGTTGCTGATTATATTTAACTGACTTCAGCTGCTAATATTTATATTTCAGGACATGAGAATCAGTGAAATGATGTTTCTGGTATTTCATTACGGATCTGCATTTTACTGACAGATTTATCTGAAGGTTTTAACCAATCAGAGGAGCAGCTCGGCTTCCAGGACCTTTTTATCTCCTGATATGGATTTGAACTTCATCAGGATGATGTCAGAGGTGAAGCAGATAAAGCTCTGAACATTTTTGCGGATCAGTTGTCCGACAGTCGGCTGTCCGGCTGCAGCTAGAACTGGTAACTTCCTGTCCGCTGGACAGGAAGTGCAGCGTCAGGTCCAGCGGAGAGCTCAGAGACAAATCCTTCCTGAAAATCAGCAGCAGCGCTACGTCATGTTCTGTGTTTATCTGGGAGCAGCGGTGACCTTTGACCCTTTTGGCAGGCGACACAGGGAGGGGACGAGATGCCGGAGTCAGCAGATTGACTGAACACACATCAGTGAATGCAGAGTTTCTGGTAAAGCTCAGGAGCCTGAGAGTTCATTCAGCTGCAGTCTGCTGGAAGCCAACCAATCAGAAGCCAGCATGCGTCTGTGCCGCACAGCTCAACCAATCAGCAAAGCTCTCAGTTTCTCTCGAAATGAAAACAAAACTAAGAAAAACACTGCTGCTGCTCTTCTTAATTATTACATAAACATGACTGAATATTAGGAGAGAGAAAATCGGCCTGAAGACCCAGAATAGACGAAGACTGGGTTTTAACTAGGCCAGAGACTTTAACTTGTTAATTTAGATTCTTTACAATGAATCTTTTTTTAACACATTAAAGAAAAACAGCCTAACACAGTTCATCTTTTTTTATGTTTACATGCAAAAGCTCTGAGCTGGAATCACGACGGCGTTTTTCACCCCGATTAAAAACTGGAAATATTTTGTTGTTGAGCTCATGTCCATTTATTCAATAATTTAGCAGCAAAAAGTGTTTTGAATTGAAAATGTTGCTTATTTTGATGATATACAGTTTGATTAATTACTTGCGGACCTTGAAATGAACTTGTTCCTCCATTAGTTTTAACTAGATAGGATGTAAACATCTAATGTAGAAAAGAACTGGCATAATAAATAAGAATAAATTAGAAAATCCAGTTATTGTGTCCATTTCAATTATTTAAATGATACTTCTTCATGTGACTGCTAACCTAAAGAAACTCGTTACAAATGGGAATGTTTTAAAAAAGTTTAGCGTTTGTGTTTGTGAAGTTATTATTGCAGCAACAGACATTAAGTTCCTAAAAGAGAAATAATAAATAAATACTTCTTGTCACTTTTATCATCATCACAATAGACAAACTTTACACGCTTGCTGCCAGCGCTCGCTATAAAATTAAAATCATGTGAAATACTCTGATCTTGAGTTCTGCCAGGCTGCTTCCAGGATGTGATGTCATAAAGGATGAAGGTTGACCTGCGTGTCGCCATGTTCTTACCCATCAGGGTTGCTAGGAGACAGAGGGAGGACATCTCCAGGTCGATGCTCTCCTGGATCTCCCGGCTGCTCGTCCGGCCGCCCGTCACCGCGTCTTCGCTCTTCGCCGAGTGCAGGGCGGAGTGCGAGCTGGTTGCCCTGGTGATGGGGGCCCCGGGGCCCCTGTCCTCGGGGCCCCTCAGGATCTCCACCGTCACCCTGTCGCCGTGCTGCAGGGCCACCGGCTCGTTCTCCTCGCCGTCCCGGGGCGGCAGCAGCTCTTTGGGGGGGAAGCCGTAGCGGATGCACTGCTGCGGCGGCGGCACATCGAACTGCTTGGCGATGCTCCGGCGCAGCTCCGCGAAGGTGGTGAGGGCCGGCAGGGTGAGCATGGCCTGCCGCCCGTCGCTGGTCGTCACCCGGATCTTCTTCTCCTTGTTGGAGGAGGAAGAGGGGGAGGAGGTCTTGGTGGGGGTGGCGGGAGCTGAGGAGGAGGAGGTTTCCGGGGAGCCGCTGGGGGACGAGGTCCGGCCCTGACCTTTGGGGTCGTGCTTCAGCTTGTCGGAGCGTCTCTTCTGGGAGACGAAGGCCTGCTCGCTGATGCTCTGCTGGAGGCTGCGCTCCGCCCGGCTCATCGTCAGCTCCTCCTTGTGGAGTGTCTTGGCTTTCTGACCCGTCAGAATGATCTTAGTGGGCAGCTGGGGGTCCGGCGGCGGCGGCGGCACCTCCGTCCCGTCGCCGAGGCGATGGGCGTGGGCCCCGTCGATGGACACCGGGTTGTACTCATCCGGGTTCTTCTTGGCCGTGTGGTGCAGGATGGTGTTCACCACCTTCTGCACCAGGATCTCACTGCCAAACTCTCCAGGGAAATGCTTGGTGACCAGCTTCATGGCCACGTCGTACACGTTGCTGTTCAGCGTCGGGTCCGTCTCGTACTGGAACCAGTACACGGTCTCCCGGACCACCCTGCCCCCCCACTCCAGGGTGATGGGGAAGGCTTCGGGCAAGTTGTCGTACTCCTTCCCGTCCCAGTAGTGCTTGAAGCCGCAGCCACACTTCCCCCCCTGTGACCGGCTGTTGGTTCTGTCCCCGTCCAGGTACACCACCGACCCATTCCCGCGGATGTGCCGCACCGACGTCCCGTGGCACCAGGTGCAGGTGTTCAGGGAGCTCAGTTTGTAGTCCGGGACCAGGAAGTCCCTGTGGGGGTCGTAGGAGCACACCACGTTGTTGAGGGGGAAGCTGTAGTTCTTGTCGGGCCGCAGCTGTCCGTGCGTGGACTTGGCCAGGTTGTAGAGCTTCCCGCCCGGTACCAGCCACTCGGACGGGATGTGTAGCTCAGAGAGGGCGCCGCAGATCAGGCAGCGGTGCAGACGGTTCTCCATCACGGACTTCTTGGCAGCCTCCGTCACCTCCTCCGGTTGGACGCCGATCACGCCGGTCCGCCGGTAGACGTACTGGTGAACGTCGGCCACCAGCGACGGGTGGATGCTGTGCTTCTCCATGAACACCTCCTCCATGGCGTTCACCAGCCGCATCAGATACTTATCCTGCAGGCTGCGGTCACCTCCGATCACGCAGCTCCCGTCCGGCTCCAGCTTGATGTACTTCCTGATGAGCTCCTGCGGGACGCCCCAGGCCTTCGGCAGCAGGCGGGGCGGCAGCTTGGGGAGAACCGTGTTCTTGACGCCCACCAAAGGAACGTAGTGGTTCCTGCCGGAGCTGCTCCAGGCGATGCAGATGGGTTTGTTCGGCTTCCCGTCCTTCCCCTTGCACTGCTCCTCTGGGACAAGTCCGGGCAGAAAGGTGGCAGAGTAGTCGCCAGAGCTCCTCATCCCGCTCATGGAGTCCAGCAGGACGATGGGCCGGTGGAGGACGTTGGCCAGCCCGAATATGTGGATGTTACGCAGTCCCAATGGGACGCCTTCGGGGGGGATGAACAGGGGGTCGCACTCATTGATGATGTCCTCCCACTCTGCGGCGTCAATAAAGTCCTGGAACAGGTTTTTGTAGCAATCCAGGTTCTGCTTGAAGTTCTGCTTCAGGTTTTCTCTCAGTGCGTGCCAGAACAGTTCCCTGCCCACCAGGGCTCTGGACACAGCGTGGACCAGGCAGTGTCCATCTCCGTCCACGTGCACCGGGATGAGACACTCTCTGTTGCCATTGGCCTTCTTTATCTCCTCCAGGGTGTCGTGGAGGTAGATCAGGCTCCCGGAGCGGTCTTTGCCGTACCCCATGGTGGTGACATGGTCCGGCTCTATGAGGAAGGCACGGTCCCCCAGCAGGGAGCAGTCAAAGATCTCCCCCTGGTTCATGTCTTTCAGCAGTTTGGCTTTACCGGTCTGCTTGTCCATGCCGTAGCGGGTCAGCACCGGGGACAGCAGCTTGCAGTGGTAGTTGGACAGCCCCATCACCTTCACCAGCTCGGTCCCCTTCTTCGGGGCCCCGGTGACGCCGAGCAGGGCGTTTCTGAGCAGGTTGTGGAGCACCACGTCCGGGTCGGTGACCTCCTCCACGTTCAGCAGGCCGCTCTGCTCGTGCCGCTGGCCGCACTCCGTGCACTCGATGCTGATGGAGCCGTGAGCGGGGAAGAAGAGCCGCGCCTGGCATTTCGGGTCCGGGCAGGTCCCGCACAGAATGCGCTTGTCTTTCTTCTTGGAGCTCTGCAGCAGCGACATTTCGGAAAAAATGAGGTGAAAATGTCTCCAAGCTTCACAGAACCATGATAATAACCCCGCAGAGAGGCTGTCAGGTCAGCTCTGACCGCGCTAACGACTGTTTTCAACCAGAATAACACCAGAACAACACGGAAGCGGCTGGCTTTCTTTTAGCAACTGACCGTTGCTAAACGTCCCTACGTAATGACGCAGAGCCTCTGGGACTTGTAGTACATCTGAATAATAATGAGTTTAAACCATGAATTTGCTCCAAAATACCTACATATATGTTTTATTATTAAAATTATTACACAAAATAATGTAATTGACCATTAATTAACATGAAATTACAATACAGGTTAAAGTGTTAATAAACGATATCTTTAACATTACTACATTTCCCAGAATGCGTAGCAGCATGTCGTCGTTTTGTTGTGTAAGGAAGTGAATTCAGGGAGAGTTCTCAGTTTATCAACAATAATACGATTAATAAAAACATATTTTACTAATGCGACGTATTTTCAGTATTTACAGTAGCGTTTACATGCATTTTGGGAAAGTGTTAAAATGTTACTTTTAAAAACCGGAGATTCCTAATGATCCTAGTCGGTAGTCTGCTGAATTTCATTTAGAAATATGTGAATTTTAATTTTTGCCTGATTATTCACTTTAGACGGGACAAAACACCAGAAAAAAATATCTTAATTTATTTTACTTATATATAAATAATTCGGCGTAAACTGGATCCATAAAAATAAAGTTTATGTGGAGCAAATATTTTAAAAAGCCTACATGACAGCGGTTCTTACGGAATGTTTTTGTAAAACGTTGTTTTTGTAAGAGGTTGTAGTGAGGTTTATTAGATCTGTGAATGCATTCCAGTGCTGAGCCTCAACAATTCAGTTAGGGAGAAAAGAAGAGGATAAAAACGGAAAACATTAAGCTGTACAATGTTGAAGGGTCTGGTAGGATTCAAAGTGTCTATAAAGTTCTCGGTAATCATCTCCTGAACATCAGAGAAATCAATAAAGTGCAAAGGAAACCAGATGCAGCCTGCTGTCTCTGCTGTAATCCTGGAGGTGATTCAGCAGATATGTGAATATCTTCTGTCAAATCTGAAAGTATGAAACTCAATACAGTCATTTAGTTTTCTGACATCCTTTATTCATTTTCAGAAAACATAAGATTTTCTTACGTAATAATGTCAAGCATCAAATAGACTTGTATTCCACTCAACCAAGTAGCCTGAGTTTTAGTTGTTACTCCTGTGAACTGACCACCAGATGGCAGATTTACTCTTTGTACTAGTTGAACTTTAGCTTTCAGCTCCAGACGGTTTATCTGTAATGTTCAAATCGATCTTGTTTCTTCTTTTTTGCAGTGCTATTTTTCATCCTGTGTATTTATTACTGGGGAAAATCAGGTTTGTCCAGAATTTAAAAAAACAAACAAAAAAAAACAAGAAAATATAAATTGAAACAACTTCTCTTTGAAAATTGTTTACATTTCCAGCATAAATAATAAAATTTAATTTGGTCCTGATGCAGACCAGAAATGTGCAGGATTTTATTCAGCTGATTCTGATATCACCACCAGAAGATTTCAATTCTATTGTTTATTTACATATCATTAATACACAATAAATTTCATCTCAATGCGTTTCATAAGAATGCTTCCAACTGGTGGAGGAACATTTACCAGAACTTCTGGAGGTCAGTCGGATACAAACACCAGCAGAAGGTGTCAATAGTAACAAAATAAAGTCTTGTGTGAAATTCTCTGCATCAGAGTATTCAACACCTAAATCACGACACAAACATGTCGGCAGAACAAAAAGCTTTTATTGTGGGAGACGCTTCAAAGCTTCAGGTGAGCAGAACAGAAACGGCTGCTTTCCTTTCAGGGTTGTGATGTTTCACATGTCGCCTGCTTGTTGCTGTTTCATGGCTTAATTAAAAGGATAAAAAGGAATAAAGCTAATAGATATGAAATGATGTATGTGTTAATGCAAACAAAAGGGAAAAAATGAGTTAAAATAACTGCTGTAGTTAAAGGAAAGTGAAGCAGGAACTTATCAAACATCATCCGATTCAGTCCAGAGCAGGGGCTGATGGGAGCTTTGGTTCCTCTGCTAGAAACCACGTGGCCCTGGTCTGATCTCTCAGCTCGTCCTTGTTTGGCCTCAGCTGCATCAGAGCGCCACTTCTCCCCAGGTTCACCAGAGGAAACTCCACTGCACACAATGCTTTTCCTCCCAGCTGCTGCTCTGTGCTGGCTGGGTTCAGGTGAGTGTTTCCAGCCAATCAGGAGCCAACAAAGCCCACCTGGAACAAACACTGTCACACTAACCTTCACCTGTCTGTCTGTGTCTCTACAGCGCTGGCTGCCATGGCAACACCGCTGGTTCAGGACCAGTTATCATTTGTAGCTGTAGCTGGAAGCACCGTCTCTTTAAAGTGCTCAGGAACAGACATGTGTGATAAAAATCAGGTTTACTGGTACCAAACCACAGAGAGCGATCCGCTCAGAGGGATTCTACGCTACGATCTCGGAGATGGAAAAGTTAATAACCTTCTTAAATTTAAAGATCCTCAGAGAAATGATTTCTTAGCTACACCTGAACCAAACGGCTGTAATTTGGTGATCCAGAAAGTTGAAACGGGTCATAGTGGCTCCTATTACTGCGCCTGCTGGAGGCCTGGTTCCCACAGTGAGAAACGATCCGACCAGCCTGAACAAAAACCTGCAGAGGAGCAGACGTTACACAGGAAGTAAACCACAGCCTCACCTTCAGCCGGTACACACCTGGAAAATTATTACCTCAGAAGATTTACAGGGTTTCTGGCTGTTATTTAAAGATTATCAATCTGAATGGAAACATTAAATAAATCTAATCTTGTTCCCAGGTTAGCTTAATGTGTTTTGAAGAACTCAGATGTTGGGAGATAATGAGTCTTAGCCTCTGTTCTCACATCTGCAGCCTAACATCCATTTTACTTCTTCATATTATATATCATCAACTTACACTTAAAATTAACTTTGTACAGTGTAAATATGGGCAGCTGTCAATCATAATTAGCTCACATTCAGGTCACATAATAAAAGCAACGTTATAGAACACAGTAACTAATTAAACATCAACTTATCAGATACATAAATATCTGATTATAAAAGAACAAAGGTAATCCAAAAAACTAAAGGTGCTGATTTCCAGTATTAATTTAATTAGTTCTCTTGTTATTTATGTGATCTTTATGTTTTTTATATTTCACGTTTATGCTTATTAGGCAGAAATGACAAATATGATAAAAAGGAAAGTTCACTTATGAAGCAGTGTGGCGATGCTGAGAGGTTTCAGAAGTCAATATCCTACCTGCCACTGATAACTCTTCATCAATTTGATGAACTCTGTGATGAACTGAAGATCATGTCAGGTTGTTTTCTGCAGCGCTGAACGCTCCATGTGAAACACATGTGAAACAACAAACACATGTATGTCGGATTAATACGCTATGCTAAGCTAATGTATTAGCTTAGCAATAAGCTAATATGCTTATGAGCATATTAGCTTAATATAATTATTAAGCAATAATATAATTACTGCTATTATAATAGCTAGAATAGCAATATTAGCTATTATTGCTATTATTGCTAATAGCAATAAACATGTTATGTACTTTTCATCCAGTGTGTCCTTAGCCTCTCAAATCACTAACTATTGGTTCATTTTTAAAGAAACGCCTAATTACTAATTTTATCTTCAATGCTTCCATTTAAAACATTAATAATTAATATTCATGTCTTTGAAAAGTGATCGTTCCTCCATCTTCTCTCTCCAGTGGATGAATCAATGAAACTACGGGGTCTTGGCTGGTCAATGTGAATTCCCTCTTTTATTTCTTTACATTGTTCAGTTCTAGAGACCTTTTCCTGACAGAGATCTGTCAGGACAGACGGCTGCAAGACGTGGAAGACACGTGGCAAAGGTCAACAGGTGGGACTCAAACGGCCGCATGGAGGACTGAGGTCTCCGTCCACAGGTCACTCGCTTCACCTGCGCCATCACAGCGGCCCACTTTCCTAAAACATACGACTGTTTAAATGTTTCTGGACAAACCTGTCATGATGTCACTGTCTGACAGAAACACCGACAGAACGACGAGCTTTAAACCTGAACCACATGAAACGGCGTGACGCGTCCAGAGCAGGGGCTGATGGGAGCTTTGGTTCCTCTGCTAGAAACCACGTGGCCCTGGTCTGATCTCTCAGCTCGTCCTTGTTTGGCCTCAGCTGCATCAGAGCGCCACTTCTCCCCAGGTTCACCAGAGGAAACTCCACTGCACACAATGCTTTTCCTCCCAGCTGCTGCTCTGTGCTGGCTGGGTTCAGGTGAGTGTTTCCAGCCAATCAGGAGCCAACAAAGCCCACCTGGAACAAACACTGTCACACTAACCTTCACCTGTCTGTCTGTGTCTCTACAGCGCTGGCTGCCATGGCAACACAGCTGGTTCAGGACCAGTTATCACTTGTTGCTAAAGCTGGTCCCACTGTCTCTGTTCCTTTAAAGTGTTCAGGAACAAACGGCTGTGATAAAAATCAGGTTTACTGGTATCAAACCACAGAGAGAGATCCACTCAGAGGGATTCTACGCATCGATCTGATCAATGGAGATGTTAATAAACGTTACAGTCATCCTCAGCGAGATGATTTCACAGCTTCACGTGAAGGAAACGGCTGTATTTTGATAATCAATGGAGTTAAAGAGGAGCATAAAGGCTCCTATTACTGCGCCTGCTGGAGGTCTGGTTCCCACAGTGAGCAACGATCCGAGCTGCCTGAACAAAAACCTGAACAGACGTTACACAGGAAGTAAACCACAGCCTCACCTTCAGCCTTTAAATAACTGGCAATTCATAAGCTGGTTTCCAGCTGTAATAACTGAAGATGTGCATCGACTCTAGATCTATAAATCTAGATCTATAAATCTAGATCGCTCCTCTTTAGGTCCAAACATTATAACTTCAGTTTTGTTTCTGTTCAGCTAAAGCACAGAAACAAAACTGTTTCATTTAAAACACATTAATCTGTTTTAAGTATCTGTTCAGTGCTTGGATGGGGTCAAAGGTCACCTGATGACATCATAATGTAGAACTGGGTATCATCCTCGTCGTTATGGTAGCTAATCTAATTTCTTGTTATGGCCTGAGCCAGTGGGAGAATGTAGATATGGAATAAAATGGTCCTAGGATGGAACCTTGATGAACTCCACATGTGACCTCTGACCTCTTCGATGAGAAGTTTCCTATTGAAACAAAGAAATCCCAGTTCTTTATGTCAGACTGGAACCAGTTGAGTTCTGGACCGGAGAGTCCGACCCAACTCTCCAGTTGGTTCAGTAATATGTCATGATCGACACTGAGGTCCAACAGAACCAGAACCAGCTGTGGTTCTTCCACAGTCTGTGTTTATGTGGATGTCATTGAATACTTTGACTAGGCCAGTCTCAGTGCTGTGGTCACCAAGGAAACTAGACTGAAAGACGTGAAAGTGGTTGGTTATTGTTGGGAATCAACCCGGCATTCTAACATTTTAAACCTAATTATCCATCAACAATTCAGATACATAAATATTTGTCATGTTGAGTTCATGTCTTTTAGCCCAAATACTCAACAGTCATGAGAAAAGAAAATCAGATAAAGTTTATTTTAACAAAGATGAAATGTGAGATTGTGTGGTTCTTGTCCTGTGGATGTGAAGCCGGGTTATCAGAACTCTGAAGACAGAGAGAAGGTGAGTTAATGGCAAATTGAAAAGGTTCAATCTTGGGGAAATGAACTGATCTTACTTGGTGTGATGAGTTTCCGCCAGGGAGGGATTACTGTGGTCTCTTTCAGGGGGTTCTTGAGATGATCCAGGTTCCAGTGTGATCTTGACTGAGTTCTTTGGAGGTAGATGGAAGAGGCTTGCAGTGGAAGTCGGACAGGTAAGTTCTTGTGAGGAGAGGTGAGGAGCGAAACCAGGAACCAGGAACCGTCAACGATTCTTCAGAAGAGGCGGAGAGGAACTCGGGCCATCAGTGGGTAATAATCCACAGTGTCACGAGGGGAAAAGCAGAAACTTGGGCCACACAGAGAGTAAAACACCTGAGAGAGGCAACAGGAGAATATTACTAGAAACAACCTCAAAGAGCCGAGTCAGAGCAGCGCAGAGTACCATAACTGGCAAACACTGAGGCGAAGTGCTGGCAGCTCCTCCTCATATACTCCTAGATGATGAGGTGATTGACCACAGGTGAGCTGAGTCCAGTCAGCAGGCACGACCTCCAGGTAGGCAGAAAATCCCCACTAAGAGCAAAAAGCCCAGTTCCCAACAATATGTGATTATAAAAGCACTAAGTTAGACCTACCAACTATAGAAGGTGATGATTTCTAGTTCTAATGTCACCAATGTCCTGTACTTTGCAGTGTTAAAGTACACTGTAAAAAAATCTGTAAAATTTAGGGCAAGAAACTGTAAAATACCAAAAGTTACAGACTGTAGCATCCAAAGCGTCATGGCTGGTTGAATAGATGGAAGCAGCGGTCTTTTGATGGTCAATGCGGACCAAAGACAGCTGGACCTTCTAATGCTGCTTTTCTAAAAGTGTTAAATGTTTCTGGACAAAACTGTTGACAGAAACACCGACAGAACGACGAGCTTTAAACCCGAACCACATGAAACGGCGTGACGCGTCCAGAGCAGGGGCTGATGGGAGCTTTGGTTCCTCTGCTAGAAACCACGTGGCCCTGGTCTGATCTCTCAGCTCGTCCTTGTTTGGCCTCAGCTGCATCAGAGCGCCACTTCTCCCCAGGTTCACCAGAGGAAACTCCACTGCACACAATGCTTTTCCTCCCAGCTGCTGCTCTGTGCTGGCTGGGTTCAGGTGAGTGTTTCCAGCCAATCAGGAGCCAACAAAGCCCACCTGGAACAAACACTGTTACACTAACCTTCACCTGTCTGTCTGTGTCTCTACAGCGCTGGCTGCCATGGCAACACACCTGGTTCAGAAGGATCTGACTCTGACCAGGAACGCTGGTGAAATCGTCTCCATTGGTTGTTCTGGTTTTGAAATCTGTGACTTCAATTTTATTTACTGGTACCAGAAAAAAACTGAAGCAGAACGCCTTGTACCGATCCTTCGCTTCGATCGAAGTGGTGAAAAACGCACTTCCACCTTTGATCACCCTCAAAGAAACTCGTTTTCAGCGATGAGGAAAGACGGCGGCGTTGAGCTGGTGATCAGCGGCGCTGCAGCGGCGCATTCAGCCACTTATTACTGCGCCTGCCATAAAACCGGATCCCACAGCGCAGAATCAGGCCTGACAGCCGAACAAAAACCCTCTGAGCAGAGCAGATGTTTAACTGAGGCAGAGAGAAAAGAAAACCACAGAAAATCCCAGAACAACTCAGATAAAACTATTCACTGATCTACATATTACAGACTCTCATGGTTTCTCTGAGCTTTAACACATAAATCTGATCTGTTTAATCTGTGAAAATAGAAAACCAGTTTGACCAATTTCAGCAGTTCCAGATAACATGATTAGTGCTTTCAGCAGGAGAACCTCAGATGATGGTTGACTGGAGGCAGCAGAAATGTTTCCTGATCATTTCATCCCTTTGACACCAGGCAGGATTATTTATAGACAACATTTACACACAAGTAGAAAACCTGAAGGAATATACAGCAGATACTTTGATACATTCTGGGATGTTTCTGACCAGCCTGTGGAAAATCTGGGCAGTGTGATCAGTGGAGAAAGAGGAAAAGGTCAGAGGTCAAGATGTTCCAGTGATGTAGTAGACATACTAATACAGTAATCATCATTTTCTAGCCAGTTGGTATAAATATTTAATATAACAAGTTTTAATCAGGGATTGATTATTTGTCTCGTTTAATAATCAAAACACTGGGGCGTGCCGTGGTGGCGGAGGGGTTAGCGCGACCCACATTCAGGCAAAACGTAGCCTCGACTCGGCTGTAGCGGGTTCGACTCCCGGACCCGACGATGTTTACCGCATGTCTTCTCCCCTTTCCTGTCAGCCTACTTTGAAAACAGGGACACTAGAGCCCACAAAAAGACCCCTGAAAAACATTGCAATAAGACTCATTGTTTACAGAAACAATTCAATCTGGGAACCAGATGTTTGGTATTTGGTGGTTGTGTTGCCAAACCTCATGGTGCTTTAGGAGCTGGGAGATCAGAAAAGTTTAAGATGTGAAGACGATTCGTGGAGGAAGAGGATAAAGTGATAAAGTTCAGCTGCTGTGATGTGATAGACTGAATATTTAAGCTCTCTGGCTGCACAGTGAAGCGGTTAGCACCGTTGTCTCAAAGCTAAAGGCTAGCATTCTGCAAGACGTGGAAGACACGTGGCAAAGGTCAACAGGTGGGACTCAAACGGCCGCATGGAGGACTGAGGTCTCCGTCCACAGGTCACTCGCTTCACCTGCGCCATCACAGCGGCCCACTTTCCTAAAACATACGACTGTTTAAATGTTTCTGGACAAACCTGTCATGATGTCACTGTCTGACAGAAACACCGACAAAAACCCACCTGTTTAGAATTGTATTTGAAATGTAATCAATTACAAATTTATTGATGGAACTTGACTTAATGCTTTGTTTTGATTATTGATTCTATATTGCATTGTGTTTCTGTGTTTGTAATGATGTAAAGCACTTTGAAATGTCTTGCTGCTGAAATGTGCTATACAAATAAAATTTGATTGATTGATTGATTGATTGACAGAACGACGAGCTTTAAACCCGAACCACATGAAACGGCGTGACGCGTCCAGAGCAGGGGCTGATGGGAGCTTTGGTTCCTCTGCTAGAAACCACGTGGCCCTGGTCTGATCTCTCAGCTCGTCCTTGTTTGGCCTCAGCTGCATCAGAGCGCCACTTCTCCCCAGGTTCACCAGAGGAAACTCCACTGCACACAATGCTTTTCCTCCCAGCTGCTGCTCTGTGCTGGCTGGGTTCAGGTGAGTGTTTCCAGCCAATCAGGAGCCAACAAAGCCCACCTGGAACAAACACTGTCACACTAACCTTCACCTGTCTGTCTGTGTCTCTACAGCGCTGGCTGCCATGGCAACACCGCTGGTTCAGGACCAGCTATCACTTGTAGCTAAAGAAGGTAGCCTCGTCTCTTTAACGTGTTCAGCTTCAAACGGCTGTGATAAAAATCAGGTTTATTGGTATCAAACCACAGAGAGAGATCCGCTCAGAGTGATTCTACGCATCGACCTGACCAGTGGATTTCCTAATGATCGGTACGGTCATCCTCAGAAAAATGATTTCACGGCTTTCAGTGTAGGAAACATCTGTAGTCTGAAGATCAAAACAGTTAAAGAGGAGCATAAAGGCTCCTATTACTGCGCCTGCTGGAGGTCTGGTTCCCACAGTGAGCAACGATCCGAGCTGCCTGAACAAAAACCTGAACAGACGTTACACAGGAAGTAAACCACAGCCTCACCTTCAGCCTGCACAAAGAGTCATCAACAACATGAAAAGCAATAATCATTCAAAGGTAGAATATTAACTAGTTATACAACAAATTTAAAATATTTCTGCTCAAACAAGTCAACACATGAAATGGTGAAATGTGAGACTCTTGTTATTGATATGATTGTTATGGATTTTATATCTTATGTTTCATTTATTAGGCAGGAATCAGATTTAAAAAAGCATCTAAATAGTAAGAAATTTGACTTCACATTATGAAACTGGTGTCTGTCTCTTTAAGAAACTCCATCAGCAGTACTTCTCCATGATGCCATTTACAACCATCCTTAGGATCGTTGTACTTTGTTTGATAAACAGACTCAGAGCTCCAGCAGCTGCTTGCTGCTGCCGCTAGTCTGATGGAGCCGACTTTAAGATGCTGAGCAGTTTGACAAATCAATATCTTTCATCATTATTTATCGATGATCTCTAAAGGTCCAGGTGAAGACCAGGGAGAGATTTTTATAAAACTTTGGATGTTTTTACTCCATGTTGGTTTTGGTGAATCACCTTCTGAAGCAAAACGTTAAATATTTACAGAACATTTTCTAACAGTCTCATAACTTAAAACATTTTTTAACATGAAGTGAAATAATCTGTCAGTGGAACTAAGACTGTTTCATAAATATTAACAAACTATTTACTTAAAACAAGTTCCCATTTCTTGCTGAAAAGCTGCGTAAACGTCTATGTTAGTTTTGTCTCAGTTAAAGTGTATTAATGTGATAGAAACTAGAACAAAATTACTTGGTAGGATTTTGTGTTTTTGCAGTGAAGGAAATTAAAACCAAACTAATGTTGATGCAAAACAATAAAACTCATTTGGTCTAAAACCATCTTAGAACCGGATACCACGGGTCAGGAGGCCAAGAAACCACAACAATGTGGAAAGTAAGAGAATCTAGAAATGTGTTAAAAAGTGACTTTTGACTGAATCTTTGAAACTTTGTTCTCTATGAGCAGCAACGTTTCTATCTGCTCCAGTTCATGGAAAAGCTTCACATGTGCTAGAAAACATTTTTACCTGTTTTACCTGAGATGGTGAAGTTTGGAGAAAGTCATCCTTGGCCACACCCAGCCCCCCAAACACGCAACCCTTAAAGAAACCGGCTCCTTGCTCACGCTGCAGACGCTGAGGTTTTTGTATCAGAGGGTTTCGCTGTGGAAGGATCAGGAGGATCTAACGAGTCCAACAAGTACCTCATCTTTGGGACAGGAACAAAACTTTATGTAACAGGTAAGAAAAACATTTCATTATTAATCTGCTGTTTAACTGAGATGCAGAAATCCTGAATTTGTGTTTGGAGCTCTGAATGTTTTCAGGTCTGACAGAAATATTTTATGATCTGAATCGAGGTGAAAGTCAGCAGTTAAAACCTGAATCCTCCTTCCTAAAGCAACAGAAACCATTAAAAAAACTAAAAGTTTGATAAAGTTTGTTATTTTCTGGTTTCTGTTCCGTCGCCTGTTTCCTGGAAAAAACACAGAAAAATTCTGAGAACGACGGAAAGTTTTTCTGCTCCGCTCTTCAGTTAACAAGAGTAAAAAAATTTACATTTAATCACAGATGATCTGAAGACGTTTCCACGGTCTAATTTCAACATATTTATGTTGAAATGTTGGATTATATCTCCTTCATAGTTTAGAGTCACATCAACGTTTTTGTGTTTCTAGGAAACGTCTAAATAATCATAACTTCATCTGAATGTCTGGAGTCCAAACATTTTGCATTCGGGGCCAAAAATGCAAAGTTGGACGTTTTAATAAAATTAAAAAAATAAAATGATCTTTTTTATTATTATTTCACCTGCACAAGAAAAAAACACAACATTTAATAAAACAAGCAAAATAGTGTGATTTCTGGAGAAAATGAATCTGTAAATGATGGCAGATTTGAAACCTAATTTTTTTTTAGATTGTTTTTTATTTTGTTGTTGTTTTGTTTGTGGTTTTTCAAAACAAAACAAGATTATTGAAACAACCTGTTTCAATAATAACAGGTTATGCTCCCTGTTGCATTACATCACCAGGCTGAACTGATGATCATATCAAACCTGATCTTTAGTAAAAGTCTTTGGTTCTGTTTAAATTAAATTCAAAGTAAAATCATGTCTGATAGAATATTAATACTTTGTGTTGGGCTTTAAATGTCTTATTTTAAGGTTTTAATCATCTTTTTAAAATTCCTCAGTCAGTGAATTCTGCTCCGAAACATTTTCATTTTCTTAAAATGTGAATCTGCATCAAACCAAATGAATTATTCTGTGACCGAGATCCGACACGAATCAGCCCCAGACGGCCCCGGCGCCGCGCGTTGGACAGCCCCATCCGCACGCTGACAATAAGACTAAAACATTTTATTAGATTCATAAGCATGTATGATGTAAATATATCTACAGTTTTAATTTTCTAAATATTTATAACAGAAACAAATTTTTAAATTTGAAGTTAAAATGAAATTGAAATAAAAGCACAGCAGAAAAGCAGCAGCTGCTTTATAACATACATGTTCAATTTACCGCCAGAATTTTGTAAAGTGTAAAATTACACCTTTCATTACTAAACATATAAACTTTATTCTTATTAAATATATAAAAATATATCTGTAAATTTTGCATCAACTTTAAAACTGAAATTACATCAAATTAAATTTTGTTTTTTCCAAATAGTTTGATATTTTATTCTTGTAAATTTACTGAAGTTTGTTAATGATAAAAAAAACAAAACAAAAAAAACTTAAAATCAATTTTAAGTTTCTATTATTTCTTTGCATAATAAAACAAAGTTCATGTGTGGGAACTTATAAAACTTATTAAATTCATTTTTGTTAATATTTATATCTATATTGCAACACTTTATATTACAGACCAGATTTTTCAAGTTACACATTAATCATATTTTATATATTATATATTATTATATATATTATATTAATTATTCATATTAGTGAAATGGTATGCACACAGGTGTTTTTATATCTTTATTTTGTCTTTATTCTCACTGAAATATTTAAACTGAAACAAGATTATGGACATGCTGAAATTAAAATTAACATTAAAATTAATTCAACGAAATATAAAACAAACTATTAATTCTGAAATTGAAAATATATACTTTTAAAAACTTGTAAAAATATTTATAGTGATTTAAAATATATTTTTCATATCTATGTTGGAATATAGATGTAGAAAATATTTCATTAATATTAATTATTTATTCTGTTTGTAGAAGTTTTCTAGTTCTGGTTAAGAAAAAAATAATTTGTCGCTTAATGATTAAAATCTCTAACATATATTCTGCCACACAACAATAAAACCTTTTTTATCACATTAATAATAATAATCATATATGATTATAATAATAATAATGATAATAATAATAATAATGATAATAACTATTATGATTAGAATGCAAAGTATTCATGGATGAAAAGAATCTTATATTGTTGCTGTTGGATGTTATATGAAGTCTTTTTTACATAAATATATATTTTTAAGGATTTTAGTGACAGATAATTAAAAATCATGAGTTTTGTTGATTATTGATTATTGATTATTGATCGGTTCTGTTGAACCGTTTGTGGTTTTTCATCACATCTTATAAACTCTGGACTGGAAAATCCTTCAAGAATTTAATTACTTGAAATTTACTTTAAATTTCTTGTTTTGTTTCTTTCCAACTTTTTTTCAGTTAAATTCCTTCCTTTGTTTTGGTGACGAATGTTCATATTTTTATTGAAATGTTTTTTCTCCTGTGAACCTTCAGAGGTCAGAAAGCAGGAACCTGAGGTGAGCCTGTACTCCGCGGCTCCGGACCGGAAGGAGCCGCGGCCGGACCGGAAGGAGCCGCTGCTATGCGTCGCTTCAGGAATGTTTCCGCCTGTGGTCCGGTTCACCTGGAAAAGGAAGAAGGAGGACGGGAAGGAGGAGGTTCTTCCTGCTGGAGCGGAGCAGCTGGAGCTCAGCGAGTCGGGTCGGTTCTCCTCCATCAGGATGGTGGATCCGGATCCTCAGCACATCTACGAGTACCGCTGCTCCGTCCAACATGAAGGGGGCGCTAAAGAGTCTCCCTCAAAAACAGGTAAAGCGGCTCAGAGATCCGGCTGGATTCAGCTGTAAGTTACTGAAGAGGCAGAAACCCAGAAAATTTACTCCACCTACAGTAGAAAGTATCTGTCCAAGTATTTACCAAGTATTTGGTAAAAAGTACTGAGGAACTGATTATCAAACATTTAATATTTAATAATTACATCATCAGATGGACCAAATCATAACGTTAAATTGAATTTTTGGTATTTTAAGGATGAAAATGGATGAAAATGGCAATTATTCATATACGTAACAAAAAATAACAAAATTAGGCAAAATATTTTTTCCTAAATTAGTTTATTTAAAATAATTAATAATACATTTTTAAAAACTTATGAAACTTTAACAAAAGCTGCAGGCGTGTGTCGGTGAATTTCTGGTTAAAACATGTTTATTTTCATCCAGATGGCAGAAAATCCAGAAATTTTACTCCAGTAAAAGAAATACTGGATAATAAAATGACTCAAGTAAAAGCAAAAAGTGCAGCTTGGTTAAAATACTTTTGTTTGTTTCAAAGAGTTACTCAGGTAAACGTAACAGAGCGGCTCTGGTTCCTTCAGCAGCTGATGTTCTAATGTTCTAATGTTCTGATGTTCTATTGTTCTAATGTTCTGATGTTCTATTGTTCTAATGTTCTGATGTTCTAATGTTCTAATGTTCTGATGTTCCTCTCAGTTCTCCCCCGCCCGCCCGGCCCTCCGCCCCCCACCAGGTCTCTGGGCTTCAGCCAGCAGCTCGTCTTCCTCATTTACTCGCTGCTCATCGCCAAGAATCTGCTCTACTTCTGCAGCCTCTTCCTGATCAGCGTCTGTGGAACCAGCAGAGCTGAATGATGGTTCCCAGTTTGTCCTGGAAACCAGCAGAGCTGATTGATGGTTCCCAGTTTGTCCTGGAAACCAGCAGAGCTGAATGATGGTTCCCAGTTTGTCCTGGAAACCAGCAGAGCTGAGTGATGGTTCCCAGTTTGTCCTGGAAACCAGCAGAGCTGATTGATGGTTCCCAGTTTGTCCTGGAAACCAGCAGAGCTGAATGATGGTTCCCAGTTTGTCCTGGAAGCTTCCAGACATGAATGTAAAACTTTCTGTTCAAACTGGATCATAAACGTGAAAACGCTTCTACATGCTGCATTTCTATACGGTTCATCCAACAGGAGATAAAAACGTCATTAATCGTTTTAGGAATGTGAAAATATTTTTTTATCTTTTGAATGAAAAATTGCATAAATCTGCTTTGTTTACATTTAATGTTTTTATTGCAAATAATTTCTTTCATTTTATTCTTTACTCAGTTTATGAATGTTTTTTTTTCTGCCAGCTGAAAATCTTTTAACTCAACCTGAATTAAATCTGAATATTTTCTCTTTATTAGTCTGAATGTAAAGTGATTTTCTGTATCCCATAAATCTGGTGAAATAAAATGTAATTAATAAAGAATTTGTTTCAACTTATTCTGTTTCATTTCACTGAGATTTTTATTGTAATTTATGATTGTTGTAGTTTAATATGAAGATGTTGGGCATTATCCAAATTAATAAATAAAACAAGAATAAAAAGTGTTATTAAATATAATCATAAAATGTTTAACATGTACAGATAAACAAAACAGATTGATGTAAATTTGTGATAATAAGTAATAATAATAATAAGACAGTCTGAATAAATGCAATCATAATTTATTGCTATAATTTAATATTTTAAATTCATTTATTATCCTCTATTTTAAATTAAAAACAATCAAATTTACTTTTGAATCTAAATAATAAATAATAAACTCTGATCTTTAATTGCTGAGCAGCTGAAGATTCACAAATGATTCTGTGAAAAAGAAAATACAGAAAAATGCTTTGAATTTGGAGACAAGAATTCAAAAACAATAAACAGAATAAAATATAAAGATACAGATTTTTACAGATGAATGCAGCTGAGCAGGACGAGGTTTGGACAGTTGGATCAGATCAGCGATAATCTCCTGCTGGGTTTGATTGTCATCAGCTGCTGTGGTCCTGCAGCTGTGTGGGTTTGTGCTCTGCAGCCTCCACACCGTTAGCTGTGGCTTCTCACCTTAATAACACAATGACAGTTACAAGCATCGACTGAAACAATCGTTCAGGAAGCACCTGTTTCTTCATCTGAGAGAGAAACAGCTCAGAGCTGAACTCACAGCTCAGCAATCAGCTCTGATCACAGTGAATCACATCAGTCTGTTCAATGGCTCAAATACATTCTAATAATTATCAGTAAAGACTGAAACACCAACAGCTGAATCTAAACTCTGATCAGTTTTTCTGTGTTTCTGTTGATGCAGCAGGAAGATTTCAGCTCACAGGAACAAACAAAGCAGCAACAAAACCACCGAGACAGAAACTCAAACCACTGAGACAAACATTCACCTTGTTCTGTTCCTGTGACCAGGCGGCCATGTTGGTTCTGATCCGGTCTGGTCGATCAGAGGAGTCTGGACGTCTCCATCGCAGCTGACCTTCTAACTGGTTTGGTCTCTGAGGACCAGCTCTGCACTGGTTTCCATCAGACTGATCACACAAACTGCTGGCAGCTTTACAGCGGAGTCCCTCAGGGCCGAGTGCTCGGTCCTGTTACCATGGCAACCCCCAGTCCCAGCACCGATCCTCTGATGACTCTTTCTGGGTCTCATCAGAACCATCTCCTGTCATTCAGAACCAGATGGATCCTGACCTCCTGGGCCTTAACTCGGGTCGGACTGAGGTTCTGTTGGACCTGAACCCGGGTCAGACAGAGGTTCTGTTGGACCTGAACCCGGGTCAGACTGAGGTTCTGTTGGACCTGAACCCGGGTCAGACTGAGGTTCTGTTGGACCTGATTGTTGTTCTAACACCTTAAACCACAAACCAACTAAAAGCTCTCGGATGGAAACTTGATGATTCTGATCCACTTCCACCAGAACATTCTGGTTCTGGTTGCGACTGTCACGAATTGGTGGTGTGAGGTGGTGAGGCAAACACGATGGAACCAGGTATAGCAGGAAAATGATCTTTTAATGATGAAAATAGTCCAACATAATCCACAAAAACCAGGCAGCACAACTGAGCGGAAGCCAGGGCTCAACGCCGGCAGCAACTGATTAAACGAATGGACAACAAGAAGGACTGAGGAAACATTGGACACGGACTCGACCAGGAACAAGGACACAGGTGGAGTCAAATACACAGAGGGTATCAAGGAAACGAGACACACCTGGGAAACAATCAAGGGGAGACAGGACAACACGGAGACTCAGAGACAGAAACTCGAAATAAACACAGAGAAACACGGAACATGACAGCGACTTGTCACAAAACTTCATTAAGTTTCTGTTAATCATTTAAATTCTTTTATGACATTTATGTGACCTTTTATATTTTAAAAACATTTGTAAGTATCTGAGACTAAAATACTTTAACTTTACATTTTCTGATGACGTCAGAAGATTTAAATATCAATATTTCAGTCTACATGGTGAACAGCGCCCTCTGCTGCCACAGTAGCAGAGGGCTACTTATGGCAGCAGAGCTACCATAAGTACTAATCTGGCTACTTATGATTAGTAAGTAGCCAGATTAGTACTTGGCTACTTAGTACCTTTATAATTATAATTTTATAACTATAAATTATAATTATAAAATTATAATTTTATAATTATAATTATAAAATTATAATTTTATAATTTTATAAAATTATAAAATTTTATAATCCTGCTCAGATGTGTTTCTAGTTTTATGTCACATCTTTCTTTAGTTTCTGGTTCTGGTTATAAACTCCATCATTTTTAGTGTAAAATCTTTAGAATAATTCACTCCATGCCATAAAGGTTTGATTTAGCACTTTATAAATGACGCATTTATAAAGTGCATCATTTATAAAGTGCTATTTGTTATAATTTGATTTGTTGGTAGGAAAGCTCAGTTTAGAGCATTTTTAATCTGTCTCTTCTGAACAACCCCTGGTCTGAATCTGGAAAAATAAACTAAAAAGAAATAAAACATTTTCTGTGATCTGCTGGCGTCCTTATGTTGAGTAAAATATTTTGTATTTATATATTTCAACACTCAGAAGTTCATCAGGTTGAGCTGAAGTTTAAACTTTAAAATTAGGAGGAAATGATTTATCTGAAAGATGCTGTAGGGAGTGAAACTCCTGGGATTTGAACTAACAACCTTCTCTCAGGTCTTCCGCCCCCTGCTGGACTGGAGCGGAACAGCAGAATGGAACCAGAACATCCTCCGAACCAGACCAGAACTTTCTAAAGTCATTAATGGAGCAGATTTTAACAAGAATATTTCATACAGTAAAAATGATTTTCAGTCTTTCTACTCATCTGTGTTACACTATAATAATACCTGAGGAAACGTGAGTCAGCTTTTAGTTCCACCTTTAATTCTCCCTGTTTATCTGTGTCTTTACTTATAATTAATGTTTCTATATTTACATGATGGCTTTGAAGTTATGTTACTACAGTTAAACATGATTCACATTCATTCATCCTGAAGCTGCTTTGAATATTTTCTCCACTGAGTGTAAATCAGAAGCAGCACAACAGCGCCACCTTCAGGTTGTTACCTACAATACAATCACTGATGGTTTATCTTAGTATAAAAACTAACTGCATACATGTAATGAATATGTAGTGAACGGTCAAATAAATCCAGCATAAAAACAGACGTAGAATAATAATAATAATAATAATAATAATAATAATATAATAATAATAATAATAATAATAATAATAATAATAATAACTATGTATGTGTGTTTCTCTTAAAGCCACAGGCTGGTTAAATGTTCCAGATGGTTTGTTTGTCGGTTTGGTTTGTTGGTTTGCAGCTGCAGCATTTCTGACAAAAGATCAAATTCATTATTTTTATGAAAACCTGTTGGTTCAATAACAACATGATTATTCTAATTAATGTACTGAGGATTTAAGATGCTTGTAATGATAAATACTAAACTAAAATTATTTTAGTTTGAGTTTAATGGATAAAAACAGAATATCAACCAAATATCTTGAGCCAAACTGACTTGTTCTTGGTGAAAATAAATATTTGATCAAAACATGAATTCTGATTTGCTAAAGATTGTTTCCTCTTGTAATCATTTAATCTAAATCTGGAGATTCACTGACTTTGATATGATTTGTTAGAAAACCATCCATAACTCATCTTCTGATGGAGAGAAGATTCTTGGTGTATCAGGATATTTACTGGCCTTTCAGTGGATCTGCATGATGAAGTTCATTGTATCAAACCGAATCATTCTGGATCAAGTTGATATGAATCCATTTCAGTTCAAACAGGTCCGTTTGTCCTGCTGACTGAATCTGTTCCTCCATGAAGCTTTGAGGATCCAAACTGACATTTTATATTTTCTGGACATTTGAACAACATCACCAGCAGCTTCACCTTCATGCTGATGATTCAACTGTTTCCACCTGAAGCTGGTTAACTGGTGCAGAGCAGACCTGGTCACATGTTCATTAGAGCCTCACTGATGTGATTCACTGTGATCAGAGCTGATTGCTGAGCTGTGAGTTCAGCTCTGAGCTGTTTCTCTCTCAGATGAAGAAACAGGTGCTTCCTGAACGATTGTTTCAGTCGATGCTTGTAACTGTCATTGTGTTATTAAGGTGAGAAGCCACAGCTAACGGTGTGGAGGCTGCAGAGCACAAACCCACACAGCTGCAGGAACCAAGTCTGATTGGCTGCCAGCAGTTTGGTCGGTTCTAATAACCACTGAGAACAGATTCATATCTGCTGCTCTACAAACTCATCATCTGCTCCGTCTCTGTGGTTTGGTTCTGCTTCCTGGAAACATTTTCATTGTGTTTATTTAGATCAACATCAGAGCTGATAGACGGTAAAGTGAATCATCTCGGTCCAGTTAGACGACCTTCTTTAATTCTCACTGATCTGCTGCTGATGAAATATTTCATGGCTCCTGATGAACTCAGGAGCCTCATGGAGCCACATTCACACTTCAGGCCCGACTCATCAAACCTCTGGACGTTTCAGCAGCTGGAGCTTCACAGGAAACATTTAGTAGAAAATAGAAAACAGATTTATTCTTTCAGCGTCGCAGGATTTATTCAGAGCAAAAACAAAATGCATATTTAAGCAATTACTGTAGAAAAAACATTTGGACAAAATCAGAGTTTTTAAATCTTTACAACACAAATTTGACAGAAACCATTTTAAACAAACATGAATAGAAATGTTTTCTCAAAGCTTATTATTTCTTCTTCATGAGTCAGTTTCAGCATAAATGTTTAGAATAATAATAACATATTTTTTAAAAACTAAACTTTTATATAAATCAATGATGTTAAATCTGCTGGAACTGATTTAGTTTCCTCCACAGCAGATCGTTCTGATGTCTGATTGGCTGAGAATATCTGACTTTATTAAAGCAAAGAAGCTGCAGAACTAATTAAAATGAAGCTAAAGTTGAATAAATGATTTTCAGTGATTAATAATAAAATCCTGAGTTCATGCAGCCTGGCAGGAGAAGCAGCAGCAGCAGCAGAGATTCATCTGGGGGCCGGGCCCTTGTTCCTGAGGACCATCAGCAGAGAGAGGCCACTGCAGTACACCAGACTCTTCACTATCAGCACTGAGTAGAGCAGGCAGAGCAGCTTCACCCGGCACTGAGACTGGAAGGACACTGACAGACACACAGACACAGAGACCTGATCAATCTGCACATCCAGCTCCTGCTGAGCTGCAGCTCATCTGGGTTTGTCAGCAGCTGATCTTACAGGCGTGTTGCTGCAGTTCTGCCTGGTCTGGTTTCTGTGGAGGACAGGAAGCTGCTGCAGCTGGAAGCTCTGGAGCAGAAAAGGAGGAAAAGTTTGGAGAGAAACAGAGAAATGTCCGTCCTCTGCTGCTCTGCTGCCTGACAGCGACTCACATGAAGCTGAGGGAGTCGCTCACTGAGCAGCAGAGATTTAGATTTTATTCACATTTCATTATTTATCAGCTTTTAACAGATTGTATCATTATGGTGGCTGAAATAATAAAGTGTTATTATGCAGCTAAGTTTTATTAAAGAGTGATTATTTTATCAGATCCATTCCTGCTGGCACCAGGCTCACTAGCGCCCCCACCAGGCTAACATTGATGTTTTAATCTGTAACGTTGACAGATTAAAGAGTCTTTCATGGTCAGCATGTGAACACAGACTGAGGTCAGAGGTCACCGAAACTCTGGAACCACTTCCTGTCTTTACCGGTTTCCACGGCAACAGCTTCAGAAGATAAAATGACAAGTCATTGAAAATGATAAAAAAAACATTTAAACACTTTAATTAGGATAAAACAACTGAAGTTTCTATTTTTATAGTCTGTGTTTATGTATTATTAATAATGTTTTCCAATAAAATATTTATATGGTGATAATTTCAAACTTCCTGTCAACATTAAACATTTTCTAAAACTTGGTGGATGACTGGCGACGCTCAGGTTTAGAGAGTTTCTGCTGAAACTGTTAATATTCATCAGCTTCCATGCTGCATTAATAATGAAGTTATAACTTTATTAATAATGAAGTTATTACTGCATTAATAATGAAGTTATTACTTTATTAATAATGAAGTTAGCTTCATGCTAACAGCTACTGTCTGTTAGCTTCATGCAGGTCTGTGCCGTTTCTATGAGTTCTAATGTTACGTGATGCTCATTTCTATGTTTAGTTATTAATTATTGATTAGATTCTTCTTGTTTTATAAAGTAAATGACTGGTTATTTTCTGGACGCCTCTCTTGTTTTGGATCCTGTGAGGAGAAATAGCTACGCAGCTTCATCACCTTGTGTTGTAGGGGCCTTCACTGGGCCCCCCTCATGCTGCACAGAGCAGTTGTATCTAGATGTGCTGAGAGGATCCACCAGTAAGATGGAGGCGGTGCGGTTCGGCTCTCTGAGCTCCAGCTGCTCTTCAGAGGTCAGATCTTTCTCTCCATCGTCCTCCAGTGTTTTCCAGGAGAACTTGACCTCAGGAGGAAACATGCCTGAGGCCAGACACAGCAGGAAGCCCCTCCTGCCCCGCCGGGCGCTGGATGCTGCTGGGTACACGCTCACCATGGGCTTCACTACCGGATCACCTGGAGGTTGGCAGCAGAAACAAGCAGACAGACACACATCCAGCCAGTCAGCAGCAGAAACTCTCATCACAGTTTAATACGTTATGTTAGAAACACTAAGAAACTTTTCCACATGATTCAGAGTTTAGACTCCAAGGATCAGCTGCTGCAGACGATCCAGAGATTCAACTGGAATCAGTTCATTACCAGAGAAACGACCAGAGTGGCTCTGATTGATTGTCTCATTTATTCTGTTTAAAAGCAACAGATTTTTATTAGAACTGAAAATTTATATGTTTTAAATCTGATTTTAAACTTTACAGAAATTCATCTGCTGGTTTAAGAGATTTTAACTGTTTATTTGTAATAATTCAGTTTATTTATTTATTTAGCTCCAATTCACACCAAATGAAGATACTTTATAAAAATATCATTTTAATTCCATCATATATATTCCAGTTGATCCTGGTTACCAACAGTTCAGTAAACTCCATTAATCATTCAAAGTAGATTCAACGTTTCTATGGAAACCGGCAGATCGATTGATTGTTTTATAGATTTATCAGCTCAGATGAAGTTTTTCAGTCAAACTGATTTAGTTTCCTCTACTTCCTGTCTTCACTCTGGGGCCCCGCAGGGCCCCATGTTGGGCTCCTGCTTTCCTCTTTGGTTCTAATTAAAGAAACTTTGGTTTCCTGCCACTCAGTCGTCACGGCGACGGCTCTCCGGCTCCTCGTCTGATTTATTGTTTATCTGACAGAAAGAAACTTTTTACATTTAAACGAGTTAAAAACCAAAATAATGTTTGATGGAAAATCTGAACTATTTCACAGTTTATCAGGCTGAACATTAAATAATATATAAAACTACAGATATTAAACAATTTAAATTATGATACATTTTATGCAAATTATTGGAAGAAACATTTTTATTTTAAATTATTAATATTAAATTAGTTGATTTTCTTGCCACACAGTAACACTAGTTCATTATAAAACTGTTTTCATATACATGATAAAATTTAAACAATTTAATTTTTAAATCTGTAAAGTTTTAGTTGAAATCTAAACTCATAGGTTGATGCGACAAAATGTCAAATTTTATATCCAGCTGTAATAAATGTAATAAATATCTTCCACAATTTAACTATATTTACATTTGAACTCTTAATTTTTCTAATGACTTTTCAATATTTGAAAACTGAGATGAAAAAATAATAATTACAAATTATGTTTCTCATCTCCGAATAATTTATTTTACATTTAAAGAAAATGTAAATGACTGAATGTTGGTCATATTTTTAGTTGGTTTTCCATATTTATAAATAATACATTTAAACATTGGTAACATAAAGTGTTTCTTAAACATCTTTATGAAACTTTTGAGGTTTTTTAGGTAAAAAACCTTTTAAAAGTTTTCTGAACCTTCCTGTGAATATTTGTAAGATTTTCAATTCTTTACCAGATGAACATTTTTATCCACTTCAGAGATTTTAAAACGTTAAAGATGATAAACACAAAATATCTGGAACCTTCTAAATATTTTATAAAATAATAACTTTTCATTTTCATTTTAAGGAAACCACAGAGTTTTACTTCTTTATTAATGACAGAAACATTTTAAGTTGTAATTTAAAACAGCTGAAGGAAAATAAAAGTTCTTACCGGTTACAAACAGTTTGGTTCCAGAACCAAAGATCCAGTCCACCAGTGAGACAGATCCATACAAAAACCCGTCTGATGCTTTTGGTTGGATTATTATTATTATTATTATTATTATTATTATTATTATTTTTCTCTCTCAGCTTCATGTAACTCTGAGTTTTAGCATTTAGTAAATCTATAAAGAATATTTTACAGTAATTAGACTTTTACAGAATATTATCAGATATTGCAGGATTACAGTTACTGAGAGTTTACAGATATTTTAATTATTGGTTAAAATACAAAATTTATTTCATAAAGTTTTCCTTGAACATGTTCCTCACACTGAGTTTTAGCACTTAGTTAATATATAAAGAATATTTTATAGTATAAACCTTTACCAACAATATTAGCAAATATGAGAGTTTTCAGATATTATTCTCCAATATTTTAAAAAATATATAAATACTAAGTTTATTTTATAATATTCTGTGATTTTTGAACATGTTTTTCATCAATTGTTGATTCTTCCTTGATTAATTTTCTATTATTGATAAAAAATGTAAATCCTGAAGCAGCAGAAACACATTAAACCATTTTAACTTCTATAGTGAAACCAGTAAATGTTGGTTCTTACCAGTTACAAACAGTTTGGTTCCAGAACCAAAGATCCAGTCATCCCACATTGAGACAGACTGATACAAAAACCTGTCGGCTGTTTTCTGCTTTTATTATATTACATTTTTCTCTGTCAGCTTCATGTAGCTTTGAGTTTTAGCAGTCAGTAAATATTGAAAGAAAGAATATTTTATAGTAATTATAATTTATAAACAACATTATCAGATATTGCAGGATTAGAGTCACTGAGAGTTTTCACAAGTTGTTATCCAACATTTAACAGTTTATTTAATAAAGTTGTTCAGAGTTTTTTCTAACATGTTTTTCATGAATTATTGACATTTTTATATTAAATTATCTTCTACAAAGAACCAAATTAGGAGAATATGGGCCTTGGGTTGCAGCCAGATTTGCTGCCCTATCCTCTAAGGAAAAATGATTTTATTTATTAAAATCATAGAATATTAATAGACATCAACAGGTTTTCTTACATCAGCAGGTTTGAACTGATTTAATATTTTTTCTACCCAATAACTCCATGTTGTTTCTAAATAAATCAACATAATTTTCAAATACTTAGATGTTGTTTATATCCACAAAATTCCTAAAAATTAAAACTCACAGGGTTTGGGGCGATGAGTTTTATATGATGATGTTTAAAACACAAATTCATTAAAAACAGACAAGAAAATTCTGTGGCCCCAAAACATGTGAGCCCTGGGCTACTGCCACGATCCGCCTTTTATAGTCGCTTTTTCTAGTAATAAAAATTACATTTAAATCCTGAAACAGCAAAAAGTGATATTAAACAATAAAACCAGTAAATATTGGTTCTTACCAGTTACAAACAGTTTGGTTCCAGAACCAAAGAGATATTCATCCACAGTGAGAAACTCTGATACAAAAACCCATCAGCTGTTTCCTGCTTTTATTATCTCAGTTTTTTCTCTTTCAGCTTCATGTAACTCTGAGCTTTATCATTTAGTAAATGTATAAATAATATTTTACAATAATTAAACTTTTATCAACAATATTAGTAGATATTACAGAGTTAGAGTTACTGAGTGTTTACAGATATTATTCTCTAATATTTGTTAAAATAATAAATATATTTTATAAAGTCGTCCTTCAACAAGTTTCTCATGAATCATTTATATTTTCATAATTAATTATCAACTAATGATAAAATCTAACATGTAAATCCTGAAGCAGCAGAAAGTGACTCTAAACCCATTCTAACTTCTCCAGTAAACCCAGTAAGTGTTGGTTCTTACCGGTTCCATCCAGTCTGGTTCCAGAACCAAACGGTACCAGTATCCTCCACAGAAACCGGTCTGCTGCTGAACGGGTCGGCTGAGGGGAACCGGTCCAGATGATGCAGCAGGATCAGATTTCAGCTCCATGATGAGTTTCTCTGATGTTCACATCAACATGGCTGCTGAAGTTGCTGTGAGGTTCTGAGTGGATCCTTGGCAGAACCATCAGAAATGTGCTGTGAAGGTCCAAAGTAGGTCTGAAGGAAGCTCTGCAGACATCATGTCTGAAAGCTCCCATCTCTCCCAGTGGGTCTCCTGGTTTGTTGGGACGTCGTCTTGCTGAAAGTCTTCAGTGTTTCAGTCTGAGCTGCAGCTGCTGAGATCTCCTGAGATCATGAATGCAGCATGGAGGTCTGTGGTTTCCTGGAGGCTGATGGAGTCATGAAGCTCACACTGATCAGGTGGGATGGAGGCAGCAGAGGTCATGACCTTTGATACATCAGGCTGGGATGGAGGCAGCAGAGGTCACGACCTTTGATACATCAGGCTGGGATGGAGGCAGCAGGGAAACGGAGCAGGACTCACACAGGTTGGATGGATGTGTCCTGTGATGCATCACTAATTAAACTGTAAAATGTATTTCCAGTCAAATTTGACTCGTGAACATTTTGACTCGATGTTCTGATTCTAACCCAACATGAACTTCTCTCTCTGTGAGACACTTTGTTTCTCCTCCTTCCTCTCCATCTGCTCTGCTTTTCATCTTTGTGCTTTGCTGTCTTTTTGCAGCTTCTCTTTGCATATCAGTCAGTTAGTCTCTCAATGCAATTGAAGAAGACAGAGCGAAGCAGAACCCTCTGGCCCTGATGGGGCCCATGCAGCTGGAAACATGATGGATCCCTGGAGGATGTGGAGGGTCGTGTGTCTGTCCATATAGTTGGTCCAGGAAGTTGATGATGTGAACATGATTGGATTTTTGATAACATGAGTTTTGTCCCACCAAGCCTGCCAAATGAGATCAAAAGAGAAGAAAGTCTGTGGATCATAAATTATGTAAAACTCAACTTCATCTTTTTTATAAAAGCTGCAAATAAAGACAGCGAATCATTAAACACTAAACTAAACAAAGGGAAACTCTCTTTCTGGAAATCATGAACGGTTCGTGTTCATAACTCTTCAACGCATCACCAGCAGCTTCAGCGTCCAGATCAGAGACGACACTCTGATGGAAAATGTATCTGATATTGATCTGATATTGACTGATTTAGTAGCTGCCATGTTTTCTGTGAGTAAAGTTGAAACCGTTTGCAGCAAGTGGTCAGTTTGATGTAATCACACTAAAGACCACCATTAGAGACAGCAGTGCAACTTTTTCTACTTTTAGATTTTCTCTTCTATGATATTTGATTGAAGACCCAAACAAGGTGGAGATTGATGTGAATTTACTGAACACTGCGCCTGTTAGACTAATGAACAATACCAACAACACTCCCGCCTGGTTTGATTTAGTTCACGGTTTTATAAACCTGCCTGTGATCAGAACATCTAAACTCCAACTTATTTATGGGGAAATTTTTTAAAATCTGAACATCAATCTAGAACCAAAGCCAAACATAAATACATTTTGAGTCATCATTAAGGATGTTAACCTTGATATTCTACTCCGGTTTGTAAATATTAATTTCTATCTATTTAATCATCCAGTTAGCACAGATTATGATGGGTTGTTAGAGAAATTAGATAAGATAAGATAAATCTTTATTGTCATTGTCACAAGAACAACGAAATTCAAAAAGTGCCATCAGTCAGTGCATATGCTTAAAAACAAAAAATAACTGTCTCACAATTCACACACAATGTAAGAATCATCAAACAACTGGCAAAAACCCCCCCAAAAAACTAATAAATAAGAACAGCCACATTTTCACATCCATCATTCATGATGATTAATGGTTGTTTTTGATTGCATTTAGTTTTGTTATTGCTGTCGGGTAGAAACTGTCTCTGAGACGGTTGGTTCTGGTTCTGGTTGCTCTGTATCTTCTGCCTGAAGGCAGCAGTGTGAACAGAGAAGGTCCGGGGTGAGAAGTGTCCTTTGTGATGTGTTGTGCTTTTCTTAGACAGCGGTCGCTGTGCAGGTCCTCCAGTGAGGGGAGAGGGCAGCCAATGATTTTTTGGGCTGTATTCACAACCCTTTGGAGAGCTTTCCTTTGAGCCGCAGTGCTGCTGTTATACCAGACGCAGATACAGTAGGTCAGTATGCTCTCTATGGAGCACTTGTAGAAGGACACCAGCAGCTTCTCCTTGATGCTGTTCCTCCTGAGAACCCTCAGGAAGTACAGTCTTTGCTGGGCCTTTTTTATCAGCTCCAAGGTGTTCATGTTCCATGTGAGGCCCTGCTCAATGTGGACCCCCAGGAAACGGAAATCAGCTACCCTCTCCACACATTTTCCCCCAATGGTTAGTGGTGTAATGTCCGTTTTATTCCTCCTGTAATCTATTATGAGTTCTTTTGTCTTTGAGTTGTTGAGGAGCAGATTGTTCTCCCTGCTCCACTGCACCAGCCGCTCCACCTCACCCCTGTAGGCGGACTCGTCTCCTCCTGAGATGAGCCCCACCACTGTGGTGTCATCAGCAAACTTGATGATGGTGTTGCTGTGGTGGGCAGAGGTGCAGTCGTATGTGTACAGACAATAGAGCAGGGGGCTCAGCACACAGCCCTGTGGAGAGCCAGTACTAAGGCTGAGGGCAGTGGATGTATGTTTTCCCACCCTAACTCTCTGCTGTCGGTTGGTCAGGAAGCTCAGAATCCACATGCAGGTGGAGTGAGGGAGGCCCAGGTCCCCCAGTTTGTCCACCAGTCTGTGAGGGAGGATGGTATTAAAAGCAGAGCTGTAGTCTACAAAGAGCATCCGCACATAGCTCCCCTGCTGCTCCAGATGAGACAGAGCAGCATGGAGGGCTGTGATCACAGCGTCCTCTGTGGATCTGTTGGCTCTGTAGGCGAACTGGTGGTGGTCAAAGCCAGGAGGGAGAAGTGCTGTGATGTGACCCCGGACCAGTTTTTCAAAACACTTCGTCACCACAGGGGTTAGTGCCACTGGCCGGTAGTCGTTGAGGCCGGTAGTCTGAAGCTGCTACCCCCGCGACCCGACCCCGGATAAGCGGAAGAAGATGGATGGATGGACGGTTTTAATAATCGTCACAGAGTTGGTTTGTTCTGGCAGCTCCAGGTTTTCTGATCTCTGATCTTCATTGTCAGCAGATTCACCTGTAGATCTGGATGTTTCCAGGTTCTGCATCCAAAAAATGAGACCTGGAGAAAACGTAGAGAAAGGATCAATATGGTGGTAAAGGCATCATGGCTCCACAGAACAGCATCAAGCTGCAGCACAATGAGGAGAGTCCACCAGTAGTGGTGGTCAATCAGTGTCTAAAATAATAACTAAAATGACTTTTAGTTATCATTTTGATAAATAAAAATTATATTTTTAGTTATTACTAACAATAATACATTAAGTCAGTGATTGATCTGGATGTTACTAAACCAAAAACCAAACAAATCAATTTCTGATTACATAAAATCTTGTCTGAGATTATCCATTATAAAGAATTAAAGGTCTTAAAAATAATGTTTACTAGTAATTAAATCATCTCTTCAATCCAGTAACTCACAACATGAATTAAGATAATAAATGTTGAAATAAATATAATAAAATGATGAAACATTAAAGACTAAAACTCAGAGAGTCTCTGTGTGAGATGGAGGTGAAATCAGTGAACCTGGGCTGTGGTTTACTGCTCTCTATGTCACAAACTGGCATCTGATCATCTGGAGGTTTTTGTTCAGGCTGAAGGAATCATTTCTCACTGTGGGAACCAGGCTTCCAACAGCCGCAGTAGTAGGAGGCTGAATGATCCAGTTTAACTTTGTTGATCTTTAACGAACTGCTGCTCTGATCTCTCTCAGCTGAGAAATCATCTTGCTGAGGATGATTGTAAATTTTTCCTGGGCTACCACCACTGTAGATATAGAGAATAGCTCTGAATGTTTCTGTTTCTTTCTTCTGGTACCAGGTTACAGGATAACCACCACACTGATCAGTTCCTCCACAGCTGAAGGAGACGCTCTGCCCGGTTCTCCTGGTCAGAGTTAAATCCTGAACCAGGTGTGTTGCCATGGCAGCCAGCGCTGTAGAGACACAGACAGACAGGTGAAGGTTAGTGTGACAGTGTTTGTTCCAGGTGGGCTTTGTTGGCTCCTGATTGGCTGGAAACACTCACCTGAACCCAGCCAGCACAGAGCAGCAGCTGGGAGGAAAAGCATTGTGTGCAGTGGAGTTTCCTCTGGTGAACCTGGGGAGAAGTGGCGCTCTGATGCAGCTGAGGCCAAACAAGGACGAGCTGAGAGATCAGACCAGGGCCACGTGGTTTCTAGCAGAGGAACCAAAGCTCCCATCAGCCCCTGCAGCCCACAGAGAAGAGGAGGCTGCTGATTGGACAATCAGAGGAAGATGATGATTGGACCATCAGAGGAAGATGATGATTGGACAATCAGAGGAAGCTGCTGATTGGACAATCAGAGGAAGATGATGATTGGATAATCAGAGGAAGATGCTGATTGGACGCTCCCATGTAAGTGGTTATTGTTTCTGGTAATAATAAATTGCTCCACCACTGAGAAGTGAAATAAATCTTCATCAAAAGTCTGAGGGAACATGGTGGGAAACTTGACTTGTTTATTGTAAAACCTACAGAGAGACGATGAAGAAAACATCTAACTCTGAAGCATCTTCCTTCTCTGAAATCATGAAGAGAAACTCAGATGATACACAGCTCTACATTATGATGTCATCAGGTGAATCTGAACCCAGTGAATCATTGAATTATAGAAAACAATCAGTTTTAATAATAATGTTCTAAAGCTGGACAGAAACCAAACTAAAGTTATTATCTTCAGACATAAAGAGTCAAATGAAGGATTATGGCCTTTTGTCTTTCATGTTCAATGTTTCTGTCTGAATGTGTTAAAATGTGTTAATGTTCATCCTGCATTTTATTCTGTTAACTGAAGAATTGATTCATGATTAGGAAGTATTGATCATTTATTGTGTTAATAATAAAAGTCTAAATGTCCCAGAGGTTGAATATCAAATATCAGTCCTGAAATAATCATCAGGTTAAACTGACTGTGGTATTTCTGGAGCTTTAAAGGTTTTTCTGACTGTGAGGATTTAATCTGCCGTCTCTCTGGGGCTGAGGCTGGCATCAAGCCTCCATGTCTCCATCTGGTTGGTCTTTGTCCCCCACCTGACTCTGTTACCCCGAAACAGGAAGAAACAGGAAATTTAATGAGCTGCAAATGTTTCAAACTTCTCAAAAGGATAAGCATGGGTTGGACATCAAAATGATCTTAGAAAATGTTAGGTGGCACATAAATTATAACATGTTTTATAAAAGAGTTAGAAAAATCCAGCTGATACTTCATGGATAAAAACTGAGCAAATGCAACGTGAGGATATTCTATATCTTTGATTTTATTGTAATCAGCCCTTTAATTATGCAGCATGGCTGCTTTAAAGTAATAAATTCTGTTAATTTACAAGATTAACAGAAATTAATCTGTAAATCTTAACAGTCCAGTGGGAATAAAACTAAATCCAGGCTGTTCTCAATATGTTCCTCTGTTTGTAACACGTCCAGATTACAGGAGAGATCTGCCTGACGACTTTCTGCTGTATGAAATTAATATTGCTTACAATAAATTATTTATGATTCAGGGAGAATCATCACCTTAACTTTAACCTTAAAATGGCAGAAACCATAAATTTATCAAGTCTGAAAATAATGAATGAAACCAGAAACCTTCAGAGCTCAGAGAGTCTCTGTGTGAGATGGAGGTGAAATCAGTGAACCTGGGCTGTGGTTTACTGCTCTCTATGTCACAAACTGACATCTGATCATCTGGAGGTTTTTGTTCAGGCTGAAGGAATCATTTCTCACTGTGGGAACCAGAACCAGGCTTCCAACAGCCGCAGTAGTAGGAGGCTGAATGATCTTCTCTAACATTTTCAATCTTCATCTCCCAGCCTTTCTGAGTTTGTTCAGCTGAAAAATCATTGATCTGAGGATGACTTGAATAACTTTTATCAATTTCACCATTACTCCTATTGATATCAAATATCACTCTGAAGGTTTCAGTTTCTTTCTTCTGGTACCAGAAATCATAACCACCACACTGATCAGTTCCTCCACAGCTGAAGGAGACGCTCTGCCCGGTTCTCCTGGTCAGAGTTAAATCCTGAACCAGGTGTGTTGCCATGGCAGCCAGCGCTGTAGAGACACACACAGACAGGTGAAGGTTAGTGTGACAGTGTTTGTTCCAGGTGGGCTTTGTTGGCTCCTGATTGGCTGGAAACACTCACCTGAACCCAGCCAGCACAGAGCAGCAGCTGGGAGGAAAAGCATTGTGTGCAGTGGAGTTTCCTCTGGTGAACCTGGGGAGAAGTGGCGCTCTGATGCAGCTGAGGCCAAACAAGGACGAGCTGAGAGATCAGACCAGGGCCACGTGGTTTCTAGCAGAGGAACCAAAGCTCCCATCAGCCCCTGCAGCCCACAGAGAAGAGGAGACTGCTGATTGGATAATCAGAGGAAGATGCTGATTGGATCATCAGAGGAAGAGTCTGTTACTTTTAGTGGCTGAACTGGAATCTGATGGATAAAATCAACCTGCAGGTGGCGCTGTTGCTTTGCTTTAACTCCAGAGTCTCTGCAGAGATCAGAGTGAAATGAGTTCAGGAGGTTCAGGTTACTATTGTTACCTCTGTGGTCCAGTCAAAGTTTCATTGATGCTGCTTCCTGATGCTGACATTATGAGATCCGTTGGGACATGAAGGAAAGAAGCTGTTATTTTCACATGTTGATGAAATTTAAACCAAATTTTTGATGAAATTTAAACAAATCTTTATCAAAATGAAGATTTGTTTGACTTTGAATTTGTCAGTTTATGGAGGAAGATGAGTTGGTCTGAAAGTGAAGCTTCTTTACTCTCACAACTTTCTGTCATGTTTACCAAGAATGTCCTGAAAAATAGTAAATATCCAGAGTCCAGTAGTAGTAATGTGTGCCTAATAAAGTGGCCAGTTATTGTAACCAGGATTCAGTGGCTGTCGCTGTGAAATGTTATTTTGATCATCACTTATTAATAACTATTGATTTTCCCAAGATAATAAATTACAACGTCTGATTTTTAGCAGCTAACCAAACCTGTTAAATGTTTTTAGAAGTTTAATTATTAATATTTATATTATTTCTCATTTTGCAGCAGTTTGTCTCTCTGACAGTAAGAACAGATAATAAACTGAAGACATTGTTACTGAAATATGAGAAACAAAAACACAACCTGCTGCTGGCAGCATTGTTTACTTCTGCTGGAGGTCAGACTGATAAAAGCAAATGATTTCTCAATTTACCGCCCCCTGCTGGACCGGAGCAGATTACAGGCCTTTAGTGGGAAAAACTTCTTCATATCTCAAATATAAATTGTGATTTTCTCCAAATATGTTTTTCATTCTAAAGTTCACAAACATTCCTGTTTTAACTCAGCAATCTAATACAGATCAAGGACTGGTTATCCTGAGGCCTCCAGGTGATATTTGCTGCAATTCACATTTTTTTAGAAAATTAAAAACCTTAAAAAATACAAATAAAAAAACTCAACACAAAGTTACAAATCTGTATAATTTATTTTCAGCACATTATTTCCATAAAGCAGATTATGACCCAGTTCTCAGAGACAAACAGGTTATTTGATCTGAGTGAGCAGAACCGAGTCGTTGAGGCGGAACCAGAACCAGAACCAGAACCAGAAGATTTTACTGAACTCATTTATCTTAACCTTTAACCCGAGGAAACAGTGAAACTGAACAACTTCAAGTGAAAAACACTCAATTATAGTTTTTATTTACAGATAGAAGGAGCAATACAACGGTCTAGTTAAAGTAAGGACTCTCATTAAAAAAGTTAAAGTTAGAGGAGGAAGGATACAAATCTTCTAGAGTCAATAGAACTTCTTAATTATTCCTTCATTGTAATTTTTCATCTTTTAATAGTTAGAGAGTAAAATATTTATCAGTTTAACAGAAAATGAACCCAAATGTTTTGGATATTATTATATTTCATATTAAATAAAATCCCTTCCTGTGAGTTTTTAATATTTTTAATCTGGACTTAATTTAAACGGTTCTGTGTCGGTATTAACCGGATCGTCGCTCTCAAGTTAGCATGAAGACAAAACTAACATTTCAGAGTTTATTAAAGGAATTAAATACTCAGCATTTATGATGCAATTAATGAAGTTTAGTGTAATAAGTAATTTATTTGAGCTTCCTATGACAGACCATGCAGCTTGGTGTCATAAAGAAAAAACTACATTTGACTAAAAAATGGAACAGAAATAGAAAACTGTTCTGTTGATTAATGGAGTCAGAAAACGTGACGCTGCAAATGTTTCCTCCTTCATTCATAAACATATTTTTGGTTCTTTTGACAGAGACAGCCGGCGCCAGCTGGTTCTGATCAGACGGCTGCTCAGCAGAAACTATCTTATTATAAATATGAAGAATATAATAAGTTTATAATAAGATAGTTTATAGCGTAATGGTGCTGATTAGCCTTATACAGTCGTACTGATCCTAGTAAATAATCTAGTTTATCTTATAAAACTGTGAATCATGTTGCAGATGCATATGTTTTGTTTCCTCTTTTAGAGATGCAACGTGCATTGTGGGTAGGGCTTCCCTGTTTCAATAAAAAGAGAAAACTCGGCAAGACGTGTTTTCAGAGCGGGAAGAGATTGTAACTGGAGTACATCTCTGTTCGTTCTCCTCCTGAGTAAAATGAATCTCTTGTTAACTGGTGCAGAGCAGACCTGGTCACATGTTCATTAGAGCCTGACTGATGTGATTCACTGTGATCAGAGCTGATTGCTGAGCTGTGAGTTCAGCTCTGAGCTGTTTCTCTCTCAGATGAAGAAACAGGTGCTTCCTGAACGATTGTTTCAGTCGATGCTTGTAACTGTCATTGTGTTATTAAGGTGAGAAGCCACAGCTAACGGTGTGGAGGCTGCAGAGCACAAACCCACACAGCTGCAGGAACCAAGTCTGATTGGCTGCCAGCAGTTTGGTCGGTTCTAATAACCACTGAGAACAGATTCATATCTGCTGCTCTACAAACTCATCATCTGCTCCGTCTCTGTGGTTTGGTTCTGCTTCCTGGAAACATTTTCATTGTGTTTATTTAGATCAACATCAGAGCTGATAGACGGTAAAGTGAATCATCTCGGTCCAGTTAGACGACCTTCTTTAATTCTCACTGATCTGCTGCTGATGAAATATTTCATGGCTCCTGATGAACTCAGGAGCCTCATGGAGCCACATTCACACTTCAGGCCCGACTCATCAAACCTCTGGACGTTTCAGCAGCTGGAGCTTCACAGGAAACATTTAGTAGAAAATAGAAAACAGATTTATTCTTTCAGCGTCGCAGGATTTATTCAGAGCAAAAACAAAATGCATATTTCATCAATTACTGTAGAAAAAACATTTGGACAAAATCAGAGTTTTTAAATCTTTACAACACAAATTTGACAGAAACAATTTTAAACAAACATGAATAGAAATGTTTTCTCAAAGCTTATTATTTCTTCTTCATGAGTCAGTTTCAGCATAAATGTTTAGAATAATAATAAAATATTTTTAAAAAACTAAACTTTTATATAAGTCAATGATGTTAAATCTGCTGGAACTGATTTAGTTTCCTTCACAGCAGATCGTTCTGATGTCTGATTGGCTGAGAATATCTGACTTTATTAAAGCAAAGAAGCTGCAGAACTAATTAAAATGAAGCTAAAGTTGAATAAATGATTTTCAGCGATTAATAATAAAATCCTGAGTTCATGCAGCCTGGCAGGAGAAGCAGCAGCAGCAGCAGAGATTCATCTGGGGGCCGGGCCCTTGTTCCTGAGGACCATCAGCAGAGAGAGGCCACAGCAGTACACCAGACTCTTCACTATCAGCACTGAGTAGAGCAGGCAGAGCAGCTTCACCCGGTTCAGGATCATCAGGATCCAGGGACAAACCTCTGGAACAGAAAAGGAGGAAAATGTTGCAGTGAATCATCCTCTGTCCTCTGCTCCACCTGAGCCTCCACCTGGTCTCCCAGCTTCATCACCTTGTGTTGTAGGGGCCTCCACTGGGCCCCCCTCATGCTGCACAGAGCAGCGGTATCTAGATGTGCTGAGAAGATCCCGATTCACCAGTAAGATGGAGGCGGTGCGGTTCGGCTCTCTGAGCTCCAGCTGCTCTTCAGAGGTCAGATCTTTCTCTCCATCGTCCTCCAGTCTTTTCCAGGAGAACTTGACCTCAGGAGGAAACATGCCTGAGGCCAGACACAGCAGGAAGCCCCTCCTGCCCCGCCGGGCGCTGGATGCTGCTGGGTACACGCTCACCATGGGCTTCACTACCGGATCACCTGGAGGTTGGCAGCAGAAACAAGCAGACAGACACACATCCAGCCAGTCAGCAGCAGAAACTCTCATCACAGTTTAATACGTTATGTTAGAAACACTAAGAAACTTTTTCACATGATTCAGAGTTTAGACTCCAAGGATCAGCTGCTGCAGACGATCCAGAGATTCAACTGGAATCAGTTCATTACCAGAGAAACGACCAGAGTGGCTCTGATTGATTGTCTCATTTATTCTGTTTAAAAGCAACAGATTTTTATTAGAACTGAAAATTTATATGTTTTAAATCAGATTTTAAACTTTACAGAAATTAATCTGCTGGTTAGAAGTTCTGGAGTTAGTCCATTGTGACATATACCTATTCAGTCTAGAGATAGGCCAACTGGCCTGAAGGATTTTATCTAGCAGGTGCTTTTGTTCTGTAAATAGGGCCATTACCTTATCAGTACCCTGGTAATGGCCTCAACGCATCTCACAGTTGCACAATTGTTCCTTAGACTTCGACTTCGACTGACTTTGTTGTCATTTTGCATGCACAGGGTGTATACAGAACGAAATTTCGTTGCATACGGCTCAGGATAATGTTTGAGGTTCCAATGTTGTGAGTAAAATAAAATACAGTATAAAATATGAATATAAATCTAAATATAAAATATAAAGTGCAGGACTGACAGTAAAATAGAAGTTATTTAGCTCTGTACATGTGCAAGGTATAAAGTGGAGACCAGTTTTTGAGTGCAGTCCAGTTAAGAGTTCAGCAGTCTGATGGCAAGTGGGAAAAAGCTGTTTCAGAACCTGGTGGACCTGCACCGGATGCTGCAGAACCTCTTTCCAGAGGGCAGCAGGGAGAACAGTCCATGGTGGGGGTGTGAGGGGTCACTGACGATGTTTCGGCCTCAGGACACGCATCCTGCATCGATGGTTGACCTGACACTTCGCCCTTTTGCCTGAGCTGGGTGTGGAAGGTTGTTGCCGAAGCAGTTTCTCCTTGTGTGCCTTCTTCTCACTCACATGAGAGTTACCCAACTCTTTTGCAAGCTCAACCAGAAAGTCCACCCGTCTCTCCTGCACCCCAATGCATGCCTGATAAATGTTTCCATGTTTGCCAGGTTTGCTGACCAGCTGTCACATAGTGATGGAACCTTGGTCACCCCCCGCAAGATTATGACTGAAATAAATGCCATTAGTTCTTGTGAACTAAATAGGTGAAGCAGTCACCTATTTATCCTCCACAGCACAAAAGGCTGCATGCAAATTTGCATGTGCAAAATCTCCCAGATTTCTTTTGCTTACACTTTTTGCATGATTTTTTTGAGGTGGATCAACACAATTAATTTGGTTAGTTTATTTCTAAACTGTCATGTTATACCCTCTTAGCTTTATTTCAAAGAGAAACATTACTCATTTCTTTTAGAAAAACCTTTGCATATTTTTTGAAACAGATTCTATGTTTTGCAAACTCTATGTACATTTGGCAAAATGACCTGGATAATGCAGCACAACATCATGGATCAGCTGCAAAAGGTCACATCTCTCCAAAAACACTTCATGTATGCTTCAAAACTAGACTGACTAGTTGTAGGTATCATAGATACCCACCCCCAACATGGACTATTCACACTCCTACCTTCTGGCCTGACGGTCAACGGCCACATTTACAATTGAAGAAGGGATGCTAATTTGAGCCATCAGAGTCGTCAGTTTGGACTCAGGGCCTTTTGGCCTTGTATCGGTAAGTCTGGGGAGAAATCAAAAACCTAGTACTCCTAGTGTAACGAGATTTTAACTGTTTATTTGTAATAATTCAGTTTATTTATTTATTTAGCTCCAATTCACACCAAATGAAGATACTTTATAAAAATATCATTTTAATTCCATCATATATATTCCAGTTGATCCTGGTTACCAACAGTTCAGTAAACTCCATTAATCATTCAAAGTAGATTAAACGTTTCTATGGAAACCAGCAGATCGATTGATTGTTTTATAGATTTATCAGCTCAGATGAAGTTTTTCAGTCAAACTGATTTAGTTTCCTCTACTTCCTGTCTTCACTCTGGGGCCCCGCAGGGCCCCATGTTGGGCTCCTGCTTTCCTCTTTGTTTCTCTTTGGTTCTAATTAAAGAAACTTTGGTTTCCTGCCACTCAGTCGTCACGGCGACGGCTCTCCGGTTCCTCGTCTGATTTATTGTTTATCTGACAGAAAGAAACTTTTTACATTTAAACGAGTTAAAAACCAAAATAATGTTTGATGGAAAATCTGAACTATTTCACAGTTTATCAGGCTGAACATTAAATAATATATAAAACTACAGATATTAAACAATTTAAATTATGATACATTTTATGCAAATTATTGGAAGAAACATTTTTATTTTAAATAATTAATATTAAATTAGTTGATTTTCTTGCCACACAGTAACACTGGTTCACTATAAAACTGTTTTCATATATATGATAAAATTTAAACAATTTAATTTTTAAATCTGTAAAGTTTTAGTTGAAATCTAAACTCATAGGTTGATGCGACAAAATGTCAAATTTTATATCCAGCTGTAATAAATGTAATAAATATCTTCCACAATTTAACTATATTTACATTTGAACTCTTAATTTTTCTAATGACTTTTCAATATTTGAAAACTGAGATGAAAAAATAATAATTACAAATTATGTTTCTCATCTCCGAATAATTTATTTTATATTTAAAGAAAATGTAAATGACTGAATGTTGGTCATATTTTTAGTTGGTTTTCCATATTTATAAATAATACATTTAAACATTGGTAACATAAAGTATTTCTTAAACATCTTTATGAAACTTTTGAGGTTTTTTAGGTAAAAAACCTTTTAAAAGTTTTCTGAACCTTCCTGTGAATATTTGTAAGATTTTCAATTCTTTACCAGATGAACATTTTTATCCACTTCAGAGATTTTAAAACGTTAAAGATGATAAACACAAAATATCTGGAACCTTCTAAATATTTTATAAAATAATAACTTTTCATTTTCATTTTAAGGAAACCACAGAGTTTTACTTCTTTATTAATGACAGAAACATTTTAAGTTGTAATTTAAAACAGCTGAAGGAAAATAAAAGTTCTTACCGGTTACAAACAGTTTGGTTCCAGAACCAAAGATCCAGTCCACCAGTGAGACAGATCCATACAAAAACCCGTCTGATGCTTTTGGTTGGATTATTATTATTATTATTATTATTATTATTATTATTATTTTTCTCTCTCAGCTTCATGTAACTCTGAGTTTTAGCATTTAGTAAATCTATAAAGAATATTTTACAGTAATTAGACTTTTACAGAATATTATCAGATATTGCAGGATTACAGTTACTGAGAGTTTACAGATATTTTAATTATTGGTTAAAATACAAATTTATTTCATAAAGTTTTCCTTGAACATGTTCCTCACACCGAGTTTTAGCACTTAGTTAATATATAAAGAATATTTTATAGTATAAACTTTTACCAACAATATTAGCAAATATGAGAGTTTTCAGATATTATTCTCCAATATTTAAAAAAATATATAAATACTAAGTTTATTTTATAATATTCTGTGATTTTTGAACATGTTTTTCATCAATTGTTGATATTTCCTTGATTAATTTTCTATTAATGATAAAAAATGTAAATCCTGAAGCAGCAGAAACACATTAAACCATTTTAACTTCTATAGTGAAACCAGTAAATGTTGGTTCTTACCAGTTACAAACAGTTTGGTTCCAGAACCAAAGAGATATTCATCCCACAGTGAGACAGACTGATACAAAAACCCATCAGCTGCTTTCTGGTTTTATTATCTCCGTGTTTCTCTGTCAGTTTCAAGTTTTATCAGTTAAAACAGCTAAAACTGTCTAATTAATTACTGTAATTAGACAGTAATTACAGTAATTACAGTCTAATTACTGTAAAAGACTATTTTACAGTAATTAGACTTTTACAGAATATATTGCAGAGTTGCCATCATTCCTCCTCACAGTGAGACAAACTGATACAAAAACCTACCCTTCATGTAAGTTTTAGTTTTAGTTTTTGATAAAAGATTAAAGTTTTTCAGAAATTAGTCTATTTATAACAACATCAAAGATAATCTCTTCCAATAGTTACAGAAATGAGAACAAAGTTCAGCTTCTTATGAAATTTAAACATGTTTCATAAAATTAATCATATTTCATTAATGCTTATCTCCACTGATGAAGCCCAGTAAGTGTTGGTTCTTACTTGTAACATCCAGTCTGGTTCCAGAACCAAACGGTACCAGTATCCTCCACAGAAACCGGTCTGCTGCTGAACGGGTCGGCTGAGGGGAACCGGTCCAGATGATGCAGCAGGATCAGATTTCAGCTCCATGATGAGTTTCTCTGATGTTCACATCAACATGGCTGCTGAAGTTGCTGTGAGGTTCTGAGTGGATCCTTGGCAGAACCATCAGAAATGTGCTGTGAAGGTCCAAAGTAGGTCTGAAGGAAGCTCTGCAGACATCATGTCTGAAAGCTCCCATCTCTCCCAGTGGGTCTCCTGGTTTGTTGGGACGTCGTCTTGCTGAAAGTCTTCAGTGTTTCAGTCTGAGCTGCAGCTGCTGAGATCTCCTGAGATCATGAATGCAGCATGGAGGTCTGTGGTTTCCTGGAGGCTGATGGAGTCATGAAGCTCACACTGATCAGGTGGGATGGAGGCAGCAGAGGTCACGACCTTTGATACATCAGGCTGGGATGGAGGCAGCAGAGGTCACGACCTTTGATACATCAGGCTGGGATGGAGGCAGCAGAGGTCATGACCTTTGACACATCAGGCTGGGATGGAGGCAGCAGAGGTCATGACCTTTGACACATCAGGCTGGGATGGAGGCAGCAGAGGTCACGACCTTTGATACATCAGGCTGGGATGGAGGCAGCAGAGGTCACGACCTTTGACACATCAGGCTGGGATGGAGGCAGCAGGGAAACGGAGCAGGACTCACACAGGTTGGATGGATGTGTCCTGTGATGCATCACTAATTAAACTGTAAAATGTATTTCCAGCCAAATTTGACTCGTGAACATTTTGACTCGATGTTCTGATTCTAACCCAACATGAACTTCTCTCTCTGTGAGACACTTTGTTTCTCCTCCTTCCTCTCCATCTGCTCTGCTTTTCATCTTTGTGCTTTGCTGTCTTTTTGCAGCTTCTCTTTGCATATCAGTCAGTTAGTCTCTCAATGCAATTGAAGAAGACAGAGCGAAGCAGAACCCTCTGGCCCTGATGGGGCCCATGCAGCTGGAAACATGATGGATCCCTGGAGGATGTGGAGGGTCGTGTGTCTGTCCATATAGTTGGTCCAGGAAGTTGATGATGTGAACATGATTGGATTTTTGATAACATGAGTTTTGTCCCACCAAGCCTGCCAAATGAGATCAAAAGAGAAGAAAGTCTGTGGATCATAAATTATGTAAAACTCAACTTCATCTTTTTTATAAAAGCTGCAAATAAAGCCAGCGAATCATTAAACACTAAACTAAACAAAGGGAAACTCTCTTTCTGGAAATCATGAACGGTTCGTGTTCATAACTCTTCAACGCATCACCAGCAGCTTCAGCGTCCAGATCAGAGACGACACTCTGATGGAAAATGTATCTGATATTGATCTGATATTGACTGATTTAGTAGCTGCCATGTTTTCTGTGAGTAAAGTTGAAACCGTTTGCAGCAAGTGGTCAGTTTTATGTAATCACACTAAAGACCACCATTAGAGACAGCAGTGCAACTTTTTCTGCTTTTAGATTTTCTCTTCTATGATATTTGATTGAAGACCCAAACAAGGTGGAGATTGATGTGAATTTACTGAACACTGCGCCTGTTAGACTAATGAACAATACCAACAACACTCCCGCCTGGTTTGATTTAGTTCACGGTTTTATAAACCTGCCTGTGATCAGAACATCTAAACTCCAACTTATTTATGGGGAAATTTTTTAAAATCTGCACATCAATCTAGAACCAAAGCCAAACATAAATACATTTTGAGTCATCATTAAGGATGTTAACCTTGATATTCTACTCCGGTTTGTAAATATTAATTTCTATCTATTTAATCATCCAGTTAGCACAGATTATGATGGGTTGTTAGAGAAATTAGATAAGATAAGATAAATCTTTATTGTCATTGTCACAAGAACAACGAAATTCAAAAAGTGCCATCAGTCAGTGCATATGCTTAAAAACAAAAAATAACTGTCTCACAATTCACACACAATGTAAGAATCATCAAACAACTGGCAAAAACCCCCCCAAAAAACTAATAAATAAGAACAGCCACATTTTCACATCCATCATTCATGATGATTAATGGTTGTTTTTGATTGCATTTAGTTTTGTTATTGCTGTCGGGTAGAAACTGTCTCTGAGACGGTTGGTTCTGGTTCTGGTTGCTCTGTATCTTCTGCCTGAAGGCAGCAGTGTGAACAGAGAAGGTCCGGGGTGAGAAGTGTCCTTTGTGATGTGTTGTGCTTTTCTTAGACAGCGGTCGCTGTGCAGGTCCTCCAGTGAGGGGAGAGGGCAGCCAATGATTTTTTGGGCTGTATTCACAACCCTTTGGAGAGCTTTCCTTTGAGCCGCAGTGCTGCTGTTATACCAGACGCAGATACAGTAGGTCAGTATGCTCTCTATGGAGCACTTGTAGAAGGACACCAGCAGCTTCTCCTTGATGCTGTTCCTCCTGAGAACCCTCAGGAAGTACAGTCTTTGCTGGGCCTTTTTTATCAGCTCCAAGGTGTTCATGTTCCATGTGAGGCCCTGCTCAATGTGGACCCCCAGGAAACGGAAATCAGCTACCCTCTCCACACATTTTCCCCCAATGGTTAGTGGTGTAATGTCCGTTTTATTCCTCCTGTAATCTATTATGAGTTCTTTTGTCTTTGAGTTGTTGAGGAGCAGATTGTTCTCCCTGCACCACTGCACCAGCCGCTCCACCTCACCCCTGTAGGCGGACTCGTCTCCTCCTGAGATGAGCCCCACCACTGTGGTGTCATCAGCAAACTTGATGATGGTGTTCCTGTGGTGGGCAGAGGTGCAGTCGTATGTGTACAGACAATAGAGCAGGGGGCTCAGCACACAGCCCTGTGGAGAGCCAGTACTAAGGCTGAGGGCAGTGGATGTATGTTTTCCCACCCTAACTCTCTGCTGTCGGTTGGTCAGGAAGCTCAGAATCCACATGCAGGTGGAGTGAGGGAGGCCCAGGTCCCCCAGTTTGTCCACCAGTCTGTGAGGGAGGATGGTATTAAAAGCAGAGCTGTAGTCTACAAAGAGCATCCGCACATAGCTCCCCTGCTGCTCCAGATGAGACAGAGCAGCATGGAGGGCTGTGATCACAGCGTCCTCTGTGGATCTGTTGGCTCTGTAGGCGAACTGGTGGTGGTCAAAGCCAGGAGGGAGAAGTGCTGTGATGTGACCCCGGACCAGTTTTTCAAAACACTTCGTCACCACAGGGGTTAGTGCCACTGGCCGGTAGTCGTTGAGGCCGGTAGTCTGAAGCTGCTACCCCCGCGACCCGACCCCGGATAAGCGGAAGAAGATGGATGGATGGACGGTTTTAATAATCGTCACAGAGTTGGTTTGTTCTGGCAGCTCCAGGTTTTCTGATCTCTGATCTTCATTGTCAGCAGATTCACCTGTAGATCTGGATGTTTCCAGGTTCTGCATCCAAAAAATGAGACCTGGAGAAAACGTAGAGAAAGGATCAATATGGTGGTAAAGGCATCATGGCTCCACAGAACAGCATCAAGCTGCAGCACAATGAGGAGAGTCCACCAGTAGTGGTGGTCAATCAGTGTCTAAAATAATAACTAAAATGACTTTTAGTTATCATTTTGATAAATAAAAATTATATTTTTAGTTATTACTAACAATAATACATTAAGTCAGTGATTGATCTGGATGTTACTAAACCAAAAACCAAACAAATCAATTTCTGATTACATAAAATCTTGTCTGAGATTATCCATTATAAAGAATTAAAGGTCTTAAAAATAATGTTTACTAGTAATTAAATCATCTCTTCAATCCAGTAACTCACAACATGAATTAAGATAATAAATGTTGAAATAAATATAATAAAATGATGAAACATTAAAGACTGAAACTCAGAGAGTCTCTGTGTGAGATGGAGGTGAAATCAGTGAACCTGGGCTGTGGTTTACTGCTCTCTATGTCACAAACTGACATCTGATCATCTGGAGGTTTTTGTTCAGGCTGAAGGAATCATTTCTCACTGTGGGAACCAGGCTTCCAACAGCCGCAGTAGTAGGAGGCTGAATGATCCAGTTTAACTTTATTGATCTTCAACGAACTGCTGCTCTGATCTCTCTCAGCTGAGAAATCATCTTGCTGAGGATGATTGTAAATTTTTCCTGGGCTACCACCACTGTAGATATAGAGAATAGCTCTGAATGTTTCTGTTTCTTTCTTCTGGTACCAGATTACAGGATAACCACCACACTGATCAGTTCCTCCACAGCTGAAGGAGACGCTCTGCCCGGTTCTCCTGGTCAGAGTTAAATGGTCCTGAACCAGCGGTGTTGCCATGGCAGCCAGCGCTGTAGAGACACAGACAGACAGGTGAAGGTTAGTGTGACAGTGTTTGCTCCAGGTGGGCTTTGTTGGCTCCTGATTGGCTGGAAACACTCACCTGAACCCAGCCAGCACAGAGCAGCAGCTGGGAGGAAAAGCATTGTGTGCAGTGGAGTTTCCTCTGGTGAACCTGGGGAGAAGTGGCGCTCTGATGCAGCTGAGGCCAAACAAGGACGAGCTGAGAGATCAGACCAGGGCCACGTGGTTTCTAGCAGAGGAACCAAAGCTCCCATCAGCCCCTGCAGCCCACAGAGAAGAGGAAGCTGCTGATTGGACAATCAGAGGAAGATGCTGATTGGACAATCAGAGGAAGATGCTGATTGGACAATCAGAGGAAGAGTCTGTTACTTTTAGTGGCTGAACTGGAATCTGATGGATAAAATCAACCTGCAGGTGGCGCTGTTGCTTTGCTTTAACTCCAGAGTCTCTGCAGAGATCAGAGTGAAATGAGTTCAGGAGGTTCAGGTTACTATTGTTACCTCTGTGGTCCAGTCAAAGTTTCATTGATGCTGCTTCCTGATGCTGACATTATGAGATCCGTTGGGACATGAAGGAAAGAAGCTGATATTTTCACATGTTGATGAAATTTAAACCAAATTTTTGGTGAAATTTAAACAAATCTTTAACAAAATGAAGATTTGTTTGACTTTGAATTCGTCAGTTTATGGAGGAAGATGAGTTGGTCTGAAAGTGAAGCTTCTTTACATTATTTATACTCAAACTTTCTGTCATGTTTACCAAGAATGTCCTGAAAAATAGTAAATATCCAGAGTCCAGTAGTAGTAATGTGTGCCTAATAAAGTGGCCAGTTATTGTGAACCAGGATTCAGTGGCTGTCGCTGTGAAATGTTATTTTGATCATCACTTATTAATAACTATTGATTTTCCCAAGATAATAAATTACAACGTCTGATTTTTAGCAGCTAACCAAACCTGTTAAATGTTTTTAGAAGTTTAATTATTAATATTTATATTATTTCTCATTTTGCAGCAGTTTGTCTCTCTGACAGTAAGAACAGATAATAAACTGAAGACATTGTTACTGAAATATGAGAAACAAAAACACAACCTGCTGCTGGAAGCATTGTTTACTTCTGCTGGAGGTCAGACTGATAAAAGCAAATGATTTCTTAATTTACCGCCCCCTGCTGGACCGGAGCAGATTACAGGCCTTTAGTGGGAAAAACTTCTTCATATCTCAAATATAAATTGTGATTTTCTCCAAATATGTTTTTCATTCTAAAGTTCACAAACATTCCTGTTTTAACTCAGCAATCTAATAAAGATCAAGGACTGGTTATCCTGAGGCCTCCAGGTGATATTTGCTGCAATTCAAATTGTTTTAGAAAATTAAAAACCTTAAAAAATACAAATAAAAAAACTCAACACAAATCTGTATAATTTATTTTCAGCACATTATTTCCATAAAGCAGATTATGACCCAGTTCTCAGAGACAAACAGGTTATTTGATCTGAGTGAGCAGAACCGAGTCGTTGAGGCAGAACCAGAACCAGAACCAGAACCAGAAGATTTTACTGAACTCATTTATCTTAACCTTTAACCCGAGGAAACAGTGAGACTGAACAACTTCAAGTGAAAAACACTCAATTATAGTTTTTATTTACAGATAGCAGGAGCAATACAACGGTCTAGTCAAAGTAAAGACTCTTTCATTAAAAAAGTTAAAGTTAGAGGAGGAAGGATACAAATCTTCTAGAGTCAATAGAACTTCTTAATTATTCCTTCATTGTAATTTTTCATCTTTTAATAGTTAGAGAGTAAAATATTTATCAGTTTAACAGAAAATGAACCCAAATGTTTTGGATATTATTATATTTCATATTAAATAAAATCCCTTCCTGTGAGTTTTTAATATTTTTAATCTGGACTTAATTTAAACGGTTCTGTGTCGGTATTAACCGGATCGTCGCTCTCAAGTTAGCATGAAGACAAAACTAACATTTCAGAGTTTATTAAAGGAATTAAATACTCAGCATTTATGATGTAATTAATGAAGTTTAGTGTAATAAGTAATTTATTTGAGCTTCCTATGACAGACCAAGCAGCTTGGTGTCATAAAGAAAAAACTACATTTGAAAAAAATGGAACAGAAATAGAAAACTGTTCTGTTGATTAATGGAGTCAGAAAACGTGACGCTGCAAATGTTTCCTCCTTCATTCATAAACATATTTTTGGTTCTTTTGACAGAGACAGCCGGCGCCAGCTGGTTCTGATCAGACGGCTGCTCAGCAGAAACTATCTTATTATAAACATGAAGAATATAATAAGTTTATAATAAGATAGTTTATAGCGTAATGGTGCTGATTAGCCTTATACAGTCGTACTGATCCTAGTAAATAATCTAGTTTATCTTATAAAACTGTGAATCATGTTGCAGATGCATATGTTTTGTTTCCTCTTTTAGAGATGCAACGTGCATTGTGGGTAGGGCTTCCCTGTTTCAATAAAAAGAGAAAACTCGGCAAGACGTGTTTTCAGAGCAGGAAGAGATTGTAACTGGAGTACATCTCTGTTCGTTCTCCTCCTGAGTAAAATGAATCTCTTGTTAACTGGTGCAGAGCAGACCTGGTCACATGTTCATTAGAGCCTGACTGATGTGATTCACTGTGATCAGAGCTGATTGCTGAGCTGTGAGTTCAGCTCTGAGCTGTTTCTCTCTCAGATGAAGAAACAGGTGCTTCCTGAACGATTGTTTCAGTCGATGCTTGTAACTGTCATTGTGTTATTAAGGTGAGAAGCCACAGCTAACGGTGTGGAGGCTGCAGAGCACAAACCCACACAGCTGCAGGAACCAAGTCTGATTGGCTGCCAGCAGTTTGGTCGGTTCTAATAACCACTGAGAACAGATTCATATCTGCTGCTCTACAAACTCATCATCTGCTCCGTCTCTGTGGTTTGGTTCTGCTTCCTGGAAACATTTTCATTGTGTTTATTTAGATCAACATCAGAGCTGATAGATTATAATGTTAACTGGGTCATTAGTCCAGTTAGACCATCATCATTAATTCTCAGTCTCCTGCTAAATCACTGAATCACTGATCTCAGTTCAATTCAGCTTCTTTATATAGAACCAATTCACAACAAACACCTTTAAACACAAGTCATTTTAATTCAAACATATTCTAATTATTGATAATTATCAAAAAATGCATCAATGAGTCGTTGATTCGAAGCATTCAGTCCCAGATGAGCAGACAGAGAAGCAGAAATCACTTGTGTCGTCGTCTTTACAGCAATCCTTCATACGGAGTGAGATTCATCGTTCACATGAACAAACTGGAATCTGACGCTGTCTTAATGGCGTAACGGATCAGTCAAAGTACAGAGAGGTGCTGAACTACGATTCTGGTTCCCTGATCTGTCAGCGTTTTAGCAGAGAAGTTCGTTGTCTTCCTGAAAGAAGAGCTTCTCCCTCCACAGTGGGATGATGCCGTCTTTCGGTTTTTTCCAAAATGTTTGCCAATTATCAGAGTTTCCTGTTTTGAAGACGCCACGTTGACAAGCAGCGGCTGAATGACAGCAAACGGTTAAACATGTCGTCACATCAGGAAGGGACCAGAGAAAACTACAACATTGTTTTGGCAAACTTTCACACTGAAGCAATGCAACTTTAGTGACACTGATTGCTGTAATCATGTCAATTTTCCTGTATTTGAACTTTCCTAACCAGACGTTTGTTGCCAGGTAGGATGTAAAGTTGCTCATTCTGGTCCTGGCAAACATTTGATCATGATCGTGTTTCTCATTCCACGTTTCTGACTGCAGACCTGCTGATTCCCAGCAGGTTATCAGTGAAACTTTTACAACAGGACAAGTTGGTGGAGTCCAGTGGGCTGGTTTCCAGGATTATGGCTCCTGCATACCGTCAGCCAATCGGCCCCAAAGGAAGAAAAAACATAAAACATTATCACTAATGGAGGCAGAGCAGCTAAACATCTGACAGAGAGAGAGAGAGAGCTTTGGTCCTTCTGAACTAACTAAGCTACTGCTAACTAAACTGTGTGAAACAGAAAAGTTCCTAAAAAGTGAAGAAAACACAGAAAATGTGTTTTATTATGCTAATGTTAGAATAACTCATAAACAGTCAGGATGTTAGTTTTTAAAGCAGCTCTGCTGTTTGTTCATGAGTGGAAACAACGACGTCATCGGCGTAGAGTTTGATGTTCTCACTGATTCAGAGCAAAACTGAAGAATCAGACGACAAACAGATGAACCAATAAGGTTTACTGACACGTTACATATAATTCATATTAATAACATACATGTTGATGGTGGAAAAATGGTTTTATTGTTGTTTTAATTTCATTACATTCAGGTCAGATAAAAGTTATAAAAAGTGAAAAACATGTGTCAAGAAAACTGGCATAGGGAGTGAGATCTTTCCGGGTGCATGCAGAAAAGGTGCATAGAAGCCTGAGAGAAAATAAGTAATCTTGTAGTTTGATTAAAAGCTAATTAAGTTGAATATGAATGAATAGTAAAATGACTACAAATAATCACATAATAACCTTCTGAAATGTATTTTCTGAAATGTGATCTGTAATGATTTCTGTAATGATTTAACTGTGGAAAGATTATGGTTGATGATTTATGGTTGATGAATTATAATAAGTGAGAGATGTGATTGATTATTAACTGAGGATCAAACTTGTGATAATTTGAAAGCAATTCAAACAGGTTTAACAACAGGTTGAATGTGTTTACTGAGTTGTAATAGATAAAAGTGAGTTATAGAGAAAACAAATATGCAGTACAGCCCTGATAACAGGAAATGTCGCAAGCAGTTCTGAACAGATGGCCAGGGAGCACAGGATGGGTGGTGCGGTGAGTTTGGCTGAGGCAACGGAGAATGGGGAAGTACGGGACTTTCCACTACGGTCAGCAAAAACAGGTTGGGAAATGTGGGGACTTTTTCATAGCAGATGTGAAGAAAGTCACGTAGACCAAACCTCCCCATACACATACATGGTGGAGAAATGTATAAAAACGGGCTGAAAAGAGGAACCAGTTGTTCCCAGTCCGGCGGCGCAGAAGAAGAGACAACCTGCAGAAGCAGATTGAGCTACGGACCGCACTTCAGAACCACGGGGGAGCTCGGACTTCACACCGCTAAGAAAGGACTGGGTCCCATCGCCCCATCTCTGGTTCTTTATTCGACCGTTGGTCTCGTCTCGACCCAGCAATTTCAAACTCTGCAACAAGACTTGGAGGAAGGACAAAGGTCCCTTAGGGATGAGGAACTGGGTTTTGTAAAAGGATTCGGACCCGTTCTGCTTTGTTTCCTTTCTAAGGAGGATTTTTCCACACAAGGCAAAGACCTCAACCAAGGATGCTAGACATTCCTGTTGCCAAAAGATCCACCATCGTCTGGGTATGAGTTGAATCTGCTCCTTGAAATTCCATTACAGAACGTGCGACTTAAGTTAGGGAAAAGAGGACAGGGTAGTATGATTGTACATGTAGATTTTATTACACTGTTTTTGAATTATATACGATTGATTATTGATTTGTATGTCGCATGTCCCTGCTTAAGCTTGCTTAATAAATTTATACTATAAAATTCTAATGAGGTTGGTGGACATTGGAATTAATAGAGTCATTTAATCTTTGTCCAGTTCTTTTAATTAAGGTAAAACTAATGTACATGATTCCAGTAAATAGGAGGCTTCATAATTTCCTTTGGTGAGAGTAAATAATGACCCTGGGACTTACATCTAAGTCACTAAACATAATCTAGCCGGTTCCAAGTGCAAGTTATGATTTAGAAAGTGGGCTACCGTTAACAGAAGTGGTTATTGGAATTATGCAGCTGCGAGGGCTACTCAGCTGATTGTTTCTTAACTGTAAAGGGTCATAACTTCTGGATTGGAGGTAGTTAGAGCTAGACGAATCACTTTCGCCACCAGTTTAAATAGATTATCTCTTATAGAGTACTTTTAGGGTAATACCCAGGTCTCAGAGATTTTCCGGACCTGTTAGACGGAGAACTGGTCAGTAGGCAGCCCTGTGAAGTTGTGAGGAGTGGGCGGGGCTGACTATTGCAGGATAACCTTCACATGACAAAAAATGTTTGAGTTTATTCAAATACAGAATGAATAAATGTGTAGAATCTACAACACTGTAAAAAGTGAAAAGCAAAAAGAATTAAATTATAATAAAATGCAGCAAAATGAAATCAAAAGTACATTCCACAGTTTGTCCTGAACAATGTTTCTTAAAGCTGATGAATGTGATAAACTGCAGCAGTTCAGCTGGGGGCTGGGCCCTTGCTCCTGAGGACCATCAGCAGAGAGAGGCCACTGCAGTACACCAGACTCTTCACTATCAGCACTGAGTAGAGCAGGCAGAGCAGCTTCACCCTGCAGCGAGACTGGAAGGACACTGGGAGCCTCACTGGGAGCCTCACTGGGAGCTGAGGACGGACAGACGCTGCTGGTGGCGGCGCAGGAGCTGCTGGCCGATCTGTTGCTGGTACAGACCTTGTTGGTGCTGGAGGTTCTGGAAGTTCTGGAACAAAGAGAAGTCCAACATTCCAGTCACACTGAATCTGAAGCTGCATTTCTCCTGAACTGATCTTCTGCTTTTCGTACCTTGGAACCGTGTTTGGTTTTTCACGCTGCCGCCCTCATGCTGAACTTCACAGATGTATTCATAATTGTAGAGAGTCTCGTTTTTAACCAGCCTGATGACGGCAGAACTTTTTGACCCGCTGAGCTCCTGCTGTTTCTCCTCGGCGGGGGCCGGCTCCTCCTTGCTGCCCTTCTGTCTTTTCCAGGAGATCCGGACCAGAGGAGGATACATGGCCGAGGCCAGACACATCAGAGCCGTGTCTCCCTCCACACGGCCTTCTGTTTTCACCGGACACACAGTCACCTCGGGTTTCTTCACTGCTCTACCTGAAGACAGCAGAAACAAACAGAACAGAGAAATATTTCAGGTCATCAAACACATTTTAATGTCAGGAAACGATAAACTGAGAAAATAAAAGATTTCATTTATTAACTGTTTATTATTTAATAAAAGACCCGACCCATCCAGGAGGTCCTAGAAAAATCCAGAACATCTAAACCTTTCCAGACCTCACTGCCTCGGTTGAGGTCAGAGGTCATGATTCCAGAATAAGGAGAGGCTGAATAAAAATGATGTGACCCAAAACAACACAAAGACCCGTCTGACATTTATGATCCCTGAAACAATCTGATGAGTCGGGAGAGAACCTTCCAGAACCTGGACGTCCCGTTACATCTGCTGTAAAACTGACAGCAGGTCAGAACCAGAACATCACATTTCAGTCAAATACGGTGGTGGCAGAGTGATGCTCTGGGATTGATGAGCTGCTGAAGGACCTGGAGAACCTGCTGTACCTGGTAGAACAACCATCCAAAGAACTCCAGCAAGTTCAGCTCTGAATGGCTCATGAAATGAAAAAAGTGTAGGTGCGGCCTAGTCAAAGCCTGGACTCTACCATGGCCTTCATCTGTTCATTCCTACTGGAAACCCGTCCTATGTGTCTGAATTAAAACAATTCAGCAAAGCAGAGCGGGTCAGAGTTCCTCCACTGGGATTTAAAACTCTTTACTGGTTCTGCTGGTTGAACCCGGTTATCGGGTCGGGTGGGAATATTTCTTCTCACGGGAAAAACAGACGGTTTAAATTAACGGCTTTTCTTCTGAATAACTAAGATCATCATTTAAAACTGTTTCTGTATTTTTGTCTCAATAAATTCATCTGATGATCAAAATTATTGCACAACTGCACTGTGGCACATTTCTGTACATATATTTACAGATACATATCTGCATTTTTTGAATCTTGCAAGGACTGCTCTAAGTTGCTTTTTATATTAACAGCATTTTATATTTTATTTTTATTTTATCTACAACTACTACTCAGTGGTTGTTGTTATTGTGTCTCTATGCTGTAACTGCGAAGTAATTTCCCTGCTGGGATGAATAAAGTACTTCTATTCTATTCTATTCTATTCTATTCTATTCTATTCTATTCTAAAGCTGGAATTTTTCTTAACCCAGATTTTATTTATAAATTAATTTTTTTTACTAATCTACTCGTTAGTCCAGAACAAAGTCCACTACAGAACCTGGACTCGGCTCCACAGAAACATTTTAACTGGGTTAATCCATCGTTACGGCTGGAGCCGATCTGAATGCCGATCAATATCTGATCAATATACGGCTATAGAAATTATTTCTTTCTTAAATGATTAATACTTTTTATTTTTTCCAGATTATTTTTCCATACATTTTTGAAAAGTTTGTATGTAATTTACTTTTAAATGAAATGTAAAAGCCTTTTTACTTTTTTTACGTCATAATTTATTATTAAATTTTATCCTGAAAACAAAAACAAAAACCAGTTTCTAAAAATAAATCATATTTTTAATGACATTCAGAAGCTGAAAAACTGAACTTGGTTTCACAGAAAGATTTTAGATTCACTAAATTAAAACTGGTGTAAATTGTGAACATATCACAGAGTTTAATGATTTTATTCTAAAATACTTCTAGAAGTAAATATTTTATGAAGTTGTTCAAAGAGCATGTTTTCAAAAATTATTTTCATGATGAATTTTTTACTAATGAAAAAAATTACATTTCAACTCAGAAAGTGGCTTTGGACACATTTTAACTTCTACAATAAAACAATAAAACATTTTTTCTTACCTCAGTTTGGATCCAGAACCAAAGATCCAAACAGCGAGAAACACAAAACCTGCCGGCTGATTTCTGGTCTTATTATTTCCAGTTTTCCTCTATCAGTTTTACGTTTCGCTGGGTTTCAGCAGCCAGTAAATGAATCAGGAATATTTTGCATTAATCGGATTTTTCCCCCAGCTGCTGCGTGAACAGAGAACATGCAGCAGCTGCTCTGCTGATCCACTCTGAACTGTTCACAGCTGCGATGGTAAAATCAGTTTATTGATGTCAGGAAAATGTTTCTGCTGCTCTGAACTTAAAACGAGGCTCAGAAACTAAAAGTTTAATCACCTGACAGATTCACATCTCTGCTGATCAGATTATTTCTGGGTTTTATCGGTAAACTTTCTAACGTTTTAAACATTTGATCAATTCTGAAATGTTTTATACATTTTCTGTCTATATTATGATTTTCATTTGATGCATTTTCAACAGATTAAGCGTGATTGATCAAAAGCTAAAATAATAAACATCTTTAAAACTAAAACAGCTGAAAGTGATTTTTAGACCCATTTTGACATTTTAACAGTGAAATGAATAAATGTTGGTTCTTACCAGTTACAAACAGTTTGGTTCCGGATCCAAAGAGATATTCATCCCACAGTGAGACAGACTGATACAAAAACCCATCAGCTGTTTTCTGTTCTTACTACAGTCAGTTTAATGTAACACTGAGTTCCAGCAGGTATTAAATGTATGGTGAATATTTTACAGTAATTAGACATTTATCAGCAATATTAGCAAATGTTACCAGGTTAGAGTTACTGACAGTTTTCAGGTATTATAAACAAAATTGCACAGTAAATTTTGGAAATGTTTCATTTATTATTGATATGTCTGATGAATTATTTACCAACGATAGAAACTAACATGTAATTCCTGAATCAGCAGAAAGTGACTTTAGACACATTTTAACTTCTACAGTAAAACCAGTAAATGTTGGTTCTTACCAGTTACAAACAGTTTGGTTCCAGAACCAAAGAGAAATTCATCCCACAGTGAGACAGACTGATACAAAAACCCCTCTGATGCTTTCTAGTTTTATTATCTCCGTGTTTCTCTGTCAGTTTCAAGTTTTATCAGTTAAAACTGCTAAAACTGTCTAATTAATTACTGTAATTAGACAGTAATTACAGTCTAATTACTGTAAAAGGCTATTTTACAATAATTAGACTTTTACAGAATATATTGCAGAGTTAGAGTTACTGAGAGTTTACAGATACTCTCTAATTATTGGTTAAAATACTACATTTATTTCATAAAGTTGTCCTTGAACATGTTTCCCACATTGAATTTTAGCATTTAGTTAACATATAAAGAATATTTTATAGTAATATAGAGGTTTATCAACAATCTTAGCCAATATTACAGGGTCACTGTAATATTGGCTATATATATGTAGTATATATATATACTACATTTAGTAAATGTAGTATATATATTTATATATACTACATTTATTTTAGAATATTCTTGGATTTTTGAACATGTTTTTCATCAATTGTTGATATTTCCTTGATTCATTTTCTATTAATGATAAAAACTAACATGTAAATCCTGAAGCAGCAGAAACACATTAAACCATTTTAACTTCTACAGTAAAACCAGTAAATGTTGGTTCTTACCAGTTACAAACAGTTTGGTTCCAGAACCAAAGACGGAGTAAAGATACAGACTGCCATCATTCCTCCTCACAGTGAGACAAACTGACAAAAAACCTACCCTTCATGTAAGTTTTTGTTTTAGTTTTTAATAAACGTTTTTCAGAAATTAGTCTATTTATAACAACATCTGTCATGAGGTGCGGGGTGAGGTGGAGAGGCAGACGCTGAGGATCCAGGTTTAAGTGAAAAAAAACAGAGTTTAATGATGATAATGTCTGAATGTTCCAAACAGTCCAAAACCCTGTCAGCACAGCAGAGCGGGAAAACAAAGCTCAGCACTGGTAGCACAGGTACACGAATGGACATGAATGAAAAAACAAATGACTGACTGTTGGTAGATAAGGACCCGACAGAGACGCAGACACACAGGTGGCATTAAATAACTGGGAGGGTAATCACAGAAACGAGACACACCTGGGTACAATCAAGGGGAGGACAGGACAACACGGAGACTCAAAGACACAGGAAACTCTAAATAAACACAGAAAAACACAGATCCTGACAACATCAAAGATAATCTCCTCCAATAGTTACAGAAATGAGAACAAAGTTCAGCTTCTTATGAAATTTAAACCTGTTTCATAAAATTAATCATATTTCATTAATGCTTATCTCCACGGATGAAGCCCAGTAAGTGTTGGTTCTTACCGGTTCCATCCAGTCTGGCTCCAGAACCAAGCGGTACCAGTATCCTCCACAGAAACCGGTCTGCTGCTGAATGGGTCAGCTGAGGGGAACCGGTCCAGATGATGCAGCAGGATCAGATTTCAGCTCCATGATGAGTTTCTCTGATGTTCACATCAACATGGCTGCTGAAGTTGCTGTGAGGTTCTGAGTGGATCCTTGGCAGAACCATCAGAAATGTGCTGTGAAGGTCCAAAGTAGGTCTGAAGGAAGCTCTGCAGACATCATGTCTGAAAGCTCCCATCTCTCCCAGTGGGTCTCCTGGTTTGTTGGGACGTCGTCTTGCTGAAAGTCTTCAGTGTTTCAGTCTGAGCTGCAGCTGCTGAGATCTCCTGAGATCATGAATGCAGCATGGAGGTCTGTGGTTTCCTGGAGGCTGATGGAGTCATGAAGCTCACACTGATCAGGTGGGATGGAGGCAGCAGAGGTCACGACCTTTGACCTGCTGTGAGTCTGCTGATGTTCTTTACAGGCAGCGGCGGCTCCAGAGTTTTATTTCTGCAGATGCTAAAGGGGAGCAAAGCATTTTACTGAGGTTCTACGACGGATCTTTTTCTCCTATAGTTATCAACAGACGCATTAATATTATTTTAATTAGACTGATTTACGTTTATTTGACGTCAGCATGAAGCTTTGAGCCGTTAGCCAGATGACTTCCAGATAATAAATGACATTGTTTAGGTTAAAACATATTTATGACAAAGGAGAAACCAAGTATTGACTCTTTACAACTACGTCACTTAATCATTCGAAGCTCCATGTTGTAGATCAGAAGTGAGAATCTGAAGTATTGAACATGGTTACTGATGGTTACCTTCTCCATAATGTGATATTTCATATCTTTCTAATCATATTTACTTATAAAATATATGAACGTTAATCTTCTTACCTTGTATAAAGTGTTTGCTGTAAATCCTCGGTTCCACCAACAGCTGCCAGTCATTATGATTGACAGCTGATATCATCTCATCTTTCCTGGTTAAAATAAAAAGACAAGTTTGGTTTTGACTCTTGTCTGTCTGTGCAGCAGCTTGTGAGCATTTTACTGTGAAATCAACTCAATAAAAGTGAGATTATGAACCACATGTAGGTATTTTGACAGGCTTTATACAGGAGAGCAGGTTTGGACATCCAGACAGTGACGTCATGTGCAAAGAGTCATATTGTCATATTTGGTTTTATTTATTTAAATTAACTTGTTTATTTAATTGGCTAATTAACCAGTACAGGACCTGATTTACCTATCAATAAATGTTCTTATGATAAAAAATGTTATGTTTAAAACCGGTTACCTTCATACTGACTAACATTTGGTAGTTTGCTATGATAAACACTGTTAATATCGTCGAAGTCGGTTCATCTAGATAAAGGTCGTACACTTTCTGACAAATTCTGACCACCGATTGGTCAGTTGCTGACCAAAACCTGCAATGATTGGAGGAGGATCGCTCCTCGTCTGCATGGGGGCGGAGCCGGCATCATGTCAATTGTTTCCTGGAAGTGATAATAAGTTCAAATCCTCTTGTGTTTTTAACTCAGTATATAATAATTTCTTTTTATTTTGTGTCTTTTGATGAAAATGCAACAACAAATACTTATAAGTAATGTTACATTAATAAAAAAAACTAAATCTATATGTCCTGGTGGTGCTATGAGGAAGTTATGACTTTTCCATTGGAGCTTTATGGCGCCACCACTGTTTACAGGAAGAGGGGCCCTAAATCATTTTCTGCCTCAGGCCCCATACAACCTTGGACCGGCCCTGCATGATGAACATCTCTGCTGGATTGAAGAACAAACATGGAGATTTAATGAATGTGGTTCTAGAGACAGAAAAGGTTTTTCTTGTTTGGGTTTTAATAATCGTCACAGAGTTGGTTTGTTCTGGCAGCTCCAGGTTTTCTGATCTCTGATCTTCATTGTCAGCAGATTCACCTGTAGATCTGGATGTTTCCAGGTTCTGCATCCAAAAAATGAGACCTGGAGAAAACGTAGAGAAAGGATCAATATGGTGGTAAAGGCATCATGGCTCCACAGAACAGCATCAAGCTGCAGCACAACAAGGAGAGTCCACCAGTAGTGGTGGTCAATTTGTGTCTAAAATAATAACTAAAATGACTTTTAGTTATCATTTTGATAAATAAAAATTATATTTTTAGTTATTACTAACAATAATACATTAAGTCAGTGATTGATCTGGATGTTACTAAACCAAAAACCAAACAAATCAATTTCTGATTACATAAAATCTTGTCTGAGATTATCCATTATAAAGAAACAAAGGTATTAAAATTAATGTTTACTAGTAATTAAATCATCTCTTCAATCCAGTAACTCACAACATGAATTAAGATAATAAAGGTTGAAATAAATATAATAAAATGATGAAACATTAAAGACTAAAACTCAGAGAGTCTCTGTGTGAGATGGAGGTGAAATCAGTGAACCTGGGCTGTGGTTTACTGCTCTCTATGTCACAAACTGACATCTGATCATCTGGAGGTTTTTGTTCAGGCTGAAGGAATCATTTCTCACTGTGGGAACCAGAACCAGGCTTCCAACAGCCGCAGTAGTAGGAGGCTGAATGATCCAGTTTAACTTTTTCAATCTTCATCTCCCAGCCTTTCTGAGTTTGTTCAGCTGAAAAATCATTGATCTGAGGATGACTTGAATAACTTTTATCAATTTTACCATTACTCCTATCGATATCAAATATCACTCTGAAGGTTTCAGTTTCTTTTTTCTGGTACCAGTAAACATAACCACCACCACACTGATCAGTTCCTCCACAGCTGAAGGAGACGCTCTGCCCGGTTCTCCTGGTCAGAGTTAAATGGTCCTGAACCAGCGGTGTTGCCATGGCAGCCAGCGCTGTAGAGACACAGACAGACAGGTGAAGGTTAGTGTGACAGTGTTTGTTCCAGGTGGGCTTTGTTGGCTCCTGATTGGCTGGAAACACTCACCTGAACCCAGCCAGCACAGAGCAGCAGCTGGGAGGAAAAGCATTGTGTGCAGTGGAGTTTCCTCTGGTGAACCTGGGGAGAAGTGGCGCTCTGATGCAGCTGAGGCCAAACAAGGACGAGCTGAGAGATCAGACCAGGGCCACGTGGTTTCTAGCAGAGGAACCAAAGCTCCCATCAGCCCCTGCAGCCCACAGAGAAGAGGAGACTGCTGATTGGATAATCAGAGGAAGCTGCTGATTGGACAATCAGAGGAAGCTGCTGATTGGACAATCAGAGGAAGATTATGTTACATTCAGCGGCTGAACTGGAATCTGATGGATAAAATCAACCAGCAGGTGGCGCTGTTGGGTTAGATTAGACGTTAGCGACACTGAAATGTTTCTGATTCAGATTTTTATTGACAGTTTCCAGTCTGACCATCACAGCCACACCATCAAACAGACTGGGAACAACCTGCAGGTGGCGCTGTTGCTTTGCTTTAACTCCAGAGTCTCTGCAGAGATCAGAGTGAAATGAGTTCAGGAGGTTCAGGTTACTATTGTTACCTCTGTGGTTTTTTGATCATCACTTATTAATAACTATTGATTTTCCCAAGATAATAAATTACAACATCTGATTTTTAGCAGCTAACCAAACCTGTTAAATGTTTTTAGAAGTTTAATTATTAATATTTATATTATTTCTCATTTTGCAGCAGTTTGTCTCTCTGACAGTAAGAACAGATAATAAACTGAAGACATTGTTACTGAAATATGAGAAACAAAAACACAACCTGCTGCTGGCAGCATTGTTTACTTCTGCTGGAGGTCAGACTGATAAAAGCAAATGATTTGTCAATTTACCGCCCCCTGCTGGACCGGAGCAGATTACAGGCCTTTAGTGGGAAAAACTTCTTCATATCTCAACTATAAATTGTGATTTTCTCCAAATATGTTTTTCATTCTAAAGTTCACAAACATTCCTGTTTTAACTCAGCAATCTAATAAAGATCAAGGACTGGTTATCCTGAGGCCTCCAGGTGATATTTGCTGCAATTCAAATTATTTTAGAAAATTAAAAACCTTAAAAAATACAAATAAAAAAACTCAACACAAAGTTACAAATCTGTATAATTTATTTTCAGCACATTATTTCCATAAAGCAGATTATGACCCAGTTCTCAGAGACAAACAGGTTATTTGATCTGAGTGAGCAGAACCGAGTCGTTGAGGCGGAACCAGAACCAGAACCAGAACCAGAAGATTTTACTGAACTCATTTATCTTAACCTTTAACCCGAGGAAACAGTGAGACTGAACAACTTCAAGTGAAAAACACTCAATTATAGTTTTTATTTACAGATAGCAGGAGCAATACAACGGTCTAGTCAAAGTAAAGACTCTCATTAAAAAAGTTAAAGTTAGAGGAGGAAGGATACAAATCTTCTAGAGTCAATAGAACTTCTTAATTATTCCTTCATTGTAATTTTTCATCTTTTAATAGTTAGAGAGTAAAATATTTATCAGTTTAACAGAAAATGAACCCAAATGTTTTGGATATTATTATATTTCATATTAAATAAAATCCCTTCCTGTGAGTTTTTAATATTTTTAATCTGGACTTAATTTAAACGGTTCTGTGTCGGTATTAACCGGATCGTCGCTCTCAAGTTAGCATGAAGACAAAACTAACATTTCAGAGTTTATTAAAGGAATTAAATAGTCAGCATTTATGATGTAATTAATGAAGTTTAGTGTAATAAGTAATTTATTTGAGCTTCCTATGACAGACCAAGCAGCTTGGTGTCATAAAGAAAAAACTACATTTGACTAAAAAATGGAACAGAAATAGAAAACTGTTCTGTTGATTAATGGAGTCAGAAAACGTGACGTTGCTGTCAAGAAAATCCGAGCTCATCCCACTTCCCCATGCTGGAGATTTTAGTTTAACAGTAATAATAAATAAAGTTATCTTTAAAATGAATCACTCAAGTGACATCAAGGCCCAACAGTAGACTTAAGTGTCAATAAAATAAATCTGGTTGTGTGTGTTGTTTTTGTCTCATGCAAACTTTGCTTTAATTCTACTTTTTTCTATCTAATCATAAGAAATCAGTCAGTCAGAGAGAGTCATTAAACAGGAAAAGCAGGTTTCCTGGAAAAAGAGGAAGTTAGTTTCCAGCCTGCAGGTTTATAAAAATAAATGAGACTATTCCTTATTTTAAAGCATGAAAGTTTTAAAGAATGAAATCTAAACATTTTGAGTAATTTGATAAAATTCAAAGTAAAATACTTATATTAATATTGATTTACTTGTAATAATACTTACAGTTACATTTGTGGGAACACTTACAAGAAAAACAAGTAACTGTAACTTTGGTATTAAATAATTAGAATCATGGATTATTCTTGGTTTCTTTTCAGAAAAACATCTGTAATAACTCACATTAAGATTATAATAAGAATAATTAATAAGTTATGGTTACAAAATCATAAATGAATGATAAATCAGAGAAGCTAAAGAAAATAAATGTGATATAAATGTGATTTTGACATTGAACTTGAAATGGTGTAAAAAGGTGTAACTGCAATTAAAGATCACTGATATGTTGGAGGTAGAGAGTAGGTGAAAGGTGAACGGTTAAGGGAAAAAGGGGAACTAACAGGAGAGCAGAGATGACCAACGCCTTATTTAGAAACAGATTGTTGAACAACGTAAACGTTTCAGAGAAAATGTTGTGCAGGCAACAAATGTAGGAGGTTGATCAACCCTGAGACATCAGCACAGACATCAGGACATAATGTCTGTAAGACAGTGATGGATATGAGATCATCTGTCTAAGCAGTCAACCAATAAAACAAGCACAGCAACAGTGCTAGCCAATGCAAACGCACCAAAAAGGTGGATAAACCCTATAAAAGGTGGGAGCAAAAGAGGAACCTTTGGTTGGATGCTCCAGGCAGCTTCGAGCCAAGAGATGGACAAAGAACTCTGCAGCTGAAGAAGAGCCGGGGCCACGGAGCCGAAGACTGTCCTGCCATGGGGACCAACCCGTCAGGCCCGCAACCTGTGGCTTCAAATCGCACTTCTCTCATCAGCTGGGTTCAGACCCCAAAGACAAAGATGAAGATAAAGGCAAAGACAAAGAAGAAGAACTGGTGCCTTTTTTCCTGCCAGCACCAAGTCCTGTGTGACCTCACCATCCATGCGGAGAAGAAGCTCATCAGACCTACAGAGATTCCTGCCTTCATCGATCAACTTCCTCCTCCTGCTGCAGCACCTTCTTCATCATCAGGCCAGGTCTGGGGTTCGAAACGTCAAACTCCGTCCGTCTCTCTCAAAGGTTCCCTTTTTTAGTTCTTAGTATCAGCAGTAGGGAAAGATAGACTAGATGATTGATTTTACTTATTTGATTATTTCTGCTACTGAATTAAGCTGTACTGACCCTTGCAAAAATGCCTTACTAATAAAATATTTAGCATAAAGAAAATCTAAAAGATGTTGTGGACATTCAGTTAATGAGTCACCTTAAAGTTCTTTGATGGTTGTAAAATAGCTGTGATGTTTGATTCTGGAGAGGAAAAAGTGGAAAATGTTTTTAGGTTGCTGGTAGCCCAAATTTAAAACGTCATCCTTGGGACTCGCCCGAGTCACTAAAACCTACCTGGTTCAATAACAAATGCAAGTTGTAAAATAGAGAACGAGCGACCGTTAACAGGTGTGCTCTGTGAAACTAGTTGGCTGCAGGCTGATCAGTCTGGCTGATTCACAGGGGGAAGAAGGGTGGGGCACCTGGATGTTGGCCGTCAGGTACCAGGCGAATCGTTTCTGGAAACCAGTTTAAACAGAGTTTACTTCAGTTCTGGACAGGGTAAATCCCAGCAGGTTTAGGAAACTCAATTAACCTGTTAGAAGGAGAGCTGGTAGCACATCTCCCCTCTCAGAAGAGGAAGGAGAGAGAGAGAGAGTAGAGAAAGGAGGGGGACAACAACACTGCAAATGTTTCCTCCTTCATTCATAAACATATTTTTGGTTCTTTTGAATTCAACTAGTTTATCTTCCTGCCATGTTTTACTCTTTGTTGTTATGTTTGGAGATTATATTAATGTATCTGAAAGCAGAAATAAAAATATCTCCAACTAAAACCAAACTTTAAACTGTCTCACATAACCTGTAATTTAACAAGGTCAAAAGAATTTTAAAGAAGCAATTTGAGGGAAACCTGACAGAGAACTTGGTACAACCAGAAGACTTGCCCACATCTACCCTCCAGGTCTATGTTAACTAAAATTCTTTAACCTGTAGATCTACGTTTTGAAGGCTTAGAGAGGAGCAGCCTTCCTCTGTGTGTGAACCTGCATGTGTTTGATCAGACTGCTGCTCTGATTGAATCTTTTTCCACATGCTGAACAGGAAAAGGGTTTTTCCCCGGTGTGGGTTCTGACGTGGATCTGCAAAACGCCGTACTGGGTGAAGTTTTTCCCACATGTCCTGCAGTGGTAGGGTCTCTCCCCGGTGTGTGTCCTCATGTGAACGACCAGGCTGCTGTTCCTGGAGAAGCTCTGACCACAGGCGTCGCAGGAAAATGGTTTCTCACCCGTGTGAGTCCTGCTGTGCAGGCTCAGCTGGCTGCTGTTGATGAAACCTTTTCCACACGTCACACACAGATATGGCCGCTCTCCTGTGTGCATCCTGCTGTGGACGTTCAAACTGCCCAGCTGGGTGAAGCTCTTCCCACACGTGGAGCAGGAGTACTTCTCCCCTGTGTGAGTTTTCTTGTGAACGTTTAAATACGAAGGGTCACGGAAACTTTTCCCACAGGTTTCACACTTGTAGGGCCTCTCGGCTGTGTGCGTCTTCCTGTGAACCTTCAGACTGAAGCGCCTGCAGAATCCTTTCCCGCAGGTCTCACAGAAGAAGGGCCACTCGCCGGCGTGCGTCCTCCTATGGACGTCCAGCTGGAAGCCGTTACTGAAGCCCCGCCCACACGTGTCACAGGAAAACGGCCAGTCACCCGTGTGAAACCTCATGTGTACGTTCAGGCTGCGAATCCGAGTGAAGACCTTCCCACAGGTGTTGCAGGAGAAGGAGTTTTCCCCTGTGTGAGTCCTGCGGTGGACGTGGAAATGGCTGCTGTAGCGGAAGCTCTTCCCACAGGTCTCGCAGGTGAAGGGTCTCTCCCCAGTATGGATCCTCATGTGGACCTTCAGCCCGCTAGGCTGCGTGAAGCTCTTCCCACACGTGTCGCAGGCGTATGGCTTTACGCCCGAGTGGACGCCCTGGTGTTCCACCAGGCTGTGCTCGTACCTGAACACTTTCCCACAGATGTCACATTTCACAGGTGGTTCCGGGTTGGAGTGGACCCGGCTATCAGACACAGGACCGCTGCTTCCTGGCTCATTCCGGCCCTGAGCTTCAGAACCAGACCGGCTGTACAGATGATCCACTCCTGGTTCCAGTTCTGGTTCCCTGGAGCTGCGCCTCTGATCCGACCAGGAGTCCAATAACCCATCAGCAGAGTGGGTCACCAACAGCTGCTGGATCTGCTGACTGCTGTGGATCATGAAGGACAGCAGCTGAGGCTCCTCAAGGTCGACTGCAAACTGGGACCGTTCTGAATGTCCTCCAGGTTCTACTGCAGGTTCTATTGCAGGTTCTGGTTCCTCCTGCTCCTTCTTGACCCCTGAAAGCTCTAGTTCACCCTGTTCCTCCTTTATGTGTGAAGGTTCAGGTTGTCCTGTTTCCTCTTTAATCACTAAATGTTCGGGTTCCCCTTGATCTGATCCGAATCCTGCAGGTTCTGGTTCCTTCTTAATGCGTGAAAGTTGCAGTTCCTCCTGTTCCTCTTTGATCAGTAAATGTTCTGGTTCCCTCTGATCTGCCAGTACTTCCTCATCTTGTTCCTCTGCAGCATCAGGAAGTTCTGGTTCCTCCTGTTCCTCTTTAATACCTGGACATCTGAGTTCCTCCTGGTCCAGAACAGAGTAGTTCTGTTGGGTCCAAAGCTGCTGCTCAGAGAGATCTTCCTCCTCCTTCCAAACATGCTGATTTAGAAAATCTGAAGGAAAAATGAAAACATGAGACATTAACTTGTTGAACGTTTAATGCCGGGTCGGATTTCCGATGAATCTAAAACCCGGCAGACAGCTAGGCCTGTCGCAATAAACGATAAATCAATTAATCGTACGATAAATTAAAACTATCGACGTCATTTTAATTATCGGCATTATCGTCTCTTCTGACCTTTTTCTCTTTCTGTTAATGACACTGAACGAAAACAGGCTCAACTCCGGTGCTCTCCACTGACCCTCCCTTCCTCATTTCCTTAGTGTAAAGCCCAGTGCACACTACACGATCTTAGAGCTGTCGGCCGATTGTCGGCCCATTTTCAAAACCTGACAGACCACACATTAGCCGACAGAAATCCTAGGTATAACGGTTCCATCGGGTTCGTTCCTGCCGTGTGGTGTCCAACAATGGGCACAAAATAATGGCTACAAGTTCAGTGAACTAATTTTAAAACCAGGCATTAATCAATGCTTTACTACAATCTACCTGCAATGCATGTTGCTAGTGTCAGCGTAAAGTCCTGACTGAATGAAAATCATTAGAACCTATTTACGTCACGTTAACGAAGAACAGCTGAAAAGTTACCGGGTTTATCAACTGCGGTAGCAATTTGGCTCCAACTCCTCCTCTTGTCACTTCTATATTCTTTGCATGTTGAATAAACATTAATGTTGTTTCCACATATCATCTCCGGGTTGCGCCGTGTCAGCTGTTTGGGATTCCCCTCCGTAATTTCCCCTCAGAAAACACGGAGGGGAATCCACGCTTTCTGATTGGGGCAAAAAAAATCCAGTAGTGTGAACTATTGCATCAGGTAGTCGATGTGCCCATCTTCTCTATTTAAATCTAATTATTACTGAAGGGCAACATAATATACAGACTTCATAATCTGCAGTCTTTTGGTTGAATGCAGTATTTATTTCCACTTTGGCTTTATGTTGTTTAATTTTTATCAAGTACATTTATTGTTAATGGAGACTGAGAATCCATTTTGTTTTTGTTTTTGGTTGTTTTGTTTATTTTGTTTATCAGCTCCAGTGTTAAATATTCTTTTGAAAATAAAGTGTATCTATCTTTGGCAGGAAATCGCATGCATTATTACGTCATTTCCATTAAATCAGTGTAAAAAAGGTCTTCAAACAATATTGATGGCTGTTTTAAGAAAGCTTATGTATAAATTTATTTGTCGTTTAAACGAGTCTAATAATAGAATTATAATACTGTTGACTAATATCAAATATAGTGCAGTAAAATACTCATCTGTACTCTGGAGACATTGGTATGATTGCCTTCTGAATGGCTAGGAGTCGTTTTTTGTTTTTTTGGGGGGGGTTTATTGTACTTTTTATTCTTTTATTGTCTTTGCTTTCTTTTGTATGTAATCTGCAATTTGAGTCTGTAATAAAATCTATCTATCTATCTATCTATCTATCTAATATTATCGTTTATCGCAATAATTTTTGAGACAATTAATCGTTCAGCAAAATTTGTTATCGCGACAGGCCTACAGACAGCTCTGCTGGTCCAGTTCTGGACCTGGACTCTCCGGGTCTAACGGGTCAGAACTGTCGAGTTCTGCTGGAATAAGATCTGGATCCAGATGTTACTCAGTCAAATGGTGCAGAAAAATAAAAAACTTAAATTAAGCACTTAGCCCACAAATTACTGTCTATAATGTAGTAAACCAATAATGAGCTGGTGGGAGGAGTCCAGTGGTGACTGGTTTTACTGGTTTTACTGGTTTCCACTGGGCAATGAATCCATGTTGAGCATCTTGTGAAGTTATATTTTTACAGATAAGGAAATATTTCATGTTTTAACACATCAGCATCAAATTATCATCAGCAGAACTTTGTAACTATTGAGCAACAACTTGGTTTATTTAGCAGAAAACCAGATAAACTGAGACTCACTTTGTTCTCTTCATTTTACAACGTTCTTCTGTTCGTCTTTATTCTGGTAATACTATGATTATTCTCATAATTAATTATTTAAACAACTCAGTTTAAGATCATTGAGCTATCAGATATTAAAAAACAATGTTTAGACAACTTGTGTCTTGTTGCTAAATCAACTTGATGGAATTAAATTTCTGAGTTTTAACCAAAACTATTTTCTAACTTTTCAGATTCATATTTTTACTGCTTAGAAGCAGTGTGACGACAAATCAGAGTCAAAATTATTCTAAATGATTAGAATAATTAGGTTAAATCCTGACCTGTGATGCTGCAGCAGCCAGGAGGACAAACAGAACCAGAGGATCCGAGATCCACCAGAACCAAAAGCAAAGCAGCTGAATCTCCAACTACAAGCTCGGCTCCATCGTCTCATTCTGAACCATAAATTATTAAGGCTTTTGTTTAATCATGACTGCATTATTGCCATATTCTTAGTAAACCTCTTTAGAACCCTGTTCTCTTTCAGGTTACTGAGTGGCAGCTGCAGACTGCTGGTCAGCAGGAAAATGCTTAATCACACTGGTGTGAACATATGGACAGAAATCCTGCAGTAAAGAACATAAAGGTTTTTTATTCAGAGTATTACAGTGACCTGGATGAAAGGACGTCTGCTCAAAATGTAATTATATCATAATTATTTATTATTTATAATGAGAGGGAAATAAAAGTTCATCACAAAAATTAAGTTTTTCTCCATCTGACCCTCATATTTTTCAGTTGTCTCCAAGAAATGACATAAACAATCAATAATCAGTTAATGTATTATTAACTGATTATTACAATAACAATAAACATTTAAATATAACACAGGATGAGGGAGAAACGAATTACAATAATAAATCCAGTTATTGTTCTAAAAGCATTTGTCAGCTTTAGGATCTGTTCTGGTCAAATTCAGATTAATTTTGATCTTTAACTGATTATTGTCAGGCATCACAAAATGATCAGGCTCTGTGTTGGTGATTTTACTGATATTATTTAATCAGTTTCTAATTCAGTATTCATTCTGTAGAGAATTTCATTAAATCTTGATAAATATCTCGGGTGTTGCAGTGATTTGTTCTTCTTTCTGTTGCTGGTTCGGTGAAATGGGTCCTGAAAAGCCACGCCCACAGAAACACCTGCCACCTTAAAGTAATCTGGTCACCAGTTAATCTGTAACACCACCAGTAAATCCACACTAACCTCCGCTCTATAAAACACACATTTACCTTCATAAGCAGAGTTAGAATTATTATGTGTTGTTTCCACTCTTACATTAGTGGTTTACCAGCTTGTTTTCATTTCTAGGGTTTAGTTTTACTGTTTAAGGTGACAGAATGTCTCTGTAGTCTGATTATCTGTAACAACAGAAAGTTTCCCCGCCTTGGGGGAACAGATGACCTGTGTGCAGAGACAAAACCTGTTTCCTCTTTATTTCTCCCTTGTGTGAAAATGAAAGACCAGCTGTGACTGAATGGCTCTCAGGAGATGTTCGCTGATTTCTCCTTCTGGTTGAAAACTAATAAACGTTTTCTGTGGTTCTGTTTATGTAGGTTGAGAAAATACCTACCAAACGATTCTTTCTACAGTTTATCTCTACATCCTGAGCTGTAACGGGCCTGTTTGGATACATACCGACTCTGTGCGGTTTAGTTTCGGGTTTCCGGCGGAGATCCTCCATCTTTTCCTCCAACGAGAAGCTTTTCTTTAAACCCTGAACATTCCCGGCTGAGGAAATTAACACATTAATACTGAAATATTCAGTAAAGTATGAAAACACAACCGTCCTCCAGCTGCTGCTGGAGCCTGTTTGTTTTACTTCCGCTGGTGACGCTGAGAGGAAGCAGCTGATTGGTCCGTTTGCCGCCCCCTACAGGACTGGAGGAGAACAGCAGCAAAAACTAACTGGCTTAAATAAAAAAAGATACTGCTCATGTTTTTAAATATAGGCATAATAGTAAGTGCAGGGTTAAAGAGTTTCACATTTTGTTTTCATGGAATAACTGAACTGAATTTATAAGACAGAAACTAGCAACAATATTAGATCCACAAAATGTACTTTAACATGATCTTCCAGAAATATAAACATCCCATAAAATAAAATGCTGAAGTTTTATGTTTTCTCTTTGCCCTAAAAGATAGAAATAAAATTGTGTCCCTTGGTAGATACTTAGGAAAAATTGCAAGTTGTTATTTTTCCAAAGATAGTGTAATATTTTTTGTTTCAAATTAGTTGTTTATTTGGAATCAAGGCAAAAATTTCTCTTTGGACTGTAAAATTAGCAGATCCCTGGTCTAAACTTTGGTAAAGTAAATTTTTTCAAATGTTTCAGTACTTAGGATTCCTTTTTATATCCATGTAAAACCAGTTTTAATAAAAAATCTCTTTAAGAACAAAAAACCTTTCAGTACCAGGATTATACATGTATAAAAATAAAGACAAAAAAAGCTCCGGTGAAAATCCCAACAGATGCTCAATGTCTTAATAAAAAGATAAACAGACAGTTGGTTATGAATGAAAATTTAATGGGAGAAAATGTTTCCAACATTCATCAGATTTGAATCAGACTTGGTTCCTGCAGCTGTGTGGGTTTGTGCTCTGCAGCCTCCACACCGTTAGCTGTGGCTTCTCACCTTAATAACACAATGACAGTTACAAGCATCGACTGAAACAATCGTTCAGGAAGCACCTGTTTCTTCATCTGAGAGAGAAACAGCTCAGAGCTGAACTCACAGCTCCGACGAAAACCAGAGACAAAAATAACAAAGATTCAGCAGAAAACATTTTATTATAGCAGAATGAGACGATTGCACAAATATACTGCAGTAGTCAGGAACTAAACCATTAAATATAACTTACAGTAACTGAAACATTGAGTTCCAGACCTGTTTGATTTGTCTGTCGATGTTGACTGGGATAAAAACGGCTAACGGTGTGTTAGCATCCAGATCTATGGTTGTTTTATGCATCATCTGAACAATCTGAACTCTGCGCATCATGAAAGTAAAACCCAGATAAGATTGATTTAGTTTCTACCAGACCTGCTGGCCTGAAGACGTAACTGAAGAAAATCAAACAAAAATACTGCAAAAACTAAACAAACATCTTGTTTAGATGAGTTGATGTTCGATCAAAACATAAAGATTCACTGTGACTGCAGCTAAAGATGAAATCTTACAGAAATACAAGTTTATAAAAACCTGTCTGAAAAACTTAATGTGAGGCAGAACAGTAAAAATACCACAGAAGAAGAATGATGACCATGAGCCTCTGATTGGTCCTGAATGAGAGATAATAGATGTTTTAGTGTTTTTAGAATCAGAACGGCTGGAAAGTTTTTAAAGTTGAACTTGGAATTTTTTCAAGTTTATGAATCCTCTAATCTGTTCTTTGTGTTTCTGTGTTTTTCTACATTCTGTTTTGATCACGTCTATTCCTGAAAGTAGCTTGAAAAATCTAATCAATATTAGTGATTTTAAAGCTCCAATCTCCTACATCGCATTTTCACTAAAAAATGCTACTAGAAAAACTGTTTCCTATTTGGGTTCTGTACTACAGAACAGGATCAGGGAAACTAAAAAATATTATTTTTTCCCAGAATTGTGATTTTACTGCAGACAGTTTCTCAAAGTTTCAACCACAGAGATGTGAGTTGTGCAGAAAGAAAACTAACATTCTGGAAAAAAACGTTGAATTTAAGGGATTTTCACATCAGAATATCTAAAATTCAGGTTTCTCTTTTATTCAGTGGTCGTATAAATACATAAATAAAAGGGTTTTTTATTTATTTGATGCTGCAGGTGGAAATTTGTACAAAACTTTGCACACATTAATAATCCTAGTCAGACAGCTGCAGCTGATCCAGAACGCTGCTGCTGCTGTTCTGACTAAAACCAGGAGCATAGACCCAGTTCTCCAGTCCTTCACTGGATCCCTGTGAACCACAATACATTAAAGTTCTGCTGTTGTTTAGAGTTGCTTTTCATTAATAATAACTGGAACTTTGGTTTATTGTAGACTGGATTAAACATATTTCCTTATGGTTTTATGTTTTCATTTTGTATCGCCTTGTTGCTGAAATGTTCTATACTAATAACTTTGCCTTGTTTTTAAAAATATGATTATTGCTTACATTTGGTGAGATGCAAAAAATAACTTTTTTAGTGGAATATATGTAAAACAGCCATTTTGAGAGAAAAATTAATTAGTCAAAACATTTACTGTTAGAGTAATAAAAATGTATCAGTAATTGTATGAGTTGCCAGAATAAGAACAAACATTGGAAGGTGGTGAATAACTCACATCTTCAGCTTTAACTACTAAACCTGCAGGAGAAAGAATCGGGTCTGACAGTCGGGTTCTACCGTTCTTCTGTGTGAATTCTCATGTGAACGTTTAGATTTCCACTCTGAATGAAACTCTTCCCACATTTGCCGCAGGTGAACGGCCTCTCCCCTGTGTGTGTCCTCATGTGAACCTTCAGATAACTCCTGCTGATGCAAGCCTTCCCACACATTTCACACAGGTACGGTCTCTCGCCTGTGTGTGTTATCATGTGGACCTTCAGTGTGGAGTTTTTGGAGAAACTTTTTCCGCAGGTTTTACAGCAGTGCAGCTTCTCACCTGTGTGGATTCTCCTGTGGGCGTTCAGAAACCACCTGTCAGAGAAACTTTTTCCACACGTCTCACAGGAACATCGGCCCTCGCCGGTGTGGATCCTCATGTGGGCGGTTAAGCTTCTCTTCTGAATGAAGCTTTTCCCGCAGGTTTCACAGGAAAAGGCGCGCTCGCCCGTGTGGGTTCCCCTGTGACAGATCAAATTAGCACAACTGATGAAACTTTTACTGCATATTTCGCAGGAGTACGGCCTCTCTCCTGTGTGGGTTCTCATGTGTGCGTTCAAACCGCCAGCCTGGGTGTAGCTTTTCCCACACGTCTCGCAGGAGAAGGGCCTCTCGCAGGTGTGGGTCCTCATGTGGGCCCTGAGGTGGGAACCCTGGGTGAACCTTTTGAAGCAGATGGAGCAGGTGTGCGCCTTCACGCCGGAGTGGATCCTCTGGTGACGGAACAAACTGTACTTACACTTAAAGCCTTTGAGACAAACGTCACAGGTTGTAGAGGCAGCAGAGACAGAATCAGAGCGGCTCTCTGAGACAGGAGAGGAGCGTTCCTCCTGGTACCGGTTCTGATCGCCGCTCGGTACCGCCTCATCGAAGTCTCCGTGTTGACAGGTGGAAGTCTCCATGAAAGCAAAGTCTTCATCCTTCAAGATAAACTCCTCTACCTCCGCCTCCTGTTTAATGTGCTGTGGTTCTGGTTCTGATTCTGGTTCCAGTTCCTCTTTGACCTGCGCGTACTCCAGCTCTTCCTGGGTCACTTTCAGATTTAAGGGTTCTGGTTCCTCCAGCGGTACGCCCCATGGTCTCTGGCGGTCCTGGAGAACTTCCTTGTTTTTGTTGCCATGTTGCTGCTGGAGATCTGGAGGAAGAAGAGATGATTCATTTGGTGACTGAGTTCTAAATCTGCGTCGTTCAGACATCCTGGCTCCTCGTTTATTTAATATTTCTAACAAATTTATAAAAGGGAAAACAAAAACTTTACAAATCACTCCTGATATAAACAACAGCTTGGAATCTCTGATTAACCCTGACATGCAGCCAAAAATGACCCGGCGATGGAGTTTACTAGCTTTTGTTTAATATAAAAAGTTATTTCATATTCCATCTTTACTCAAAAAATGTTGTTTAATGAAATGCCATTTAAAATTTGATCTTCTCTAAGACATTTTACAGAATTACAATGTTCACATTACAAACCCAGATTTCCATAAGTGGGTCAAAAATGACCAAATTCATTTCCTGCTGAGTTTGTTTCTGGTCTGACTGACAGCCGCGTTTATTTTATGCATCACACAGATTGTATCACATTTCATGTCTAAAGCTTTTATTAAACAGCAACATCTGATACATGTTAGGATTATCTTCAGATTTGTACAACATAATTTTAATCTCCTTTATTCTGGAACAAACCTCCAGAAATCTGAAAAACTGCTGAAACACTGAGATCTTTTAAATCAAGGCTAAAAACTCACTTTGTTTCAGCTGCAATAAGAAATGGATTTTTATTCATTTTAGTCTTTACTTCACTATTTGAAGCCAATAATTCCTGATGATTCTGTGACGTATTTAATAAAATCTAATGTTTGTTGCTTGTTTCCTGTTTTCAATTTTTTTACAGTGTTTTGTGTTTATTAAACTGCTAAAATGTACAATACAAATAAATTTGATAGTTTTTTTAATGAATTTTAAATTAATTTTTTTTAATCAGCTCCAGTAATATTTTAAAATCTTAGACTGATCAAAGAGACTGAATTATTTTTGTAATATGACAAACAAATACTGTAAAACATGAATGATAGTGTAACCCAGGCTTTCCCTCTTTAACCCTGCAGCTGCTGGAAGACACCCAACGGACTCTGCATTGTGTTTGTGTTCCGTGCAGGAGAGGAATCAGACAGGCGGCTCTTCGTCGTGGGGAAACTTTGGCGCGTTTATTTTGTTCACCTTACAGGCAGTAAACACACTGTCAGCATTCAATCGTTTTCTTTTTATAAAATAATCAAACATCACCAAACCAAAATGTAATTTATACTTAACAGGCAAACTGAACAAACAGAAATGGATCGGTATATTAATATACTGTATATGTTACACCGAGCTAGCAGAGCTGCTGCTTACCTTACAGGCAGTAAACACACTGTAAAGAATACGGCAGTTCGCACGCAGAAATCCCCTGCGCTACGGTGTCCCCGGCAGGACAAACATGTCGGAATTGTGGTAGTGCCAGCAATTACAGAAAACAACAGCACCCTCTTTTGGAACATTTATGCACTGCTTTACACTAGGAAGAAATATTCCTTTTCCAAAACCAGAGGAATTTGTAATTTCAATAACTTCTTTCTGCATGTCCATTTTTATTAAGGTATTTACGCTCATTAGTTGCTTTGAAACATAATAAATGAAACATTGACAAACATATTTGGTGATTTTAACAATGTCACTCAATAAAATATAATATCTGAGAGTTAGTTTTTTTATGTTTTCACATTGTAAAGTTTTTGAACTAACTTGTTGCTGACATTTGCTATGAAAATTATTATTATTAATGATGATTAATTAACTAATCTGACAGTACGGTTGCCTATAAGGGTCATAAAAATGCAAAGCAACAATTTCAGCATTTTATCATAACTTCTGTTGTGTTTTTTGTATTTTGACTCTTCTGGGCTCCAGTAGCCCTTTATGATTCTATACTCATTAAGTATATAAATTTTACATAAATCTTACATATAAATTATGTAAGAGAAAAAAACAGACTTGGTTTGAATTGAATCGGATTTTCAGAACTAAAGTCTAATTAAATTTGGTTCACCATATGAACCATAGTTTAAATAGGTCAAACCTGAACTGATTATATATTCTGTAAAGCTCAGATTAATTATAAGAAGTTAATTTAAATACGTGGAAGAAAACAACCAGGTCAGATCAGGCCTTTTACACCAGAATCATTTTTAAATAAAGCTGCTCTAAGGTCTGATTCCTTAAAACACTGAATTAGACATTTATCTGCTATTAGTTATTTATTAGTTAATAGTTTTCTGTAGCTCCGTACCAGTTGTTTTTATCTGAGGTTTATTCCAGCAGGTTTCCAGCAGTTTAATCTCCTCCTCGTAGCGGAAGATGGTTTTTTCTACCTGAGTGAAGATTTCTTCCGCAGCAGCAGTTAGTCTCTGTCTGATAAAATCCCTCAGCTGCTGAACTGAAGACATTGTTACTGAAATATTAGCTGAGAAACGAAAACAGAACAAAACCTGCAGGAGCCGTTTTGTTTTCCTTCCGCTGGGTCAAACTGAGACAAAGCAGCTGATTGGTCCGTTTTCCGCCTCCTGCTGGACTGGAGGGGAACAGCAACAACAAACCATTTAAATGTCCTACTGATGGCTTGGAGTTTATTATTAGTTTTTTTCTTTAGGATAACAGCAGTTTGAACTGAGCTGTTAATCTTCAGAAGTGAAGACAAAACATGGCAGAAATTATTTTCAGAGATTAAATGTATCGACAGTCTGTTTTCCTTCCTGATTCATATTTTTTCTGTTTGCTGTTTAACTTACAAATGACGTCCAGCTTATGAACTCAGGAGACATTTCTACTGAACAGGCAGAATATCATTAAATCCTCTGTGGACGTTTTGAACCACAGTTCAAGAAATTTCATCCTTAAGTCTGTTTTCCTAAATTATCTTTGCTGAATTTAAAAAATGTACAAATTATGCATAAAAATATTTATTCTCACAACAATCTAAATCACCATTTTCGTAAATACTTTGACATGGAACTAATTAATTGTTGGTGACTCAGAAAGTCTCCCAGAACTGGATCTAAGATTATATTTCATTTTTTAAACATCAGCCTCATCTTACCAAATGATCCCGGAGTTATTATGGGATGTTCTTCTGCTCCCAGTTATTCCAGTTTCTCCCACTAACAGTTCAGTTTCCAGACAGACATGTTGAGTTTTAATGCACAGCAGTCCTCATGTATGAAAAGTAATGCAAACCATGACAAATAATTTCAGATCTTTAATGTAACGTTTAATGTGACAGGTGTATATTTTCTTTAATACAATGAGAAACATGCAAATCAGGTAGAAAACAAAGAAAAATAAAAAAGTGCAACAGCTGCTGGTAGAAATGTTCACACTTAAAGCACCTTCAGGTTAAATGAGCCTCAGTCTTTGGTTGATCTGCCTCTGCATGTCCAGCAGCTTCAACAACGAAACAACATGAAAACAACACAATTCAGTCTCCATGGCAACGTATGGGAGGAGATCAGTGGACAATTCATGATTCGATTACAACTCAGAAAGTCACAATGGGATTATAAAAAAATTACTTGAACAACAACCTTAAACTCCCAGCCAAGACCTTCAGTTTAACAAAAAACTGATTAAATACAAATAAATCTTATTTTATGTATTTCTGAATGCAGACAACTTTAAAAGAAGAAGAAATGTCTCTGGACTCTGCAGCTCTGCATGTTTCCAACTAACAAGTTTATCCACAAAAGTCCAGGATCTCATCTGGACCTGAAACTGATTTCAGTTCATTGACAGCAAACATCTGCGATCCGGCCAAGATCAGAAATATTTCTTCAATAAAATCTAACAGATTTATGGTCAGTAACATCATTGGATCCAAGCAATAAAACTTTAAACTGAAGCTAAAAATCCAGTAGTTTAGAGCTGCTTCTGATGAATAAACCGGCACATCAAACTGTGGCCTGTCTTTCTACCTCTAATCGTTGCTCCAGCTGGCGTTCAGTAACTGTGTGCTGGTTTTGGGATCTTAGTTCCATGTTGGGACGGTGCATCCAAAGGCCGCTCCTCTGTGGTCAAAGTTAAAATTAGCTTCACTTCTCTTTCCTCTGGTGCTTCACTGACTGAAGAAAAACATGTTTTAACCTAAAAGGCAACAGACAGTTTATCAAATGAGACCTTTTGTTTGTTATTCTAATGTAATGCATGCGAGTCGCTTTGGGGTCGTAAACCGTTCACGCAGAAGTCTGCGTTTGAATTTAAATGAGAAGCATGAGCAACCACACAGAAAATGGAATTAAAAATGGAGGTGAGCGTTAAGACCAGCTGTGAGAACGTAGCCTGATATCTCCACCAGAACCGGTCCGGGTTCCTCACATGAAACGTTTCCAGGTTCCACCAAATCAACATTCAGATAACTGAGTTTTGATGTTTAAGAATCCTTCATGTCTGCAACTCTTGAAAGAACCGCCATATTCTCCTCATCTCCATTTGGTCCAGCTGTTTGAAACATCTGGATGAGTCAGTTTAATAAGTTGCTCAGTAAAGAGAGCAGAGTAAATATGACCATCCCTGTTCAGTCAGCGTTGGCGTTTGTTCCTGCAGTGTGGCTCCTCATGTGGACGTTCAGAGTTCCTCTCTGGATGAAACTTTTCCCACAGGTCCCGCAGGTGAACGGCCTCTCGCCGGTGTGCGTTCTAACGTGAGCTTTCAGGTCCCCCTTACTGATGAAACATTTCCCACAGCGTTCACAGAGGTACGGCCTCTCGCCCGTGTGCGTCCTCATGTGGACCTTCAGCGCTGCGTTTTTGGTGAAGCTTTTCCCGCAGGTTTCGCAGAAATGCATCCGGCCCTGCGTGTGGATCCTGCGGTGGGCTTTGAGCGACGTGTAGTTCCCGAAGCCCTTCCCACAGGTCTCACAGGGGAACGGCCTCTCGTCCGCATGGGTTCCCCTGTGGAAGTTCAGGTTGGTCACCACCGTAAAACTTTTGCCGCAGATTTCGCAGGCGTATGGCCTCTCTCCGGTGTGGATCCGCATGTGGACGTTCAGGCTGACCACCTGAGAGAAGCTTTTCCCGCAGGTGTCGCAGGAGAAGGGCCGCTCGCCGGTGTGGGTCCTGATGTGGTTCTTCAGGTGGCCGCTCTGCGTGAAGCCTTTCCCGCAGATCGTACAAGCGTACGGCCGCACGCCTGAGTGGATCCTCTGATGGCGGTTGAAGTGATGCTTCTTCTTAAAGACTTTCCCACAAACGTCGCATTTGACCGATTTATCGGCGGTGGACACCGTCGCGTCAGACGTGGGGAAGCTGCGTTCTTCGTGGTTCTGGTTCCCAGCCGAAGGGAAGCTGACGGCGTACAGACGCTGGATGTTGGGTTCTCCCTCACTGAGGTCGGCTTCCTGACTCAGAGGCTCGGTGAAGTCGAAGTGCTCCTGCTTCAGGATGAACTGCTCCACCTGCTGGCTGCCGCACGCCTCCTCCTCCTCTTCCTCCTCTTTAATCTGCAGCAGCTCGGGTTGATCCTCTTTAACCTCCTCCTGGTTCGGTCCAGTCGGAGGTTCTGCTTCGTCCAGCTCCTCTTTAACCTCTGCACACCGCGGCTCCTCCTGTGGAGGTTCTGCTTCCTGCTGGTTCTGATTCAAGCAGGAATATTTTGGTTCCTTCTGGCTGTCTGGATGAGGGGGAGGCCTGCGTTCCTGCTGGTTCCTCTGGAGACGTGGAGGTTCTGGTTCCCCCGGGTCTTCACTGGCGCTCTGGTCTGTTTGAACCCCATGCTCACCATGGAAACGATGATTTGGGCGCTCTGCAGGGAAAATTAATGATGGAGATTATTAAGTGAAGACCATCATGGGGCTGCAGCCGTTTCTCCTCAGGACTTCATCACCTGTGTTTTCATTTCTTTAAATATGTTGGTTTCTGGTTTCTGAGAACTTTTGCCTACTTCGTGTTGTCAGACGGGTTCGATTTAAGAGGTTTAATGACTACCAGTCAGGCAGTGATCAGGTCTGGTTTTAGAAAGTAAAACTGAATCAAAAATGAGTTTAGTTCAGGATGTAACATGTAACATGAGTGAAATTAGTTTTATATAACTCAATAATTCAACCACCATTTAAAAACAGTTTAATCCGTTTATCTATGATATCAAAGGCAGTTTGAAGATCTGAGACATTTAAGTAAACAAAAATAAAGGAAATCTGGATGTTGCTAAATACTGTGATGTAGTTTAGTGGTTCTTTTCCTCTCGTTTAGCAGAGACTGTCTGAACCAATCAGTCTGCAGCTTTTCTTCTGATTGGATCTGATCTCTAATCAGCAGGTTTGGGACTGAAACATTTTATTTTTCCACCGTTTAGTAAACGCTCCAAAAGCTAAAAACTGGCCTCATTACAGTTTATAACAAATCAACCAAAGAAAGTGCATACTTCCTATGACATTATGTGACACATTAATAATGCATCAATAGGGATCATTCATTTCTTCATGGTTTATAGTCCTGAATCAGTCGCAGAGGGAAAATTCAGATAAATACATAAATATTCCCCTATTTACAAATATTTATCTGTAAATAACTATTTACAGATTTATTTATTTATCTGTAAATAAAACAACAAATCAGATCCAAAGTGGAGGTGCAGTAAAATGTTTAATTAAGCTCCTTTTCTGACTTATTTATAACCGTTTATTGTTTAAAACACTTCTTGTTGCTGCATGTGGGCTTTTTAACTGGTTGCCATGGTGACTCGGCGCTGTGTTGATGATGGCTTTCTGCCCGGTAACAGTTAAAACTCAGGTTAAAACTCAGAGGGTCAGTTGATCCTGATATCAGTGTTTCTGGACTGAAACTCGGAGTTTGTTCTCAGATTATTTATTTTAACGGATCGGAACCGACTGTTGGGCCTGGAGCTGGAAGAAACTGCTGAATGTTCGGATCTTTGTTTACAACTATTTATTCTTCAAAATGGCCACAGGAAACATTTTCAGCACGCGGATTAATTTAGTGCCTGTTAGTTTGTGTTTCTGTGGTTTCTTACCGGTTCTGGTTGTTTTTATCTGAGGTTTATTCCAGCAGGTTTCCAGCAGTTTAATCTCCTCCTCGTAGCGGAAGATGGTTTTTTCTACCTGAGTGAAGATTTCTTCCGCAGCAGCAGTTAGTCTCTGTCTGATAAAATCCCTCAGCTGCTGAACTGAAGACATTGTTACTGAAATATTAGCTGAGAAACGACAACAGAACTCAGGCTGCTGGAGCCGTTTTGTTTTCCTTCCGCTGCGGGTCAAACTGAGGTGAAGCAGCTGATTGGTCCGTTTACCGCCTCCTGCTGGACTGGAGGGGAACAGCAACGAATGTTTCTAAATCTGAATCTATATTACAACAGTTAAAGAAATAGGCAAAAAGTATTTAAAACTCTCTCAAGAAGGGATTTAAAATCACTTTCATCCAAGGGAAAAGTTTGTTTCTGATTAAAAATGAGATTCATCTTTTAAAGTTATCCTATAACACATGCAAAGGAGAATCAGTTCTGAGAAAATAATCAATTCTTATCTTCATTTCATTTGAAAAATTGCTTCTACATGCGAGTCTCAAAAGTAAATAAAAAATGATCTAACATCACAGCAACATGAACTGCAGCTGAGCTTTGACTGATCCCATGTTCAAATAACATGAAGCTGTGTGATGACCACAAACAAGCAAAGCAACTTTATTTATACAGAACAATTCTTACACGGGGTAACGCTCACCCCCCAAATCACCAAAACAACTGAAAAGGTTTACATAAATGACATCAGCTGCTGTTCTTGAACCATTTAGAGTAAAATCTTGGTCTCTTTATGAAGATGACAGGCTAAATTTTCTGTTTTTACAATAACTCTGTAGAATAAAGTATTCTGCTCGTGGATTTCAAGACTGATCAAAATAGCACAAAAAAGAAATGTCAATTTGGACATGTTTATTTTTGAGGATGTCCAGGTGTTGTCTCCAAACGGCCACCTGGACAACACCTGATATACAAACTGTAACAACATACAGTCATTAATGAGGCTCTAATGAAAGATGATGAGCAGAGGAATCTTCTGGTAGACACATTATTACGGATAGTGGAAATTACTTATGATTATATCAATAAAATACCATATCAGGGGGAGTTAGTGTACAGCCAGACCTCCTCCTTGCAGTATGTTACCCAGCCCCCTCCTCGCACTCTAACGATACTCTAGCTGACCCCCAGTCTGCCACCATCTCTCCTTCTTTGAACCCTCCTGCCCCGCTCCTCCCACACCACCCTTCCCTCAGCCCCCCATTCTCGCTCTTCGGTACTCTACCCACCTCACTCTGACTACAGCAGCGCCCGGCTAAAAGCTTCCGGTATTCTCAGATCCAAAACTTGTCAGCACTCTTACGGCCATAATCATCCACTCCCGTGAGTTGTGAAGTTTTGCTGAAGAAACACTTCCAGTTTTGACACGTTCTGACAACGTGTCTCTCCGTTCTGCCTGTAAACACCGTTACACACGAGGGTTAACAGAGCCTGACTTTGACGCAGCAAAGACTCACACATTACGCGTCGTTAGGCCTGCAGCTGGTGGATTCATGTCAAAACAAACCCAAAACACCTGATATCCTTATGACAGGACACGTTGGCTACACATCGGAGGCTTTAGATTTAGTTTCCGAGTTGACCAGTCAGAAATATTCCAGAAAGAATACAAGCATGTCAAAACCAGCTCCAGTCGTTCCCTGGATATTATTGGCTCGGAAAAAGCCATTTCATGAAATTGGTCAAATGCGATGTCAATCAAAAAGGGGGGCTGTAGGCTGAACTATAAAAGCTTCATAATGGACACCGGCAGAGTTTAAACTCCGGCAGCCCCAGAAAATACAATGAAAAACGGCAGGCGGGTAATCCGGCGTGGTTAAGGTTTAACCTTCAGTCTGAAACTTCCATCAATGTTCAGGAGAAAAGATTCATTCATCAGAGTTTCTGAAAGCTGCTGTAAACACAAATGTTTTCATCCTCAACAGTGTTTCATCAGAACATCAACCACAGGGAACACGGCCGTTATGGTCCAGTTAAAGTCTGCTCTCATCCAATCCCCTGGATTCTCCTTCGACTGAAGCTGTTCCCACGTTTTGCTCATTCACTGGAGATCCCTCAGAGCTCTGTGGACTCTCCGGTGACAGTTCAGTTCACTCAGACTGCTAAAGCTTTCATTGCATGTTAGACATGAATATGGCCGCTCACATGTGTGGGTCTGCATGTGGAATCTAATGTAGCATCTTTCCTGAAAGCTTTTCCCACAGATTTCACATGGAATAAACTTGCTGCCTGTGTGTGTTTTTCTGTGAACCTTTAAATTAAAACGTCTGGAAAAACATTTCCCACAGGTTTCACAGGAAAAGGGCTTGACACCTGTGTGCCTTTTCATGTGCTCTTTCAAGTGAGAGTTTTGTGTGAAGACTTTTCCACATATTTTACAGGAGAATGGCTTCTCGCCTGAGTGGACTCTGAGGTGTCGCAACGTGTTATACTTCGATTGAAAGACTTTCCCACAAACATGACATTTAAAGGATTCACTTGGAACCATTCTGGACCGACACCCTAACGCAGGACTGTAGCTTCCTGCTTCATCTTGGTTCTCCAGAGCAAAAACATTGTTAGAGTTGAGATGCTCAAAGTTTGGCTCTTCTTCACTGAAATCAATTTGCTGCAGAGTCATAGTCTGAGTAAAATAAACCCTGTCCATCTGCTGTCCCTCCTGACTGCAGCAGACTTCCTGCTGTTCCTCTTTAACCAGTGAAGCTTCTGGTTCCTCCTTCAGCAGCTGATGTTCCAGCTCCTCGTTGCTGTCGCTCTCTTGTGGAGCCTCTTTTTGCTCCTGATCCTCATTCAAACTCATCATCTGATTACAGAGCTGGCTGTCAGTGAGAACCTCCTCTTCCTCATCTTCATGTTGCTTTGGGACGACTAGAGAAACAGAAAACATAAAAGATCAAATATTTAATAACTGAGTCACTCATCAGTTGTTTAGTTTGGGCATCTTGAGTGAAAAGAGAAAACAAACTGAATAACCTAGGATGTGCTGCTGAAAGCACAATGAAGCAAATATTCCCTTAATTCAACAAACCTTGTCCCAGTGATCAAAGTGTCGGTTTTATTGGTCACTGTATTTAAACACATAACTTAAAACGTAAGAAGTAAAAAAAAGCCACCTGGATTTAATTCAGCCAATAAGTCTGAGCCTCCAACTGAGTTATTACTGCAGATCTGATTATCTTTCTGCTGTTACAACATATTTATCCCCATCAGATGCAATGAGAAGCTTCTCATTTCTCTTGTTGAAAGAAATCCTGAAAAAAACAATGTCACAGTATTAAAGGAAAAGCAGAAACTTCTTAAACTGGGTCAAAACTGTTCCAAGCTGGAAAGGAACTGGAGAACCATCGACTGAGGAAGAAATGTGGCTGGAGAAAAATCAACCTGAAGAAAGTTTAGTAGAGGAAGTAAAGGTCATTTAATTTATATATCACATTTTCAGCAACAAGGCAAAACAAAGTGCTACAAAGTAAGAGCATTTAAAACTACATACGTTTTCAGGGGCAATAATTTGTTGTTTTTCTAGTTGGTTGATATATTTATGATATTTATTTGTTCCTGGTCTTCATTCAGGAGAAAATTAATTGCTTCTGAATGAGCAATAAATGAGGAATCGACCAGCAGGGGGCCCCATCGAGCCGTGGTTGCAAAACTTTTCATAAAACGAACCTTTATTTCAACTCAACTCAAAGTTTCAATGATTAACACATATCCGTTTCTCCATCGCAGCTTTGCTAACGTACCGGTTCTGGTCGTTTTTATCTGAGGTTTATTCCAGCAGGTTTCCAGCAGTTTAATCTCCTCCTCGTAGCGGAAGATGGTTTTTTCTACCTGAGTGAAGATTTCTTCCGCAGCAGCAGTTAGTCTCTGTCTGATAAAATCCCTCAGCTGCTGAACTGAAGACATTGTTACTGAAATATTCAGCTGAAACACGAAAACACAACACAAGCAGCTGAAGCTGTTTAGTTTTCCTTCCGCTGGGGTCAAACTGAGACAAAGCAGCTGGTTGGTCTGTTTACTGCCCCCTGCTGGACTGGAGTTGAACAGCAGCTCGGCAGCCAAACATCAGATTCTCTGAACTTCTGTAAACTATTAATCAACCAGAAATTAATCAACGATACAAACTAAAGTTATTTTCATTTCCTCCTGTGCTTCATCATACATGTTACTTTTTAATAATACCTGTGGAAACGTGAGTCCGATAATACATTAATATTTAGACCTTGCCTGTATTTACAGCTTGTAAAGTTTCTGTCATTCCAACCAGAGTGGACTGGCCATCAGGGGCATCCAGACATTTCCCAGTGGCCCGGCCCGCTCAGGCCTGCAGAGGGTCAGAACCAAGGTTGGGTTCAGGTTAAATAAAAACAAGCTGTGCTGTCCATGCAGCTCGCTCTGGAATCTGTCTTGTTCAAATTCCCACACAATGCAGTTGTGACAGGGAAAAGACAGACATCTTTTCATTTTGAGTCTGTGTGTCACAGCAATGCACAGAAACATTCCAGCTTCAGCTCAGGTGTTACGTCAAAGTACCTGTGGATATTTGTGTGCTCTGTTGTAGGAACATCACTCAGAACACGGATGACAAAATGCACCAAAATATGACTGAGCAGGCAGATTTTTACTGTCTGTTGACAGATTAAGTCAACACAACGATGTCTGTTCAACCGTTATGTGGAAAGTATTTACAGCGCTGGCAGGTTTGAATTTGAAATCATTTTCAGTGAAGCAGGTTGTTGCCAATTAAAAAAGAGAGACATCTTTTCAGGATAAGAATCAATTTTGAGGGGCAATTTTTATATCAAAAGTTACAGAACCGATTGATTATTAATGGAAAACTAATAATTATTTAACCATTCTGCTGATCACTGAGCAGTTTTTTCCAGTTGCTGCTGATATTTTGACTCCAGAACCTGATTGGTTCTGATTTAGGTCAAACATCAGCGGGACGAACTGGTTTCTCTGCATCAGGATTCAACATGTGGGACTGATGAACTCCGACTGAAATCATGTTGGACTGAAGCGGTGTGAGACGGCCCAAAGCAAGGCCACTTTATTCAGTTAGAAGATACAGGGCAATCCAAAATGGTTTACAGGACATTAAAGGAAAATCAAAACTTTACAACTTTGCTTTACAAGCAAGTTCAGGATGTCAAACATTTAGCAATCAATTAAATAGAAATAAATGTTGAAACATTTTTAACCTTCAGTCTGAAACTTCCCTCAGTGTTCAGGAGAAACGGTTCATTCAAAGCTGCAGGAAACACAAATGTTTTCATCCTACATGTAACAGTCAACATCAGAACATCAACCACAGGGAACACGACCATTATGGTCCAGTTAAAGTCTGCTCTCATCCAACCTCCTCTATGTATGATAAGGAGTCGCCACGGTAACATCCTTTCCTTTTATCCCATTTTGACGACTCCTGATTCACATACATTTCTTAACATATTAAGATTGTACTGTATGGACCTCTTGGTTATGTTGATGTAAGAATTATGTTCAAAAAGTTAAAAATTATCTTCTGCAGCAGCTTTAAAAAATGCCTTTTCATCAGAGTGAAAGTGAACGCCTGGATGACGGAAACATCTGGAGCAGAACTGGGAAACGTGAAACGGCTCCCCACAAACCTTCAGATCTCACCAGAACTCCCTCAGAGGTTTGTGGACTTTCTGGTGACAAATCAGTTCATTCATACTATTAAAGCTTTCATCGCATGTTTGGCAGGAATATGGCCGCTCAGCTGTGTGGGTCTTCCTGTGGAATTTCAAATACCATTTTTCACGGAAGCTTTTCCCACAGATTTCACATGAAAAAGGCTTAACGCCTGTGTGGGTTTTTCTGTGAACTTTCAAACAAAAACTTCTGCTAAAACATTTCCCACAGGTTTCACATGAATAAGGCTTGTCACCTGTGTGAGTTTTTCTGTGAACTTTCAGGCTAGATTTCCTGGTGAAACATTTCCCACAGATTTCACAGGAAAAGGGCTTGGCACCTGTGTGCATTTGTAGGTGCTCTTTCAAATGACATGTCTGTACAAACACTTTTCCACATATTTGACAGCACAGCGGCTTCTCCCCTGAGTGGTCTCTGAGATGTCGCACCATGTTGTACTGAGATTTAAAGACTCTCCCGCAGACATGACATTCACAGGACTCATCTGGGACAGTTTCGGCCCAACTCGCTAACACAGGACTGTAGCTTCCTGCTTCATCTTGGTTCTCCAGAGCAGAAACATTGTTAGAGTCGAGATGCTCAATGTTTGGTTCTTCTTCACTGAAATCAGTTTGTTGCAGAGTCATAGTCTGAGTAAAATCAAGACTCTGTCCCTCCTGACTGCAGCAGACTTCCTGCTGTTCCTCTTTAACCAGTGAAGCTTCTGGTTCCTCCTTCAGCAGCTGATGTTCCAGCTCCTCGTTGCTGTCGCTCTCTTGTGGAGCCTCTTTTTGCTCCTGATCCTCATTCAGATTCATCATCTGATTACAGAGCTGGCTGTCAGTGAGAACCTCCTCTTCCTCATCTTCATGTTGCTTTGGGACGACTAGAGAAACAGAAAACATAAAAGATGAAATATTTGGTTGAGTATGACAATTTTTTAAATTCCCAGAGGCAAATTATCTGCCTCAAAGATCCACTAAATCAAGTTTTAATATTTTAATGTTCTCACTTCCACCAATGAGCTTTTGATGAAAGCTAATTGTTATTAGCAGCAATGAAGGAAGAAACAGCAACAAAAAAAAGTCACCGTTCACTCAGTGTTCAATAAACCAGACCTGGCGTTTCAAAGCAGCCCGTCGTCGATGCGGCAAAACCTCAGCACGAATCATTCAAGTAATAAAATCCAACCCAACCTAATCCATAAACTTTGTGTTTGGATCTGATCCGACCCGTCTGATAAACTCCACAGACCCGAGTTCAAAGTAAATATTAACTTAAACTGCTTCCAGTTCCTTCCATAACTCTGACTTTACTTCTGCTGGTTTATTAGAGCAACTGGAATCATTTTACATTTTCTCTAATATCTTAAAGCTCCATTTTCTCTATCAATAAGATTAATAACAGGAAAAAATAAATTAGAAATATCTATTCTATAAAAAACTTTTACGTACTTCAAACTTGAAATTAAACATTACGTTTGAATCATATTGTAGTTTAATCAATAAATTACAATATCATTTAAAAAGAACAGATTTTTTTTAATAAAAATGTTTCTTTCATAGTTTAAATAGCTGCTACAAAATTTTTTGTTTGATTATTGTAGTTGTAAGAATAACATAAAGATTATTACTAAAATAATCCTTTACAACAGCCCATAATTTGCTAACTCTGTGATTTATCCGCCTGGACGTCCCGGTTTGTGGTTCTGGATGTTTTGTGATGTTTGGTGAAAACAGAACAACATGTTTCAAACTCCAAAGCTTGAAAATAAAACGGACGAATTAAAATAAAAAGTCCAATCCAGCAAAAACACCTTCAGTTAACAGAAAACCTGTCCCAGTGATCAAACCTGTCTGTCTTAATAATGACTGTAGTTAAAAACACGACCTGAAGCAAAAACAACCTCCTGGATTTGACTAGGCAAAAAGATCCGAACCTCCTACAGCTGATCATCCTTCATCCTTTAAAATAAACATTATCACTTTATAATAAACTTCAGCCATTTATTAAGTCACCTCTAGAATTTAATTCATGTTTAATGTTGATCGGTTTTTTGATTCCTAACTTCGACCAGCAGGTGTCGCCATCGAGCTCTGATTGCAAAACTTTTCGAAAAACGAACATTTATCTCCAAACATCTCAGCTGGAAGTTTTTCTGGTTTACGGAGCTTCAGCGCAGCTTTGCTAACGTACCGGTTCTGGTCGTTTTTATCTGAGGTTTATTCCAGCAGGTTTCCAGCAGTTTAATCTCCTCCTCGTAGCGGAAGATGGTTTTTTCTACCTGGATGAAGATTTCTTCCGCAGCAGCAGTTAGTCTCTGTCTGATAAAATCCCTCAGCTGCTGAACTGAAGACATTGTTACTGAATATTCAGCTGAGAAACGATAAAACGACACAAAGCTGCTGCTGCTGGAGCCGTTTTGTTTTACTTCCGCTGGGGGTCACACTGAAACAAAGCAGCTGATTGGTCCGTTTCCGCCCCCTGCTGGACTGGAGGGGAACAGCAGATCGGCAGCCAAACGGATTAAATTCTCTGGACCGGAACAGAACTTCTCTAAACTGTTATTAATAGAGCAGATATTAACTAAGAATAAAAGTAAATATTGTATTATTTGTTTCAAGTCTTCCTTAAACGGGTTATATTCTAATAATCCCTGTGGAGAATTGAGCCAGGTAATACTTTATTTACATGTTTCTGTCAGTAAAACAGATTTATATAAACATTTTCAAATAAAAACATTCAAAGGTAAATTTTCTACTATTATATCTGAGTCACTCTTTTACAGTAAGTGTTTCTGCCAGGTGTTTGGTGTTCCTCAGTCTGATTACTTTCTGCTACCAGAGGAAAGATACAGAAAAATGTAAAGTACTATTTTGTTTTTGGAAGAGTACGAGTGAGATTTTAGAAAAGTTCAACCATTCTCAGAAAGGTGATTTCTCATCTGAGAAGAATCTGAACTCATTGAAGGCAGTAGCCTCCTGTTGTTCTGGTTCCCACGGTGAGAAATGATTCATTCAGCCTGAACAAAAACCTCCAGAGGTAAAACAGGAAGGAAGAGAGCAGTGAACCACCACCCAGGTTCACATCTTCCACCTTAATATCACTCATGAAATACGAGGTTCCACATTAGCTGCTGTATATCTTCTGAACAGTAACTATTCATTTAATTTGAAAATTAGTATTAAAAAAGAGGATCATTTAATGCTAGCTTTGGACAAAACGTTTGGCTCCTGCTTCCTCTTTGAATTTTGCCCGGGATCTTCGACGAGTGACGTTCTCAGTGGGCGACGTGGAGCGACGGCGTGCTGCTAAAACGAAACAACAACAAAACGTGTTGACGTCACAGATCACGGAGTTTAATCTCATACAAAGCAATCGACAACAAAGCTGCAGAGGAACAGAGATATGCATTTTATCACAAAATAAGACACACAAGGGAAGACAAACGAACATAAAGACAGACAAAGGCGCCCACGTGCAGAAAAGATGAAAAAAAACTCTGAGACTCTCCGGTGCTGACCTGAAATTTTAACCAAAGAGGCGTTTCCCTATTTAATATATGCAAAGAAGGCATTCCGTTGTCCGACCAATCAGAGCCCTGTCTCGGCCCCCCAGAGAACCCCGAAAACTCCCCTTCTTACAGCTCAGCTTCTAAGGTGATCTGTTTTTTGTCCAAACGAAAGGGGGGCCGCTCCGTGTCCCTCTCCGCCTGATACGGGAGAGGCGCCAAGAAGTCTCTAACCTCTTTCAGACTGTAAATTTTATTGCTGTGTCTGTAAAAAGGGGGAGGAAAAAAGGCCCTGCTTTGTCTGCTGAATTCCCAACTGCTCAACAGAAACTATTCCAAATTAAAGTGTTGGCTATACCTTTACACATGTCGTGGATTAGCTGTATTAAGCACCAAACAATAATTATTTTCTTAACAGTAGTCACATTTTTCTGCTGTATGAACGAAGCCAAATTCTCTAATTCTCCTTTGTGGCCTGAAATCATCTTCAGGTTCTTCCCAGCCGTCCTGCTGTTCCTCCACTGCAGCTGATCCTCCATGAACTGGCTGGTCCAGGACTGTACTGGTGAAGTGTTGATCTGTAGTTAATTTGTTATGATGCGCTAGGTGGCTAACATTGTACCTATTGTAGCATCTAAAGGTCAGTGTTCTTGGATTGCTGGTTCACACTTTATTCACCTCCAACAAGACAATTAACAAACAAACGGTGATAAAACTACAAACAAACAACATTTACTGCAATGCAAAGTCCACCTAACAATTCATAGGAAATCTACAGAAAGATTTTTCCAACTGGGAAGTCAGAGTGTCCCAGTTTAGTCAACTGGGACTGAAACTGGAGCGCTGCAGTGATGATGGTTCTGCCCATGGACAGGATGCTGAGTCGGTACTTTGTTCTCTGGTTTGGATGCCGGTACTGGATCCACATCTCTTCCTCTTCACTTCGTTTGGAATATCAGGCTGAACAGCCGTTTCCTCCGTAAACATTAAGATTCAGGTTTCTGACGCGTCTCTGAACAGAAGAGCCCAAAAAATATAAAATATAAAATGAAAACAGAAACAGAAAACAGTTTGATCCAATGTGATCCAGTGATCCTGTTCGGTTCAGATTCTGTCCTCAAACATGTTCAACTCTGTCCTGAGCTGGAGGTTTTCTCAGCTCTTAGGGTGTGTGTCACACACCCTCACACACACACACACACACACACACACACACACACACACACACACACACACACACGCCCGCACACACAGCAGGTCAAAGGTCACTGCAGGTAGAAATGGTTATATTATGATGTAAAGCGCTTTGAGTCGTGTTGTTGCTAATATGCTGGACAGAAATGAATCCCAGCCTGATGTATCAAAGGTCATGACCTCTGCTGCCTCCATCCCACCTGATCAGTGTGAGCTTCATGACTCCATCAGCCTCCAGGAAACCACAGACCTCCATGCTGCATTCATGATCTCAGGAGATCTCAGCAGCTGCAGCTCAGACTGAAACACTGAAGACTTTCAGCAAGACGACGTCCCAACAAACCAGGAGACCCACTGGGAGAGATGGGAGCTTTCAGACATGATGTCTGCAGAGCTTCCTTCAGACCTACTTTGGACCTTCACAGCACATTTCTGATGGTTCTGCCAAGGATCCACTCAGAACCTCACAGCAACTTCAGCAGGACGGTTCTGATCTGCTGACATTATGACCGTCTCCTTCTCATTCAGACACTTTTTAAATCTGCATCCAGTCATCAGTTGATTCTGAGGAAAACATGGAGATCTGGACCGGTTCTGCTCAGCTGACCCGGTCAGCAGCAGACAGGTTTCTGCAGTGTGTGTGTCGGAGCGAAGGCTCAGTCTAATCTAACCCGATCTTTGGTTCTGGATCCAAACTCGATGTAACTGGTAAGAATCGAAACGTGTTTAAATCTTTTCTGCTGCTTCAGATTTATGTTGCTTTTGGTCGTTAATAGATAATTAATCATGTAAACAGAGAAAATCAGGAATAAATAAAAACATCTTTAATCTTCACTGCAAAACAAAAACTGTTTTCTTTCATTTTTAACATTTATTTTGGTTCCTTATTATTTCATTCAGTGTAAAATATATTTTTCTTCAACTGCAAAAAAAAAATTTGACAAATTAATTCAAATCTTTTTTCAGAAAATTCTATTTTTTATTTTTATGAATTCTGTAAACATGTAAAGTCTGGATGACAAAAGTGTCTGAAAATGTTTTTATATTTACAAAGATTTAAAAACACAGTTAATTAGTAAAAACTGTATAAAAATGGAGATTAATTAGGCCCGAGCAGCAAAGCGCTGCGAAGGCCTATTGTATCTGTACTGTTTTATTAGGCCCGAGCAGCAAAGCGCTGCGAAGGCCTATTGTATCTGTACTGTTTCTTATTAGGCCCGAGCAGCAAAGCGCTGCGAAGGCCTATTGTATCTGTACTGTTTCTTATTATTAGGCCCGAGCAGCAAAGCGCTGCGAAGGCCTATTGTATCTGTACTGTTTTATTATTATTCTGCCCCCCTCTTCGTGTGCCTTTTTGGGGGCTTTATCATATTCAAAAACTCACCAAACTTGGCGGTCGCGACTAGAAAAATTAAAAATTTTGAATTTTAAGGTTGTCGCAAAAATCGCTAAAAAAATTGCTCAACGGCGGCAACTAGCAATTTTCTGTTGACACAATGGTATGAACGTACTTCATCGTAGAGACATGAAATTTGGCACACTTGTAGAGCTCACCAAAAGACTCAGAACTTACATTTAATGTTATAAGCCAACTATCACAGGAAGTCGGCCATTTTGTATTGAAAGTCCATTTTTTACCTCGATTTTGACGTTTACAGCCTTCGTATTTGATCGAACTCCTCCTAGGGATTTTGATTGATCGGCTTCAAACTTGGTCAGTCTGATCATAAGGCATGTTTGATTTAAAGTTATCAAATTGGTGAGTTTTGGAGCATGTTGAAGGGGGGTTAGCAGGGGTCAAAGTTCACCTACTCGCCATGAAACACGAAACTCTTATATTTCCTATATAAAAACACATAGAGGGATCAAACTTTCAGTGATTGATCGTCATCGGGTGCCCTACAATAACCTATGGTCAAATGATGACATCACTTAGGCCACGCCCCCTGAGAACAGGAAGTGTCATGTTTTACTGTGAACGGTCGCTATCTTAGCCCTTTGACCTAATCAACATGAAACTGTGTCCAGAGACAGAAGACATGTTGGTGTGTTGAGTAATCCAACCCCGACCGGCTGCGATGAAGCAGGTGGGCGTGGCGGCGTTGCGAACGCCATCGAATTTCGTTTGGCTCTGAATTCCACAATTTCGGGCCCAGCTGCTCCAAACTCACTAGGATGGATCCTTATCCACCCACCGACAGGAATTCATAACAAAATTTGGTGGGCGTGGCCTAATTTCTCTATAGCGACCCCTAGAGTATTTTAAATGAACAGCCCCAAGCCATGCTTTAACCTAGAATTACGAAACTTGGTACACATGTGTATCTTGTCAGGACGTACAAAAAAGTCTCTTAGAGCCATGGTCGAAACCCAACAGGAAGTCGGCCATTTTGTATTGAAGGTCCATTTTGGACCTCGACTTTGACGTTTACAGCCTTTGCATTTGATCGAACTCCTCCTAGGGATTTCGATTGATCGGCTTCAAACTCGGTCAGTCTGATCATAAGGCATGTCTGATTTAAAGTTATCAAATTGGTGACTGTCTGAGATTGCTGAAGGGGGGTCACCAGGGGTCAAAGTTCACCTACTCGCCATGAAACACGAAACTCTTATATATCCTGCACAGAAACTCACAGAGACACCAAACTTTCAATTATTGATCATCAATAGGTGTCCTAAAATACCCTGTGGTGAAATTATGACATCGCTTAGGCCACGCCCCCTGAGAACAGGAAGTGTCATGTTTTACTGTGAACGGTCGCTATCTTAGCCCTTTGACCTCATCAACATGAAACTGTGTCCAGAGACAGAAGACATGTTGGTGTGTTGTGGATCCAAGCCCTGACCGGCTGCGATGAAGCAGCTGGGTGTGGCGGCGTGGCGAAGTGACCTGTAACGCCGATGCCATACGTTTGCTTCTAGATTCCACATGTTTCGACCGAGCTGCACCAAACTTGGCCTGACTCATCCTGGTGTGATACCTGACAATGCTATGTCATCATATTATGACATCATCTAAGCCCCGCCCCCTCAGAATGAATTAGAGAGATCTTCTGTGTAATTACATAATAAACAGTCCATGTTCGTTGTTTGTAGGGCAATGCTGCCCTCTGCTGCCCACTGAAATAGTTTCATTATTTCAGTAATTCGACACCAGAGGGCAGCATTGCCCTACGGAATGACAGTTCAATGTTGAATTAAAGAGGAAAAAATTAAATAATTTGTAATTCTAACACAAAAACTGACAGAGACACCAAACCTTCAGTTATTGATCATTATCTTGTGTCCAATAATATCCAATGGTTAAATGATGACATCACATAGGCCACGCCCCCTGACAACAGGAAGTCTTGTATTTTACTGTGAACGGTCGATAGCTTCTGCACCAAACTTTGCACGAGTGACCCTGGTGGGATCCCTGACGACCCTATGTCATCATATTATGACGTCATCTAAGCCCCGCCCCCTCACAATGAATTAGAGAGATCTTCTGTGTAATTACATAATAAACAGTCCATGTTTGTTGTTTGTAGGGCAATGCTGCCCTCTGCTGCCCACTGAAATAGTTTCATTATTTCAGTAATTCGACACCAGAGGGCAGCATTGCCCTACGGAATGACAGTTCAATGTTGAATTAAAGAGGAAAAAATTAAATAATTTGTAATTCTAACACAAAAACTGACAGAGACACCAAACCTTCAGTTATTGATCATTATCTTGTGTCCAATAATATCCAATGGTTAAATGATGACATCACGTAGGCCACGCCCCCTGACAACAGGAAGTCTTGTATTTTACTGTGAACGGTCGATACCTTCTGCACCAAACTTTGCACGAGTGACCCTGGTGGGATCCCTGACGACCCTGTGTCATCATATTATGACGTCATCTAAGCCCCGCCCCCTCAGAACAGGAAGTGTCTTTTTTTTCCTTGGAAAGCTCTGTTTATGGCTCTTTTGACCTAATCAAGGTAATTCGGATGATGAGCTCTGTCAATGCTCGCTTCTGGCTGAACCGTGTGGGCGTGGCCAAATGGCGAATATCAGTCCCTCGCCATATTCATACGTTTGGCTCTAATTCACACATAGATCATCCGATTGGCGCCAATCTGGATATGTATGACCTTTGTTCACCTCTAAAGAGCCCGACGAGTTTGAAATGTAATTTGGCTCCACTGCGCCCCCTAAGTTAATACATGGGCTGTATCTCCTCGACGCATCGACCGATCTGCACCAGATTTTTTGACAGTCGTCGGGGAGCGCTGCCGAACGCATTCACGCGTGTCGCCTGGTGGATGGGTGTGGAAAATGCGCGACAGCTTCTGCGGTGGCTAGCGGGCGGCGGTGCTGGAAACTGCGGCGGAGCTTCTGCGGTGGGGAGTTGGCTGCGGCTCTGGAAATCGTGCGAGAGCTTCTGCGGTGGCCGGAACCCCCGCGGTGGTCAATAGGCCGGAGCGGCGCTTGCTGCGAGGGCCGCCCGAGGCTGCTTGCAGCTTTAATTAGGCCCGAGCAGCAAAGCGCTGCGAAGGCCTATTGTATCTGTACTGTTTCTTATTAGGCCCGAGCAGCAAAGCGCTGCGAAGGCCTATTGTATCTGTACTGTTTATTATTATTATTATTCTTCCCACCTCTTCGTGTGCCTTTTTGGGGGCTTTATCATATTCAAAAACTCACCAAACTTGGCGGTCGCAACTAGAAAAATTAAAAATTTTGAATTTTAAGGTTGTCGCAAAAATCGCAAAAAAAATTGCTCAACGGCGGCAACTAGCAATTTTCTGTTAACACAATGGTATGAACGTACTTCATCGTAGAGACATGAAATTTGGCACACTTGTAGAGCTCACCAAAAGACTCAGAACTTACATTTAATGTTATTAGCCAACTATCACAGGAAGTCAGCCATTTTGTCTTGAACGTCCATTTTTTTCCTCGATTTTGACGTTTACAGCCTTCGTATTTGATCGAACTCCTCCTAGGGATTTCGATTGATCGACTTCAAACTCGGTCAGTCTGATCATAAGGCATGTTTGATTTAAAGTTATCAAATTGGTGAGTTTTGGAGCATGTTGAAGGGGGGTTAGCAGGGGTCAAAGTTCACCTACTCGCCATGAAACACGAAACTCTTATATTTCCTATATAAAAACACATAGAGGGACCAAACTTTCAGTGATTGATCGTCATCGGGTGCCCTACAATACCCTATGGTCAAATGATGACATCACTTAGGCCACGCCCCCTGAGAACAGGAAGTGTCATGTTTTACTGTGAACGGTCGCTATCTTAGCCCTTTGACCTCATCAACATGAAACTGTGTCCAGAGACAGAAGACATGTTGGTGTGTTGAGTAATCCAACCCCGACCGGCTGCGATGAAGCAGGTGGGCGTGGCGGCGTTGCGAACGCCGTCGAAATTCGTTTGGCTCTGAATTCCACAATTTCGGGCCCAGCTCCTCCTAACTCACTAGGATGGATCCTTATCCACCCACCGACAGGAATTCATAACAAAATTTGGTGGGCGTGGCCTAATTTCTCTATAGCGACCCCTAGAGTATTTTAAATGAACAGCCCCATGCCATGCTTTATCCTAGAATTACGAAACTTGGTACACATGTGTATCTTGTCAGGACGTACAAAAAAGTCTCTTAGAGCCATGGTCGAAACCCAACAGGAAGTCGGCCATTTTGTATTGAAGGTCCATTTTGGACCTCGACTTTGACGTTTACAGCCTTTGCATTTGATCGAACTCCTCCTAGGGATTTCGATTGATCGGCTTCAAACTCGGTCAGTCTGATCATAAGGCATGTCTGATTTAAAGTTATCAAATTGGTGACTGTCTGAGATTGCTGAAGGGGGGTTACCAGGGGTCAAAGTTCACCTACTCGCCATGAAACACGAAACTCTTATATATCCTGCACAGAAACTCACAGAGACACCAAACTTTCAGTTATTGATCATCAATAGGTGTCCTAAAATACCCTGTGGTGAAATGATGACATCACTTAGGCCACGCCCCCTGAGAACAGGAAATGTCATGTTTTACTGTGAACGGTCGCTATCTTAGCCCTTTGACCTCATCAACATGAAACTGTGTCCAGAGACAGAAGACATGTTGGTGTGTTGTGGATTCAAGCCCTGACCGGCTGCGATGAAGCAGCTGGGTGCGGCGGCGTGGCGAAGTGACCTGTAACGCCGATGCCATACGTTTGCTTCTAGATTCCACATGTTTCGACCGAGCTGCACCAAACTTGGCTTGAGTGGTGCTGGTGTGATACCTGAAAATTCTATGTCATCAGATTATGACGTCATCTAAGCCCCGCCCCCTCAGAACAGGAAATGCTATTTTTTTCCTTGGAAACTTTCATCTATGGCTCTCTTGACCTAATCAAGGTGATTCTGTGTTGGATGACAGATAGGAAGTTGGTCTCGCTTGCTTTAAAGTGCCAAGAGTTTTCAATGGCGGCAACGCCGTTCGTATACGTTTGCCTCTACATTCCACATATTTTGACCGAGCTGCATCAAACTTGGCCTGAGTGATCCTGGAGGCTTGCCCGTCGATCCTACGTCATCACATTGTGACGTCATCTAAGCCCCGCCCCCTCGGAACCGGAAGTGCCGTTTTTTTCCTTGGAAAGCTCTGTTTATCGCTCTCTTGACCTAATCAAGATGATTCGGATGATAAACTCTGTCAATGCTCACTGCTGGCTGAACCGTGTGGGCGTGGCCAAATGGCGAATATCAGTCCCTCGCCATATACATACGTTTGGCTCTTATTCACACATGGATCATCCGATTGGCGCCAAACTGGATATGTATGACCTTTGTTCTGCTCTAAAGAGCCCAACGGGTTTGAGATGTAATTTGGGGAAAATGCGCGACAGCTTCTGCAGCGGCTAGCGGGCGGCAGTGCTGGAAACTGCGGCAGAGCTTCTGCGGTGGGGAGCGGGCTGCGGCTCTGGAAAACGCGCGAGAGCTTCTGCGGTGGCCGGAACCCCCGCGGTGGCCAATAGGCCGGAGCGGCGCTTGCTGCGAGGGCCGCCCGAGGCTGCTTGCAGCTTTAATTATTATTACGATTCTGCCCCCCTAAAGAGGTGCCTTTTTGGGGGCTTTATCATATTCAAAAACTCACCAAACTTGGCGGTCGCGACTAGAAAATTTAAAAATTTTGAATTTTAAGGTTGTCGCAAAAATCGCAAAAAAAATTGCTCAACGGCGGCAACTAGCAATTTTCTGTTGACACAATGGTATGAACGTACTTCATCGTAGAGACATGAAATTTGGTACACTTGTAGAGCTCACCAAAAGACTCAGAACTTACATTTAATGTTATAAGCCAACTATCACAGGAAGTCGGCCATTTTGTATTGAACGTCCATTTTTTACCTCGATTTTGACGTTTACAGCCTTCGTATTTGATCGAACTCCTCCTAGGGATTTCGATTGATCGACTTCAAACTTGGTCAGTCTGATCATAAGGCATGTTTGATTTAAAGTTATCAAATTGGTGAGTTTTGGAGCATGTTGAAGGGGGGTTAGCAGGGGTCAAAGTTCACCTACTCGCCATGAAACACGAAACTCTTATATTTCCTATACAAAAACACATAGAGGGACCAAACTTTCAGTGATTGATCGTCATCGGGTGCCCTACAATACCCTATGGTCAAATGATGACATCACTTAGGCCACGCCCCCTGAGAACAGGAAGTGTCATGTTTTACTGTGAACGGTCGCTATCTTAGCCCTTTGACCTAATCAACATGAAACTGTGTCCAGAGACAGAAGACATGTTGGTGTGTTGAGCATTCCAACCCTGACTGGCTTTGACATAGCAGGTGGGCGTGGCGGCGTGGCGAAGTGACCTGAAACGCCGTTGCCATACGTTTGGCTCTGAATTCCACAATTTCGGGCCCAGCTGCTCCAAACTCACTAGGATGGATCCTTATCCACCCCCCGACAGGAATTCATAACAAAATTTGGTGGGCGTGGCCTAATTTCTCTATAGCGACCCCTAGAGTATTTTAAATGAACAGCCCCAAGCCATGCTTTAACCTAGAATTACGAAACTTGGTACACATGTGTATCTTGTCAGGACGTACAAAAAAGTCTCTTAGAGCCATGGTCGAAACCCAACAGGAAGTCGGCCATTTTGTATTGAAGGTCCATTTTGGACCTCGACTTTGACGTTTACAGCCTTTGCATTTGATCGAACTCCTCCTAGGGATTTCGATTGATCGGCTTCAAACTCGGTCAGTCTGATCATAAGGCATGTCTGATTTAAAGTTATCAAATTGGTGACTGTCTGAGATTGCTGAAGGGGGGTTACCAGGGGTCAAAGTTCACCTACTCGCCATGAAACACGAAACTCTTATATATCCTGCACAGAAACTCACAGAGACACCAAACTTTCAGTTATTGATCATCAATAGGTGTCCTAAAATACCCTGTGGTGAAATGATGACATCACTTAGGCCACGCCCCCTGAGAACAGGAAATGTCATGTTTTACTGTGAACGGTCGCTATCTTAGCCCTTTGACCTCATCAACATGAAACTGTGTCCAGAGACAGAAGACATGTTGGTGTGTTGTGGATTCAAGCCCTGACCGGCTGCGATGAAGCAGCTGGGTGCGGCGGCGTGGCGAAGTGACCTGTAACGCCGATGCCATACGTTTGCTTCTAGATTCCACATGTTTCGACCGAGCTGCACCAAACTTGGCTTGAGTGATGCTGGTGTGATACCTGAAAATTCTATATCATCAGATTATGACGTCATCTAAGCCCCGCCCCCTCAGAACAGGAAGTGCTATTTTTTTCCTTGGAAACTTTCATCTATGGCTCTCTTGACCTAATCAAGGTGATTCTGTGTTGGATGACAGATAGGAAGTTGGTCTCGCTTGCTTTAAAGTGCCAAGAGTTTTCAACGGCGGCAACGCCGTTCGTATACGTTTGCCTCTACATTCCACATATTTTGACCGAGCTGCATCAAACTTGGCCTGAGTGATCCTGGAGGCTTGCCCGTCAATCCTACGTCATCACATTATGATGTCATTTAAGCCCCGCCCCCTCGGAACCGGAAGTGCCGTTTTTTTCCTTGGAAAGCTCTGTTTATGGCTCTCTTGACCTAATCAAGGTGATTCTGTGTTGGATGACAGATAGGAAGTTGGTCTCGCTTGCTTTAAAGTGCCAAGAGTTTTCAATGGCGGCAACGCCGTTCGTATACGTTTGCCTCTACATTCCACATATTTTGACCGAGCTGCATCAAACTTGGCCTGAGTGATCCTGGAGGCTTGCCCGTCGATCCTACGTCATCACATTATGACGTCATCTAAGCCCCGCCCCCTCGGAACCGGAAGTGCCGTTTTTTTCCTTGGAAAGCTCCGTTTATGGCTCTCTTGACCTAATCAAGATGATTCGGATGATGAGCTCTGTCATTGCTCGCTGCTGGCTGAACCGTGTGGGCGTGGCCAAACGGCGAATATCAGTCCCTCGCCATATACATACGTTTGGCTCTAATTCACACATGGATCATCCGATTGGCGCCAAACTGGATATGTATGACCTTTGTTCACCTCTAAAGAGCCCAACTAGGTTGAAATGTAATTTGACTCCACTGCGCCCCCTAAGTTAATACATCGGCTATATCTCCTCGATGCATCGACCGATCTGCACCAGATTTTTTGACAGTCGTCGGGGAGCGCTGCCGAACGCATTCACGCGTATCGCCCAGTGGACGGGCGGGGAAAATGCGCGACAGCCTCTGCGGTGGCTAGCGGGCGGCGGTGCTGGAAACTGCGGCAGAGCTTCTGCGGTGGGGAGTTGGCTGCGGCTCTGGAAATCGTGCGAGAGCTTCTGCGGTGGCTGGAACCCCCGCGGTGGCCAATAGGCCGGAGCGGCGCTTGCTGCGAGGGCCGCCCGAGGCTGCTCGCAGCTTTAATTATTATTCTTCCCACCTCTTCGTGTGCCTTTTTGGGGGCTTTATCATATTCAAAAACTCACCAAACTTGGCGGTCGCGACTAGAAAATTTAAAAATTTTGAATTTTAAGGTTGTCGCAAAAATCGCAAAAAAAATTGCTCAACGGCGGCAACTAGCAATTTTCTGTTGACACAATGTTATGAACGTATTTCATCGTAGAGACATGAAATTTGGTACACTTGTAGAGCTCACCAAAAGACTCAGAACTTACATTTAATGTTATTAGCCAACTATCACAGGAAGTCGGCCATTTTGTATTGAACGTCCATTTTTTTCCTCGATTTTGACGTTTACAGCCTTCGTATTTGATCGAACTCCTCCTAGGGATTTCGATTGATCGACTTCAAACTCGGTCAGTCTGATCATAAGGCATGTTTGATTTAAAGTTATCAAATTGGTGAGTTTTGGAGCATGTTGAAGGGGGGTTAGCAGGGGTCAAAGTTCACCTACTCGCCATGAAACACGAAACTCTTATATTTCCTATACAAAAACACATAGAGGGACCAAACTTTCATTGATTGATCGGCATCGGGTGCCCTACAATACCCTATGGTGAAATGATGACATCACTTAGGCCACGCCCCCTGAGAACAGGAAGTGTCATGTTTTACTGTGAACGGTCGCTATCTTAGCCCTTTGACCTAATCAACATGAAACTGTGTCCAGAGACAGAAGACATGTTGGTGTGTTGTGGATTCCAACCCCGACCGGCTTTGACATAGCAGGTGGGCGTGGCGGCGTGGCGAAGTGACCTGTAACGCCGTTGCCATACGTTTGGCTCTGAATTCCACAATTTCGGGCCCAGCTGCTCCAAACTCACTAGGATGGATCCTTATCCACCCACCGACAGGAATTCATAACAAAATGTGGTGGGCGTGGCCTAATTTCTCTATAGCGACCCCTAGAGTATTTTAAATGAACAGCCCTAAGCCATGCTTTAACCTAGAATTACGAAACTTGGTACACATGTGTATCTTGTCAGGACGTACAAAAAAGTCTATTACAGCCATGGTCGAAACCCAACAGGAAGTCGGCCATTTTAGATTGAAGTTCATTTGACCTCGATTTTGACGTTTACAGCCTTCGTATTTGATCGAACTCCTCCTAGGGATTTCGATTGATCGGCTTCAAACTCGGTCAGTCTGATCATAAGGCATGTCTGATTTAAAGTTATCAAATTGGTGACTGTCTGAGATTGCTGAAGGGGGGTTACCAGGGGTCAAAGTTCACCTACTCGCCATGAAACACGAAACTCTTATATATCCTGCACAGAAACTCACAGAGACGCCAAACTTTCAGTTATTGATCATCAATAGGTGTCCTAAAATACCCTGTGGTGAAATTATGACATCGCTTAGGCCACGCCCCCTGAGAACAGGAAGTGTCATGTTTTACTGTGAACGGTCGCTTTCTTAGCCCTTTGACCTAATCAACATGAAACTGTGTCCAGAGACAGAAGACATGTTGGTGTGTTGTGGATCCAAGCCCTGACCGGCTGCGATGAAGCAGCTGGGTGTGGCGGCGTGGCGAAGTGACCTGTAACGCCGATGCCATACGTTTGCTTCTAGATTCCACATGTTTCGACCGAGCTGCACCAAACTTGGCTTGAGTGATGCTGGTGTGATGTCTGAAAATTCTATGTCATCAGATTATGACGTCATCTAAGCCCCGCCCCCTCGGAACCGGAAGTGCCGTTTTTTTCCTTGGAAAGCTCTGTTTATGGCTCTCTTGACCTAATCAAGGTGATTCTGTGTTGGATGACAGATAGGAAGTTGGTCTCGCTTGCTTTAAAGTGCCAAGAGTTTTCAATGGCGGCAACGCCGTTCGTATACGTTTGCCTCTACATTCCACATATTTTGACCGAGCTGCATCAAACTTGGCCTGAGTGATCCTGGAGGCTTGCCCGTCGATCCTACGTCATCACATTATGACGTCATCTAAGCCCCGCCCCCTCGGAACCGGAAGTGCCGTTTTTTTCCTTGGAAAGCTCTGTTTATGGCTCTCTTGACCTAATCAAGGTGATTCTGTGTTGGATGACAGATAGGAAGTTGGTCTCGCTTGCTTTAAAGTGCCAAGAGTTTTCAATGGCGGCAACGCCGTTCGTATACGTTTGCCTCTACATTCCACATATTTTGACCGAGCTGCATCAAACTTGGCCTGAGTGATCCTGGAGGCTTGCCCGTCGATCCTACGTCATCACATTATGACGTCATCTAAGCCCCGCCCCCTCGGAACCGGAAGTGCCGTTTTTTTCCTTGGAAAGCTCCGTTTATGGCTCTCTTGACCTAATCAAGGTGATTCTGTGTTGGATGACAGATAGGAAGTTGGTCTCGCTTGCTTTAAAGTGCCAAGAGTTTTCAATGGCGGCAACGCCGTTCGTATACGTTTGCCTCTACATTCCACATATTTTGACCGAGCTGCATCAAACTTGGCCTGAGTGATCCTGGAGGCTTGCCCGTCGATCCTACGTCATCACATTATGACGTCATCTAAGCCCCGCCCCCTCGGAACCGGAAGAGCCGTTTTTTTCCTTGGAAAGCTCCGTTTATGGCTCTCTTGACCTAATCAAGATGATTCGGATGATGAGCTCTGTCATTGCTCGCTGCTGGCTGAACCGTGTGGGCGTGGCCAAATGGCGAATATCAGTCCCTCGCCATATTCATACGTTTGGCTCTAATTCAAGCACGGATCATCCGATTGGCTCCAAACTGGATATGTATGACCTTTGTTCACCTCTAAAGAGCCCAACGGGTTTGAGATGTAATTTGACTCCACTGCGCCCCCTAAGTTGATACATCGGCCGTATCTCCTCGACGCATCGACCGATCTGCACCAGATTTTTGGACAGTCGTCGGGCAGCGCCGCCGAACGCATTCACGCGTGTCGCCCGGTGGACGGGCGGGGAAAATGCGCGACAGCTTCTGCGGCGGCTGGCGGGCGGCGGTGCTGGAAACTGCGGCAGAGCTTCCGCGGTGGGGAGCGGGCTGCGGCTCTGGAAAACGCGCGAGAGCTTCTGCGGTGGCCAGAACCCCCGCGGTGGCCAATAGGCCGGAGCGGCGCTTGCTGCGAGGGCCGCCCGAGGCTGCTCGCAGCTTTAATTATTATTATTCTTCCCACCTCTTCGTGTGCCTTTTTGGGGGCTTTATCATATTCAAAAACTCACCAAACTTGGCGGTCGCAACTAGAAAAATTAAAAATTTTGAATTTTAAGGTTGGCGCAAAAATCGCAAAAAAAATTGCTCAACGGCAGCAACTAGCAATTTTCTGTTGACACAATGGTATGAACGTACTTCATCGTAGAGACATGAAATTTGGTACACTTGTAGAGCTCACCAAAAGACTCAGAACTTACATTTAATGTTATAAGCCAACTATCACAGGAAGTCGGCCATTTTGTATTGAACGTCCATTTTTTACCTCGATTTTGACGTTTACAGCCTTCGTATTTGATCGAACTCCTCCTAGGGATTTCGATTGATCGACTTCAAACTCGGTCAGTCTGATCATAAGGCATGTTTGATTTAAAGTTATCAAATTGGTGAGTTTTGGAGCATGTTGAAGGGGGGTTAGCAGGGGTCAAAGTTCACCTACTCGCCATGAAACACGAAACTCTTATATTTCCTATACAAAAACACATAGAGGGACCAAACTTTCAGTGATTGATCGTCATCGGGTGGCCTACAATACCCTATGGTCAAATGATGACATCACTTAGGCCACGCCCCCTGAGAACAGGAAGTGTCATGTTTTACTGTGAACGGTCGCTATCTTAGCCCTTTGACCTCATCAACATGAAACTGTGTCCAGAGACAGAAGACATGTTGGTGTGTTGAGTATTCCAACCCCGACCGGCTGCGATGAAGCAGGTGGGCGTGGCGGCGTTGCGAACGCCGTCGAATTTCGTTTGGCTCTGAATTCCACAATTTCGGGCCCAGCTGCTCCAAACTCACTAGGATGGATCCTTATCCACCCACCGACAGGAATTCATAAAAAAATTTGGTGGGCGTGGCCTAATTTCTCTATAGCGACCCCTAGAGTATTTTAAATGAACAGCCCCAAGCCATGCTTTATCCTAGAATTACGAAACTTGGTACATATGTGTATCTTGTCAGGACGTACAAAAAAGTCTATTAGAGCCATGGTCGAAACCCAACAGGAAGTCGGCCATTTTGTATTGAAGGTCCATTTTGGACCTCGAGTTTGACGTTTACAGCCTTTGCATTTGATCGAACTCCTCCTAGGGATTTCGATTGATCGGCTTCAAACTCGGTCAGTCTGATCATAAGGCATGTCTGATTTAAAGTTATCAAATTGGTGACTGTATGAGCTTGCTGACGGGGGGCTACCAGGGGTCAAAGTTCACCTACTCGCCATGAAACACGAAACTCTTATATTTCCTATACAAAAACACATAGAGGGATCAAACTTTCAGTGATTGATCGTCATCGGGTGGCCTACAATACCCTATGGTCAAATGATGACATCACTTAGGCCACGCCCCCTGAGAACAGGAAGTGTCATGTTTTACTGTGAACGGTCGCTATCTTAGCCCTTTGACCTAATCAACATGAAACTGTGTCCAGAGACAGAAGACATGTTGGTGTGTTGTGGATTCAAGCCCTGACCGGCTGCGATGAAGCAGCTGGGTGTGGCGGCGTGGCGAAGTGACCTGTAACGCCGATGCCATACGTTTGCTTCTAGATTCCACATGTTTCGACCGAGCTGCACCAAACTTGGCCTGACACATCCTGGTCTGATGCCTGACAATGCTATGTCATCATATTATGACGTCATCTAAGCCCCGCCCCCTCACAACAGGAAGTGCCATTTTTTTCCTTGGAAAGCTCTGTTTATGGCTCTCTTGACCTAATCAAGTTGATTCTGTGTTGGATGACAGATAGGAAGTTGATCTCGCTTGTTTTAAAGTGCCAAGAGTTTTCAATGGCGGCAACGCCGTTCGTATACGTTTGGCTCTACATTCCACATATTTTGACCGAGCTGCATCAAACTTGGCCTGAGTGATCCTTTGACCTAATCAACATGAAACTGTGTCCAGAGACAGAAGACATGTTGGTGTGTTGTGGATTCAAGCCCTGACCGGCTGCGATGAAGCAGCTGGGTGTGGCGGCGTGGCGAAGTGACCTGTAACGCCGATGCCATACGTTTGCTTCTAGATTCCACATGTTTCGACCAAGCTGCACCAAACTTGGCCTCAGTGATGCTGTTGTGATGCCTGACAATGCTATGTCATCATATTATGACGTCATCCAAGCCCCGCCCCCTCAGAATGAATTAGAGAGATCTTCTGTGTAATTACATAATAAACAGTACATGTTCGTCGTTTGTAGGGCAATGCTGCCCTCTGCTGGCCACTGAAATAGTTTCATTATTTCAGTAATTCGACACCAGAGGGCAGCATTGCCCTGCAGATGAAATTCTTCGATTTTGTAATACACAGGAAAAAATGAAAAATTGGTATTTCTAACACAAAAACTCACAGAGACTCCAAACTTTCAGTGATTGATCGTCATCAGGTGGCCTACAATACCATATGGTCAAATGATGACATCACGTAGGCCACGCCCCCTGAGAACAGGAAGTGTCATGTTTTACTGTGAACGGTCGCTATCTTAGCCCTTTGACCTAATCAATATTAAACTGTGTCCAGAGACAGAAGACATGTTGGTGTGTTGTGGATCCAAGCCCTGACCAGCTGCGATGAAGCAGCTGGGTGCGGCGGCGTGGCGAAGTGACCTGTAACGCCGATGCCATACGTTTGCTTCTAGATTCCACAAGTTTCGACCGAGCTGCACCAAACTTGGCTTGAGTGGTGCTGGTGTGATGCCTGAAAATTCTATGTCATCAGATTATGACGTCATCTAAGCCCCGCCCCCTCAGAACAGGAAGTGCTATTTTTTTCCTTGGAAACTTTCATCTATGGCTCTCTTGACCTAATCAAGGTGATTCTGTGTTGGATGACAGATAGGAAGTTGGTCTCGCTTGCTTTAAAGTGCCAAGAGTTTTCAATGGCGGCAACGCCGTTCGTATACGTTTGCCTCTACATTCCACATATTTTGACCGAGCCGCATCAAACTTGGCCTGAGTGATTCTGGTGGGATGCCCGTCGATCCTACGTCATCATATTATGACGTCATCTAAGCCCCGCCCCCTCGGAACAGGAAGTGCCGTTTTTTTCCTTGGAAAGCTCCGTTTATGGCTCTCTTGACCTAATCAAGATGATTCGGATGATGAGCTCTGTCATTGCTCGCTTCTGGCTGAACCGTGTGGGCGTGGCCAAATGGCGAATATCAGTCCCTCGCCATATTCATACGTTTGGCTCTAATTCACACATGGGTCATCCGATTGGCTCCAAACTGGATATGTATGACCTTTGTTCACCTCTAAAGAGCCCAACGGGATTGAGATGTAATTTGGCTCCACTGCGCCCCCTAAGTTAATACATCGGCCGTATCTCCTCGACGCATCGACCGATCTGCACCAGATTTTTTGACAGTCGTCGGGGATCGCCGCCGAACGCATTCACGCGTGTCGCCCGGTGGTCGGGCGGGGAAAATGCGAGACAGCTTCTGCGGCGGCTGGCGGGCGGCGGTGCTGGAGACTGCGCCGGAGCTTCCGTGCTGGCGAGCGGGCTGCGGCTCTGGAAAACGCGCGAGAGCTTCTGCGGTGGCCGGAACCCCCGCGGTGGCCAATAGGCCGGAGCGGCGCTTGCTGCGAGGGCCGCCCGAGGCTGCTTGCAGCTTTAATTATTATTCTGCCCCCCTCTTCGTGTGCCTTTTTGGGGGCTTTATCATATTCAAAAACTCACCAAACTTGGCGGTCGCGACTAGAAAATTTAAAAATTTTGAATTTTAAGGTTGTCGCAAAAATCGCAAAAAAAATTGCTCAACGGCGGCAACTAGCAATTTTCTGTTGACACAATGGTATGAACGTACTTCATCGTAGAGACATGAAATTTGGTACACTTGTAGAGCTCACCAAAAGACTCAGAACTTACATTTAATGTTATAAGCCAACTATCACAGGAAGTCGGCCATTTTGTATTGAACGTCCATTTTTTACCTCGATTTTGACGTTTACAGCCTTCGTATTTGATCGAACTCCTCCTAGGAATTTCGATTGATCGACTTCAAACTCGGTCAGTCTGATCATAAGGCATGTTTGATTTAAAGTTATCAAATTGGTGAGTTTTGGAGCATGTTGAAGGGGGGTTAGCAGGGGTCAAAGTTCACCTACTCGCCATGAAACACGAAACTCTTATATTTCCTATACAAAAACACATAGAGGGACCAAACTTTCAGTGATTGATCGTCATCGGGTGTCCTAAAATACCCTGTGGTGAAATGATGACATCACTTAGGCCACGCCCCCTGAGAACAGGAAGTGTCATGTTTTACTGTGAACGGTCGCTCTCTTAGCCCTTTGACCTCATCAACATGAAACTGTGTCCAGAGACAGAAGACATGTTGGTGTGTTGTGGATTCCAACCCCGACCGGCTGCGATGAAGCAGGTGGGCGTGGCGGCGTTGCGAACGCCATCGAATTTCGTTTGGCTCTGAATTCCACAGTTTCGGGGTGAGCTGCTCCAAACTCACTAGGATGGATCCTTATCCATCCCCGAACAGGAATCCATAGCGATATTTGGTGGGCGTGGCCTAATTTCTCTATAGCGACCCCTAGAGTATTTTAAATGAACAGCCCCAAGCCATGCTTTATCCTAGAATTACGAAACTTGGTACATATGTGTATCTTGTCAGGACGTACAAAAAAGTCTATTAGAGCCATGGTCGAAACCCAACAGGAAGTCGGCCATTTTGTATTGAAGGTACATTTTGGACCTCGAGTTTGACGTTTACAGCCTTTGCATTTGATCGAACTCCTCCTAGGGATTTCGATTGATCGGCTTCAAACTCGGTCAGTCTGATCATAAGGCATGTCTGATTTAAAGTTATCAAATTGGTGACTGTATGAGCTTGCTGAAGGGGGGTTACCAGGGGTCAAAGTTCACCTACTCGCCATGAAACAAAAACCTCTTATATTTCCTATACAAAAACACATAGAGGGACCAAACTTTCAGTGATTGATCGGCATCTGGTGTCCTAAAATACCCTGTGGTGAAATTTTTTTCTTACGTAGGCCACGCCCCCTGAGAGCTCGAAGTGTAATGTTTTACTGTGAACGGTCGCTATCTTAGCCCTTTGATCTAATCAACATGAAACAGTGTCCAGAGACAGAAAACATATTGGTGTGTTGTGGATTCCAACCCCGACCGGCTTCGATGTAGCAGGTGGGCGTGGCGGCGTTGCGAACACCGTCGAATTTCGTTTGGCTCTGAATTCCACAGTTTCGGGGTGAGCTGCTCCAAACTCACTAGGATGGATCCTTATCCACCCACCGACAGGAATTCATAACAAAATTTGGTGGGCGTGGCCTAATTTCTCTATAGCGACCCCTAGAGTATTTTAAATGAACAGCCCCAAGCCATGCTTAAACCTAGAATTACGAAACTTGGTACACATGTGTATCTTGTCGGGACGTACAAAAAAGTCTCTTAGAGCCATGCTCTAAACCCAACAGGAAGTCGGCCATTTTAGATTGAAGTTCATTTGACCTCGATTTTGACGTTTACAGCCTTCGTATTTGATCGAACTCCTCCTAGGGATTTCGATTGATCGACTTCAAACTTGGTCAGTCTGATCATAAGGCATGTTTAATTTAAAGTTATGAAATTGGTGAGTTTTGGAGCATGTTGAAGGGGGGTTAGCAAGGCTCAAAGATCCCCTGTGATTGATTGTGTAATATGTTACACAGTCAATTACAAAGGGGATTATTTTGTCATGTGTAGGGCAATGCTGCCCTCTGGTGTCGAATTACTGAAATAATGAAACTATTTCAGTAATTTCAGTAATTCGACACCAGAGGGCAGCATTGCCCTACGGAATGACAGTTCAATGTTGAATTATAGAGGAAAAAATTAAATAATTTGTAATTCTAACACAAAAACTGACAGAGACACCAAAGTTTGAGTTATTGATCATCCTCGGGTGTAGAATAATATCCAATGGTCAAATGATGACATCACGTAGGCCACGCCCTCTGACAACAGGAAGTCTTGTATTTTACTGTGAACGGTCGATAGCTTCTGCACCAAACTTTGCACGAGTGACCCTGGTGGGATCCTTGACGACCCTATGTCATCATATTATGACGTCATCTAAGCCCCGCCCCCTCAGAACAGGAAGTGCCGTTTTTTTTACTTGGAAAGCTCCGTTTATGGCTCTCTTGACCTAATCAAGATGATTCGGATGATAAACTCTGTCAATGCTCGCTGCTGGCTGAACCGTGTGGGCGTGGCCAAATGGCGAATATCAGTCCCTCGCCATATGCATACGTTTGGCTCTTATTCAGGCATGGATCATCCGATTGGCGCCAAACTGGATATGTATGACCTTTGTTCACCTCTAAAGAGCCCAACGGGTTTGAAATGTAATTTGGCTCCACTGCACCCCCTAAGTTAATACATGGGTTGTATCTCCTCGACGCATCGACCGATCTGCGCCAGATTTTTCGACAGTCGTCGGGGAGCGCCGCCGAACGCATTCACGCCTGTCGCCCGGTGGACGGGCGGGGAAAACGCGCGACAGCTTCTGCAGCGGCTAGCGGGCGGCGATGCTGGAAACTGCGGCAGAGCTTCCGCGGTGGGGAGCGGGCTGCGGCTCTGGAAAACGTGCGAGAGCTTCTGCGCTGGCCGGAACCCCCGCGGTGGCCAATAGGCCGGAGCGGCGCTTGCTGCGAGGGCCGCCCGAGGCTGCTTGCAGCTTTAATTTAGATTTTATTTGCACATCTAAAACGTTATTAGTTTGGGAAATAAAAAGAGAGAAAGACGACTTTTCACTGACAGGCTGTTATTTGTTCCTAATAATATAATATAATATAATATAATATAATATAATATAATATAATATAATATAATATAATATAATATAACATAACATAACATAACATAATATAATATAATATAATATAACATAACATAACATAACATAACATAACATAACATAATATAATATAATATAACATAACATAACATAACATAACATAACATAACATAATATAATATAATATAACATAACATAACATAATATAATATAATATAATATAATATAATATCTAGCTGAGCCTCTCCAACTGTAGTTATAAAATATATAAATGTGACTCATAAACTGAGACATTTTTGTTTTAATAGGAACAAAAATATTTACCAATAAATTAGAAACTTTTTAAATGTTTTTTTCTGTTTCATTTCAAAGTTAAAATAAAATCCCATCTATCTGGTGACTTTTATTTAAAACTAGACTCCAACATCCAGGTTTGCTTTTAATCCGTTTTTTAACTTGACTGGATTCATTGTTTTAAATAAAGAGACAAATTTAGTTCCTGTTACTGAGAATTGATATTTTATTATTATTATTATTATTATTATTATTATTATTATTATTATTATTATTATTATTTTAATTGAAACCAAAAGCAGTTTGCTATCTGGATCCATTTTCTTTAATTAAGCAAATGTGTAAAATATTTTTTAATTTTATATCTACAATAATTTACACTCCATTCTTTTTACACAATTTTACATAATTTTACATAAATTAGATTTTAGTTTTACTTTAGTTTATTGTTAAAACCATTACAGATTTTTCTGTAACTTTAGTTTTTATTTCTCTAACGCGGCGCGTTGATCTGATCAGTCGGTGGTTCAGATTATTCAGTTTCACTCAGAAACTTCAACACAACTTCAGATCAAATGTGGATTTATATTCCAGATTACTAATAAATGTTGGAATTACTAAATGTTTTACATATTTTTCTGTTATTAATTAGTGAAATTAAAACATTAAAGAGTTAAGATGAAAAATGATGGTGAACATTTAATGTTCATAAACAGTGAATAATAATAATAATAATAGTAATAATAATAATAATAATAATAATAAGATACTTTTGTCAATATAATAGCAAATAAATTACAGCAACAATCAAAATTTAAAACAGTTTTTGTTGATCAAAGGAAATATAATAATTTGTGTTCAATTATTTTAAACTTAGATTATTTATTATCTAAAAACCTCAAAGCAAAAAATTATTTACCAGGAATAAATTAATGTATACAAAATTATAATTAAACAGAATAATAACAAAAACAGTTTGACACAAAATGAATTTTTTTTTCTGAGGTTGAGCTGCAGCTGCTGCTGACTGGCTGGATGTGTGTCTGTCTGCTTGTTTCTGCTGCCAACCTCCAGGTGATCCGGTAGTGAAGCCCATGGTGAGCGTGTACCCAGCAGCATCCAGCGCCCGGCGGGGCAGGAGGGGCTTCCTGCTGTGTCTGGCCTCAGGCATGTTTCCTCCTGAGGTCAAGTTCTCCTGGAAAAGACTGGAGGACGATGGAGAGAAAGATCTGACCTCTGAAGAGCAGCTGGAGCTCAGAGAGCCGAACCGCACCGCCTCCATCTTACTGGTGGACCGGGATCTTCTCAGCACATCTAGATACCGCTGCTCTGTGCAGCATGAGGGGGGCCCAGTGGAGGCCCCTACAACACAAGGTGATGAAGCTGGGAGACCAGGTGGAGGCTCAGGTGGAGCAGAGGACAGAGGATGATTCACTGCAACATTTTCCTCCTGTTCTGTTCCAGAGGTTTGTCCCTGGATCCTCAACCGAGTGATTTTTATTTAAAAATAAATTATTTTTATTTTAAAATCTTTAAAGCTGCTCTGATGCTGATGAAGAATTTGTTCCACTTTCTTGTAAAAACAGGATTATCTTGGTTTTACCAACAGCTAAGAGAAACTAGACCGGATCAGAACCAACATGGCCGCCTGGTCCTGCTGCTGGTTCACAGGAACGAAGAAACATGAATGTTTGTCTCAGTGGTTTGAGTTCAGCTGCTTTGGTTCTTTTTAAATAGTTTTTAATCAAATGCAGCACAAACATTTCGTACAGGAAATAATATGCTAGTATGATTCTCTTCAGTTTTGTGTTGTTCTTATGCTGATGATGTCATTATTATTCAGATTATCCTGATGATGTTTTTCATTTATCCATCCTAACTGGTCTGTAGTTCATCAGAGGTTTCTGACTGTGATCAGAGCTGATTGCTGAGCTGTGAGTTCAGCTCTGAGCTGTTTCTCTCTCAGATGAAGAAACAGGTGCTTCCTGAACGATTGTTTCAGTCGATGCTTGTAACTGTCATTGTGTTATTAAGGTGAGAAGCCACAGCTAACGGTGTGGAGGCTGCAGAGCACAAACCCACACAGCTGCAGGAACCAAGTCTGATTGGCTGCCAGCAGTTTGGTTGGTTCTAATAACCACAGATTCATATCTGCTGCTCTGACCACAATCTGTTTCATTTACAGCCTCCAGGCCTCAATTATTCATAATTCATATATCTTATAACAGAAAGTTTATTATTTACATGTTTTATTAAAACTGGGCTGTATGTTGACATGCAGAATAATTAGATTCCAGTTTAGTTATTAATAAAAACAACCACTGCAACATTTACTGCTGAATTAAGTTTGCTGTAAATACTGAGAACCTGAAGATGTTGCTGTTTTTACTGTTTCCTCCCAGTTCAGATCAAAATAATTCAGCAGAAATGATCTCACTTTGTGAAACAGTGGAACGATGCAAATATTAACAATGAAGTAAATTAATCAATAAATCAGTGTTACAGTAACATGGAGCCAAATGTTGCCATTTATTAAACAGATTATTTTAACCTTGTTTTCATCCATCTGATCTGCAAACAGAAACTGAACCCAGATCTTATCAGATTCATACTGATACTCATTTAGTGTCTTCTCATCTCTTTTGCATTAAAACCTTAAAACTCACTTTAAAATGTGATACCAGTAAATATGTTCTGTTTCCCAAACATCATCTTTGTTGCATCATGTTCTTGTTTCTGAACCAGGTCAGTTTTAGTGACTCAGCGAAACCCAAAGATGTTTTAATGTAGTTTAGGCCAAAGAAACCTATCAAAACCTTTCATTTCTAGAATCATGCACTGAATCACATAAATGATCAGGACTCAGTAAGTCAATGTCCACATCATGTTTTAGATTTTTCTTTATGCTTGATATTTATTAGTAAGGGTCAGAACAGCTTAATCTAGTAACAGAAATAATCAAGTAAGAAAAGTCAAACATTTTAATCTAACCTGCATCTATAACATGTATGATTCATTTTAAAAGTAACTTCATGTCTTGTTACTGCTAAACTAAAATCTCACAACAGGAAAATGCACAAGCACAACATCCGTATTTTCAAAATAATTTACCAAGACAGACTGAAATCTGTGTAGCCGTATCAATGAGCTGTGTGGGTTCTCCTGTGAACATTTAAATATGAACTATGTATAAAACCTTTCCCACATGTGTCACATGAAAAAGGCCTTTCACCTGTATGAGTTTTCTTGTGAACCTTTAAACTAGAAATTCGAGAGAAAATTTTCCCACATATTTCACAAGAAAAAGGACTTTCACCTGCATTCACTTTGTTGTAAAGAGAGAAATCTTCTCCATATGTTTGACAAGGCCTCTGACCTGTATGAATTTTCTTATGGTTGTTTAAATTATCAATGCGAGTGAAAGATTTCCTACATAAGTCACAAGAAAAAGGCCTTTCACCTGTATGAGTTTTCTTGTGAATATTTAAATGATCGATTCTTAAGAAACGTCTCCCACATGTTTCACAACAGAAAGGCCTCTTACCGGTGTGAATTTTCTTGTGAACTTTTAAATTACTAAATTGAGAGAAACTTTTCCCACATATTTCACAACAGAAAGGCCTCTCACCAGTGTGGATCCTGTAATGCTGTTTCAAGTTAAACTTCTTCTTGAACGATTTCCCACAAATATCACACTTGTCAGTAAAGCACTGAGTTTCTGACACGGTGGAAATATTTCTTCCTCCCTGATCTTTGCTCTCAACTACAGCAGAAATATGAAGAGAAAGCTGCTCAGGTCTTGGCTCTCCTTCACAGCTAAATACAGGAGAATCTGTTTCCTCCTTCACTCCTATCAGTGGTTCCACTTCTTCTTTAATCCATGCAGTTTCTGGATCCTCCCGTTCTTCATTCTCTGGTCTTCGTGGATCCTCCTCTTCCTCTTTACTCCATTGAGTTTCTGGTTCCTGCCATTCTTTAAACAGCGAAGGTTTAATTTCTGCTTCTTCCTCGTTCATCCAGTCAGTTTCTGATTCCTCCCATTCTTCAGTCGGTGGAGGCTCTGATGTTTTCCATGGCCTTTTATCCCATGAAGACTCGGCGTTCTCACTTTCTCCTTCCATCAGTGTCCGTTCAGGTGGCCTTGGAGGATCCGGCTCCATTTGATCCCCTCCAGTCCACTGAGGTTCTGCTTCCTCCTCCTCGTGGCTGGACCGCCTCCTCTGGTTACACAGAAGGTGGATGGAAGAAACTTCCTGCTCAGTGAAGACATTTAGCTTTTGGACGTCTGTGGGAACAAAGGAAGAGATCATTGATATTAATTAATATATCAATGACTGTCTTATGCATCAATCTTCTGAATTTGCTTTGTCAGCTCAGCCCAGTTTAAATGCAGCAAAATTATTACTAAAAAATGGGCTGGTGTCACATGACTGTTAGAGGAAAACCCAATAACTGAGTAGAGCTGCACTGAGGAGGGCCAAGCGTCTCCATGGGAACAGTTGGACACCATCTTCATTTATAACTTGATGTTTGGGAGGAATGTCGTCACATTACATATTTAACTCTGACCTGGGAATATTTCATCATCACATTTCAAAAACATAAATCTGCAGAAAATCATTTGTAAGTTCCTCTGCAAACATTTACTGAGATATGATTTATGTATGTAGGCCAATATCTGCTGTGGCTGCAGTAAATACAGACACAATGAATGAAAGCAGCTGAAAATCTTTCTACATGACGATCAGTCAACGTGACACTTCTGACATTTCACTGCACTTTGGTAATAAAGTTTTGAAATTCATAAAAATGTGAGCAGTTTGGGTGACATGAATCTTCCCAAACATTTTCTTTAAGCTCAAACTGCAAATGAACAGCTGATCAGAAAACAGCCCACTGCTGCTGTTTGGTGCTTAATGTGACAGCAGCTGATCAGATCTGCATCAGTCATCACTTCCTGGCCTGCTAACGCTGCTGCTGCTAACGCTGCTGCTAACGCTGCTTCCTGGCCTGCTAACGCTGCTGCTAACGCTGCTTCCTGGCCTGCTAACGCTGCTGCTAACGCTGCTTCCTGGCCTGCTAACGCTGCTGCTAACGCTGCTGCTAACGCTGCTGCTAACGCTGCTGGAGGCCATGTTGGAGCAGGAAAGACATCAGATGCTTTTACAGATCAAATGTTTTGTTGATTTAACGTCCAACTGAAAATAAATCAACTTTCTTCAGATCAGACACACATTACTGGTTTAGATTTCACTCCAAGTCTTAACATTTATTCCAATCTTAATTAAATTATATCTCAGTTTTATCATCTTCCACTAACAATCTAGATAAAAATTACTCAAATAAAAACCTGTGTCTGTCTCTTTAGTTCAGTATTCAGAAAACCATCTGGTTCTAACAGAACAGCTTATTTTAGATGAGTTTCTACTTCAGTTTATTTTTGCTAAAATGTCCATAGTTTGTTTTGAAGTTTGTTAGTTTATTTCATTATTCATTTTTAAGATATTGTTCAGCCCCATAGAAAAAGCACCAGCTGGTTCTGCTCTGGTTACTTTGGTTCAGTTACCTGGGAAAGAATCAGAAAACAACAGGATGTAAAAAGGTTCAGGTGCCCGAGCATTTAGCAGAAATCATCTTATGTTGAGTAAAGGAACTGATTCTTTTTAAAAACCTCGGATCCAAAGTACATTTTCAGTCTAACATCCATAAACAGTGACTGTGTTCCAGTTACCAAAGAACAGGAGCTGTAAGATACACACAACAAACTTCATATGCCAAGAAAATGGTTGTTTTCTAAGATATACCTCACAACCAGTCAACCAGTCAGTCAGTCAGTCAGTCAACCAGTCAGTCAACCAGCCAGTCAGTCAGTCAGTCAGTCAGTCAGCGCTCCCACATCTTACCATTACTGAAGAAAGATAGAAATAGATTAAAGTAATTTAGTCCAGATCACTCACTGATTTACTCAACTAAATGTGAAAGAGGATAAAGAAACTGATGGAGATGTAAACTAACTAACTAACTAACTAACTAACTAACTAACTAACATGACCTAGATCTTGAGAAAAGGTCACTAGATACAATCAGCAGCTACATGGATTGAGGCGGTGAAAAAAACTCTTCATATTTCTGTCATTTGGAGAAAAGTAGACAGCAGAGAAATATTATTACAAATCTACTCATAAAGAAAAATCCAAAAACTATGAAAGTTTTTGCTTTCCATTCTAAATTGGACCCTTCAGAATATTCTACTAAAGATTCAATGATTTCTTAGATAAAACCTGCAACCTTCTCCCAGCATTCACAAGGTTCTTCAGAAAAAGATCATTTATCAATTAACTGTTTGTCAATCAATATGATCAGTCAACTTTATATTAAATCTTTAGTCAATATTCTGCATCCATAATCAAAATGCCATCTGGGATTTATGCTAAAATGTTCTTTATTATTTTAGATCATTTTTATTCACACAGAGGCGCTAAACCACCACAGTTTTATTTTTATTGTTTTTGTTTGGTACATTATTTATTTATTTATTGTGTTTATAGTTAACATTAATATTTTAGTCAGTCGGTTTAAATGATCATCTGGTTTTCAGAGACTCGAACAGAAATCTGTTGTTTTGTTATGTAGCATCAGAGCTAAAACCTGAAACGGACCTCTGTCTGCATTTAACACATCAGCACCTTCATCCAGACCCACCAGAACTTTGTCTCTGCAGCTCCGAACCGATTCTGTTGAGTTTTATCTGCGGTTTCCAGTTGATCCCCATCATCCTGCGCTGAGCATCGAGCTGCTCCTCGTAGCAAATGATGGTTTTTTCGACCTCAGTGAAGATTTCTTCAGCAGCAGCAGTTAGTCTCTCTCTGATAAAATCTCTGAGATGCTGAGCTGAAGACATGGTTGCTGAAATATTAGCTGAAAAGATAAAACACCTTTTTTTGCTAGACGAGTTCACACAACCTCCTGCTAAATCCTTTATTTTTCTTTTTGCTGGGGGTCACCACAAATCAGCTGATTGGTCAATTTGCGCCCCCTGCTGGACTGGAGCGGAACAGCTCAACGTTACCTGAAACATACCTGAACTTTTTCCTTCTTTACATTTTTTGTGATCCAAATAATTATTTGTATGGGATTTGTGGACAAAAACACAACAAAATAACACCCAGAATTTGGCTCACAAGTGGCAGCTGTGTTTTTGTGAAACCCTTAAAAATATTTCAGTTCTTCAGTGAATAGAATTAAATGTCCTAAAGGCTCGTAAACCATAAAAATGAAGAAAAAGTTCAGGTCTGATTCAGTGAACAGTCATTTTCTGCTGTTCCAGTCCAGTCCAGCAGGGGGCGGAAATGATCCAATAAACTGCTTTCTGTCAGTTTGACCCGCAGCGGAAGTAAAACAAAAGGCTCCAGCATCAGGTTGTGTGGACTCATCTAGAAAACGGTTGTTTTATCGTTTCTCAGCTAATATTTCAGCAACCATGTCTTCAGCTCAGCGTCTCAGAGATTTTATCAGAGAGAGACTAACTGCTGCTGCTGAAGAAATCTTCACTGAGGTCGAAAAAACCATCATTTGCTACGAGGAGCAGCTCGATGCTCAGCGCAGGATGATGGGGATCAACTGGAAACCGCAGATAAAACTCAACAGAATCGGTTCGGAGCTGCAGAGACAAAGTTCTGGTGGGTCTGGATGAAGGTGCTGATGTGTTAAATGCAGACAATTAATCTGGAAACAGAGACAGATGGAGGTAAAAGAGAAGAAGATTAATGATGCAAATCAAAAATAAATTATAGCGATGTAAAGAGTTTAGATTACATCTGATGTCAGATCAGAAAAGACAAAAATCATTTGAGTAATTTCTCCACTTTAGATGTTTTCTAGGTCGTTGATGTTTCCTTCCTGCTACTTGATTTTCCCGTTGCTCCATTTTTCCACAGAACTGCTAAGCTGCCACTTAAATCCCCTCAGAGTCTTATGAAAGTAACATTAAACACTAACTGTTATAGTTTCTATGACAACAGAAGGGTAGCACCAACCAATAGAGAAAGCTACTACAGATGCGCTACACTGACAGCCATACCAGGGGCACACACCAGGGCTCGTCCTGGGAACAGGAAGTGAATTTTAAATGATCCTAAAGTGACTGTAGAGTGAGAAAAGAAATGTGACCTGATGAAGTGAAACAAAATATAGTTTCTGTTTAATCCAAAGAACTTCATTACTAACATCTGCAGCCTGAAACTATCCTGGGTTTTACTGCAGGATAGACAATATAATGATGATTTAACTGATTCAGTTTTGGCCCCAAAAGAATTAAGTTTCTCCTAAACTCACTCTGATGTGGAATACTTTAAGTATTTGTTGGCTTATTTTACTTTAAACTGAATCAATATTCTTACTTCTGTGTTTCTAAAACAGAATGTGTTCTTTAATGGGTGGCAGAGGCTCAGGAGGCCAGAGGTCATCCTGTCACCGGTAGTTTGCTGGTTTAAACCTTAACTCCATTTATCATTAATTAAAGTAATGGTGGTGTTAATATTACATCACCAGCTGCTCTGTGCCAGAGATATCAGTGACCTAAAATATTGCATTTCATTTACACACTTTTTCTCTCCAGATGTATTGAGCTGAAAACGTGACAACAGGAGACTGTTGGTCACTTATTGACCTGATAGACGAGACAGTCATCAATCGATCAATATTATTGATCCCTTCCTTTGTCCCCACAGACACCCAGAACCCACATGTGTCGGTTAAGGAGGAAGCTGCTACCGTCCAGGAGAGAAGGTCCAGTCATGAGGAGGACGAAGCTGAATCTCAGTTTACTGATGTAATGTTACTTTTTATAACTCATCCCTCTTGTGCTTTCGATCATGTCTGCATGATCCCATCATGAGATTTATCAAGCTGCTGCCCTATAAACGTCCACAGTGTCGTATAACAGCAGGAGATGCCTGTGATCCAGGAGACCATCTGGGTTTTACTTCCCCGACCCAGAACTGAGGCTGCATTTTATGCATTAAGTAACAACGCCCCTTGGCTTAACAATAGACAAATGGTGGGACCCTCTGTGTTGGGCCCCACAGGATCCTTGGTGCTTAACAATCAAGGATTCACACCTATAACCCAATCAGGCCTCTCTTCTCTCTGTTGGCTCAGAGCCAGTGACACCCTGCTGCTAAATGACCTGCTGATCACAGGAAGCCAGAATCCACCGGGAGGCAGAGCAGACTTGACTCTGTGTTTCTGTTCTCACCTTGCAAAGTTTTAATATATTTCTTATTTCTTCTCACCCAGACTTTTGTTAAAGTCATTTCTTCCAATGCAACTGAAGAGGAACAGATGGAACCAGAACCTCCACTGACTGAAGAACATTGGGAACCAGGATCTATATGGATCAAAGAGGAAGAGGAGGAGGCACAATCTCCGGTGTTTAATTTTGAACAGCAGGAACCAGAACCAGAACCTTTACCGACCAGGCAGAACCAGAAGCACGTCTGCAGCAGTCAGGAGGGAGAACAGCTGGACCAGAAGCAGTTTGCTGCTTTGATGGAGACTTTCACACTTCAGAGACGGGATCTGAGTGACGGAGAGCCAAGTGAGCCTCCTTCCTTTTCTCCTGAAGCCGAGAGCAGAGACCAGGAAGGAAGCAGCTCCACCGTGTCAGAGAATCAGTCCCACACCGACACCAGAACCGGGCCTTTCAGCTGTGGTGTGTGTGGGAGATTACTGAAGAATAAATACGACTTAAAACAGCATTACATGACCCACACTGGAGAAAAGCCTTTTACTTGTGAAACATGCAGTAAAAGTTTTGCTAGACGTTCTCAATTAAATGTTCACTATAGAACCCACACCGGAGAAAGGCCTTTTACTTGTCCGATATGCAAGAAAAGTTTCTTTCAAATTGGTCATTTAAATGTCCACAAGAACATTCATACAGGTGTGAGGCCTTTTTCTTGTGAAACATGTGGGAAAAGTTTTACTAGACGTTATTTATTAAATATTCACCGGAGAAGCCACATGGGTGAGAGGCCTTTCTCATGGGAGAGCTTTATGAAAAGCTTCTAGAATAAAACATGTTTAGATCAACATGGGAAAGACACACTGCCTTTCCTGTGTAGGTTTGGAGTAAACATGTTTTCACTCAATCCAAATATCTCCAACAATTCATTTTCTCTAAGTTAAATGTGAACCAGAAAACCCACAGAGGTGGAAGAAGCTTATTTGATGCTTTTAGGCTGAATTTCCACATGAAACAAAAACCCAGAGGTGAAGAGAGGTCGTCCATCTGTCCAGCTGCTGAAGCTTAGTCCAAATACTGTCATCAACATAACTGCAGATCTACAACAGGAAGGATCAAACTAATGTATTGTAGAGTTGAAATGGCCTAATCAAAGGCTGGATTTCAACCTTATTATATCCTGATGTTCAGAATTGGATGTTTGTAAATAAATGATCTACAGTGGGGTTGTAGAGGAAACTGAGGAAACATTTCTCCACACCAACAATGTTAAACTTACTTTTGGTTGATTTCCTCAATCTGAAGTTTAATTTCATAACTTTGTTTTAAACTTTAAAACTTTGTTTTAAAGTTCATAAACTACTGATGGTTGCTGTTGACAACATTGTTCATTTGATTTTTCAATGTTTTTCTTAACTTTTGAGTTTATTCCATTTATTGATAAATGTATTTTAGACTTTTACTGTGAAAACCAAAATGTCTGAATAGTTTAGCAGTTTTTTACTTTGTTTTTCAATAAGATAAACATTTGGTTTCATAATGTTGAATTTAAACAGGAATTAAATTTGTTTTGATTGTAATTGTTGCTGCTGTGGTTTTTACAGGACAGCAGATGTGAAGGATGTGTTCATATATGATGAAGTATAGATATGGTAATGTAGAAGTGCTGTCTGGATTTACAGATCTAGTTGTAATAGTTCTACGGTTTGGATGAGATTTATTCTAATTTGTCCACAAATCTTTGTGCTGCGATGTGTTCTTGGTTTTAAATAAAGCCTCTGCTGTTCACCTGAACGTCTTCAGATTCTTTTACACATCAGTTTGAAACCAACTAACTGTTACACACAATATTGGCATCAAAATTCAAATTCAACAGTTATAGATGGAATCAAAGGAGAAAAACCCTCCTGTGCTCAACGGGATTCCCACTGAGGTTTATAAAACATTTAAATACAAATTGATACTATTAGACATTTTTAATTGAGCTTTTTATAGTGAAATTCTTCCAGCAACATTGAGAAAAGCAACCAAACAGTAGAAATGAAAGATTTGGTTCAATTAGCCTCTTAAATGCAAACCTAAAATTTGAGTAAAATATTTTAGCTAATATAATTGACAAAATAATTCAAAGTGTTAAGGATGATTTTCATAATGTTAGACTTGTGAACATTAAATGAGAAAGTAGATCTGTTACTAGTGTTTGACAATATTGAATGAATTTTATTTATTATAAAAAAATTATATAATAAAAATGATAAAATAAGCAAAAAAGCAGCTTTTTTCACTGCATTGGCTTTCAGAACAGACTAATATTTCTGTTAATATTAAATGACAGAAGCATATGATCTATAGTTTGGTCCATCTGTCCAGTCAGAATCCCGCTGACCCAAACTGAGGAACTGTTTACAGACTCAGGTCAGCAGGTGCTCTGAGTTAATTATCTGATTATGACCGATTGACCGATTCCAATAATGACATCATTCATATTCTGATTTTCTGAGGCACTGAAGCCATAATCATCAAAATTACAGAAAACGAAGGTTTGGAATAATCACTATAGATTTCATACAATGTTTCCCTTTCTGAGATGACTGGCAAGAAATATTGCATTTTCACATAATATTCAAATTTTTAATACGTACTAGTATAACTTGCCTTACCTGATTCTTCATCCACATTTGACGTTACTAACAGCATGGTCGTTATTAAAAGTTGCTCAGTTCTGCACTTTTAGCTGCAAATGTTTCCAGAGTTTCGTCTTTTTAATTCGAGCCTCTGCACCATCTTTTCTTTCTACTTTCCATCTTTTAAACCAGTGACTGAGACCATTGACATGAAACGTCAGGGTACATCTCTGAAAAACAAAAAACAAAAGCTGTTAGTCCAGTAGAGATGGTTGCAGTAGTGGCGCACCAGGTCAACCCACTGAATACTGACCCAATTAAAAAATAATAAAGAGAGAAAACCAGACCTTAAAGCAGAATGTCAGAGCGTCCTCAGTTCTCCTAATTTGCCAATCCAGGCCTGCTTGTAACCGTCATTGTGTTATTAGAGTGAAATGTTGGCATTTAATAAACATAAATGAGCTTAAACCTGTTCATACCTCTGATCTGTAAACTATCTGAACAAAAATTGGGCCAAAAACTTTCCATCAATCTGGAGAATCTAGAATCTAAACTCTGCACTGGAGAGTTTATCATTTTAAACTCCGAAGATCTGAAAAACATCTTTTCCTAACAAACACACAGGAAGATTATATTTTTCTCATCTTTATTGCATTAAAGCTAAAACTGTATCAGTAAAAGTTTTAAATAAAAACAAATTGTCTTCAAGTGTTTAAATTCAACATTTATTATAAAATTCCAACTTGAAGCTTTAATAAACAAAAAACCTGCGATACCCAATGAGCCAGAGTCACCTCACAAAACGGGTTTAGGTTCTGCTAAACCCGTCCAACACATCACCTTCACTCCCACTCATGTTTAAGCTTAATTAGTATTTTTCCTTTCCTGATATACTACTAAAAAATAAACTACTAAGAAAATTCTAAATATTTATTGTAAACCAGTGAGAGTCAAATGACTATTTCTTACTTCTGTGCTTTCTTTTCATGTGATAATTCAGTTTCCTATTTTCAATAAAACTTTTGCCACATATTTGACATGAAAAAGGCTTTTCACCTGTGTGGGTTCTCTGATGTACATTTAAGTGATTGCGGATGAAATAAGCTTTCCCACATACTTCACATGAATAAGGTCTTTCACCCGTGTGAGTTCTCCTGTGAACATTCAAGTTGGAACTATTTATAAAGCCTTTCCCACACGTCTCACAAGAAAAAGGCCTCTCACCTGTATGGATTTTCTTATGAATACTTAAATTGCCGATATGAGAAAAACCTTTCCCACAAGTGTCACAAGAAAAAGGTCTCTCCCCTGTGTGAACGTTCTTGTGAGCTTTTAAATGATCAATTCGAGAGAAACGTTTGTCACATGTTTCACAAGAGAAAGGCCTCTCACTTGCCTGATTTTTTAAAGGTCTCTCATCTGTATGCCTTTTCTTATGTAGATTTAAATTATCAATACGAGAGAAAGATTTCCCACACATGTCACATGAAAAAGGCCTCTCACCGGTATGAACTTTCTTGTGAAGATTTAAATTATAAAGTCGCAAGAATGTTTTCCCACATGTTTCACAGAAAAAAGGTCTCTCACCTGTATGAGTTTGCTTGTGAACTTTTAAAATACCAAATCGAGAAAAACGTTTCCCACATGTTTCACAACAAAAAGGCTTCTCCCCAGTGTGGGTTTTGTAATGCTCTTTCAAGTTAAACCTCTTTTTAAAAGCTCTCTCACAAATTTCACATTTTAAAGACATATTCTTTGTGTCAGCATGAGACAAACTCTCTAACACTGTGGAGCTGCTTCCTTCCTGATGTTTGCTGTCTGTAGGAGAAATATGAGGTAAATATTGCTTGGTTCTTGCTTCTCCAGCACCTTTCCTGGAGACTTCCTGAAGAGAAGTCTCCAGGAAAGCAACAGTCGGCTCCTGGACAAGCTTCTCTCCCTCCTCACTGCTCCAGCGGCCCTTCTGGTCCTGCCCAGCTGGAAAATGTTCCAGTTCCTGCTGTTCATGTTTAATCCATGAAGAATCTGTTTCTTCCTTTACTTCAGCAATCAATATTGAATCTGGTTCTTCTTTTTCTTTAATCCATTTAGATTCTAGATCCTCCTGTTCTTCAATAAGTGGGGTTTCTGGTTTCTTCTGTTCCTCTTCAGCCCATAAAGATGTTGGTTCCTCATTTTCCTCCTCTAAACTTGGGTGTTTTGTGTCCTGGTCTTCCTCTTTAATCCATTGTATTTCTTGTTTCTCCTGTTCTTCTGTCAGTGGAAATTCTGGATCTTCTTCTTCTTTAGTCCTATGAGTGTCTGGGTTCTCTTGTTTTTCAGTGAGTGAAGGTAATGTTTTCTTCTGTTTCTCTTTAGCCCATGAATACTTTATTTTCTCCTTTTCTTCTTCTATCAGTGGATGTGCTGTGTCCTCCTCTTCCTCTTTAATCCATTGTATTGGATCTGGTTCCATCCTGTTGTGGTAAGGCCGCCTGCTCTGGGCACAGAGATGTTGGATGGAAGAAGCTTCCTTCTTAATGGAGACATGTGAATTTTGAAGGTCTGTAGGGAAAAAGAAGGACATCATTAATAAATTTAAATTGATGACCATCTCATTCTTCAGCCTAAAACCTCATTGGAACCATCTGACTCCACCTTCATTAAAACTGGATATTTGGGAGGAATTTGGGAAACATTGTCCATCCTGCCTAGTAAGAAACCACAGATGTGAACTCTGTGACACACTAACACAGGAAAGCACTCGGCAGGAAACAGCATTTGCTTTGGATTCCTTTGGATGTGACAGCGAGTTGATAACGCTGAGCGTCAGCGCAAACAATCACAAGGACAAGTAACGTTCCAGCCACTCTATGCAGTTTGGAGGTGGAAAAGAAACTAAATAAAATATAGTTATTTATTTGATATAAGATTTTGTATTCCAAGTTAACACTAATACAACAACATAAAAAGTCACATAAAGTCAGAATGCATAAAAAGAGAAGGGTTTGAAACTGCACTGTCCTCAGAATAAAGAAACACTATAATCTGAATAATACTAAGTGTAATAACGCAGTCATAGATGAAAACATAACAAGAAAGCTCAAAACTAAGGAAGTCAGGATAATCTAGAAAATAAAATTAATTTTTTATACTGCCTATCTTCTAACAATAGTAGCAAGTTAATTTGGAGTTTAAGTCCAAACCTGAACAAGTTGACAGGATGAACGAACCGTTAATCTGAAGGTTTAATCAAAGCTGTTTCATGTGTGGTGGGATGGTGTTCCACCCTCCCAACTATGTGCACCAGGTGTATCAAGTAGCGTGCAGTTGATTGGTGGGCGGGGCAAATAGCTTTATAGCTGAGCAGGCCGCTGCGAGGTGTGTGTCTTTGTTTCCTCTACTACATGACGGCTGCCCAAGTGGCTGGTGTGCTTGATCCGCTCATCTGAATTGTAAGTGCCATTTTGTACCATCTGGCTGGGATTGTGGTTAGGTTTTGGTGCTATACCTGCCGTGCGTTTCTGCAGCGTTGCTCGGCTGGCGTTAGCGGCTGCAGCTGGAGGTTGTTGCGGCGTGCGGCTTCCATCTAGCCCTCGCTTGCTGATCCGCTCTCTCCCTGGGTCGGCTGTGCTACTACTGCTGGGTAAGCTACCTGTTTAGATTTTAATTTACTTTACCTGAATCCACGGGTTTTCTAATGCGTTTTTTTGGTTTAGGATTGTTTGGAGTTGCAGCGCTTGGACGCTCTGCTGTCTTGTCTTGTTTTTTGGGCCGCTCTGAAGGCAACCTGTTGCTGATTGGACAGGCTGAGCGAGCGGGGCAGGACTCCTCTGGCCCATTTGAAGGGCACTGAAATTGGACAACGACGATTTGTTCCACCGTTTAAAGTGTTTGTGTTTTTTCCTTTTACAGTTTGTTTGCTTATTATTGAATTTACTAATGAGTTTGCTTTTTTGTTTTGATTTACTAATTTGTTTTCTTTGGCATTACATGTTTTGTTTGTTCATTTATTTTTTTGGAATAATTTCAAGTTGTCACTTTTATTTCACATAATCCCTTTTCATTTTCAGGGACAGAGTAGTGGGCCCGAAGCCTTGCTTTTAAAAAGAAATATTTTAAATGAAATTGTTTAAATAAAATATTGTGAACTATTCTGTGTTCCGGTGCATCTTGTTTTAAAAAGAACCCCCTGCTGGGTCACACATGTTTTCTATTTTAATCTGGGGTTTATGTCCCTTTAATATTCATGTTAACTGATAATACATAAACTGAAAAATGATAAATGAGTATTTAAAGTAGCTCCTGACGTTTAAAAAAAGGAACAGAACTAATTAAATTCTGGAAGAAACGTTTTGGACCCACAAGAAGACTGTCAGAAGTCCAGTCTGCCGATTCCTTATTGGTACGTTGAGAGACGGGCTTTGACGAGGGCAGCTAAGCGGGTCCTTCGGCTATGTAGCAACAACGCTACCGGAAGTTAGTCACCAGTTAACATGAAAACCTATTAAACCGTAACACCGATCTGAACGGACCCTAAACCCTGGAGTCTGTTAGTAATGCTGACAGCTGAAGCTGGAAACCGATCAAACTGATTCATACCGATTCTGGTCTCATCTGCAGTTTCCATCAGATCGTTTTCCTCGCAGTGAACAACTGATGCTGAACTGAAGATGAAGACATTGTTACTGAAACATTCAGCTGAGACGTGACAACACAATCGTCTCCCAGCTGCGTCCTCAAGCTGCTCCTGTTGTCTTTTTGTTTTCCTCCGGCTGCGCGTCACACCGAGTCAAAGCAGCTGGTTGGTCCATTTCCGCCCCCTGCTGGACTGGAGCAACATAACAGCAGCAGCCTCCCAATCAATCAATGATTTTTATCATTTTTAATTTAAACATCGAATGCATCTAAAGATTTATTAAAAATTTAACATGTATAAATTAATGTAATATAATATAAATTACAGTACACCCAACTTACCAGCAGTCTCACTCAATAAAAAGCACCAAGGAGGAAAGGAGCAGAAGCTCAATGAATATTATTAGTTAACATTTGCTACATTATGATTAACTGTCAATTAATGACAGTTTCAGGTCAGGTCAGGTCTGCTGCTCCAGTCCTGCAGGGGCTGTAAACGAACCAATCAGCTGCTGTTTTCTCTCAGCGTCACATCAAGTGGAAGTAAAACAAAAGGCTCCAGCATCAGGTTGTGTGGGCTCATCTAGAAAACGGTTGTTTTATCGTTTCTCAGCTAATATTTCAGCAACCATGTCTTCAGCTCAGCGTCTCAGAGATTTTATCAGAGAGAGACTAACTGCTGCTGCTGAAGAAATCTTCACTGAGGTCGAAAAAACCATCATTTGCTACGAGGAGCAGCTCGATGCTCAGCGCAGGATGATGGGGATCAACTGGAAACCGCAGATAAAACTCAACAGAATCGGTTCGGAGCTGCAGAGACAAAGTTCTGGTGGGTCTGGATGAAGGTGCTGATGTGTTAAATGCAGACAGAGATCCGTTACAGGACTGCAGTTAAGTCAGCTAACCGTAGCTCTCTGTCAAAGATTAGCTTCGTGCATACATGGTGCATTACGGTAACAGAGGGACGCAATTTCATGCGAAACAACTCGAACTGTAGAGAAAGTGAGAGGCTTATATATACATCAAAAATGTATATTTATAACACACATTTTACTTTTACATACATATATTATATCCAAAATAAATATTTAATACCAAATGGATTCAGACGTAATATTATGGGTGATCAATGGTTACCCAGGAAACGTGTTTGTCATTTTCAGGATTATGTTTTTTCTCAAAACCAAAGAGGTGACAGTAATCTTTCTTTATTTTCTGTTAAATGATCAACTCTACCAAAAAAACTATACATATTTCATAATTTTACTACGCAGTCTGGAGATCAGGGTGAGTGTATAAATGTAGTAAGACTTGGATGTACAGTCTGAGATTATTCAGATTATGATCATTTCATGTTTCCCATCTGTTGCCAAAATATCTATTTCATATCCAGGCTTAAAAGAACGATAAAATACACAAAGGGCAGCTCCAGTCTTTTCTGTTTACTTCTGTCAGTTGTACTGGATTTGCATTGTGAATGTTACCGCCGTTTTCCTGCTGTCACATTGAATCTGTAAATAGATATCAACATGACTCCCTGCTATCAACTGTAGTAGATTTTTCTCTGAGTGAAGCCTATGAACCTGCATAGCTCTGTTTCCCTGGCTGGCTCTGTCAAAGTCTCATTCCTCCCTGGATCATCTCCTGTCAATCACTGAGGCTATAAGCAACATTTAACATGTCTAATTAGCTTAAAGTAATAGCAAAAGCAAGCTAAAAAGCATAGAAGTAGAAAATAATCAAATAAAGCCCTGCAGGAGACTGAAGAAACAGATGTAAAATTTTCTGACCCGATATGTTTGGTGGTCCTCCTTCCAGTTCTGGGTCTGGTATCTCCACCAGACATGAGATGACAGTGCTGTATGCCACACCGTTTCTTTCCTTACGTTCCAACTGACTTTGTACATATTTCTTGAATGCAGTTCCACACTAACATTATACCCAATTTCTTTGAGTTGTTCAAAGAGTAACTGATGCTGAAGACATTGTTCCCTCTGCTTGTCGTTGAGCCTTCTTACTCCATGTTTATGAAAAGACATGTTACTGTTGAGGACTGACTTTGACACAATGTCCCTGAACTGTCCATATTCTAGACATTTTTTCTAGAGACATCTCTTGCATGCTCATTGCTCAGGTGCTCAACAAAATCTAGATTTTACTGCCTAATCAGCATTTTGGCTAGAACTACTAACATGACTGTAATTTTCCCTACTGTGATAGAGGGGCCATTAACAACCCAAACCAGGTGTGTTAGCACAGCAAAGGGCCAAATACCCTCACTGTTAACATCTCCACATTTCCAGTGGTAGCATTTACACAAACTACAGAGCCAGCATGCATTGGTGTAAATGCAACATATTTTAGGATAAGACCATTTCTGAAGTCTTCCTCTACAGCAGTGTTTCCCATTTCCAGTCGTCAGAATCCATTGCCCTGCATGTTTTAGGTGTTTTCCTTCTGTCACACTTCTGACTTGAATGAATGTGTGATTAATAGGATTCTGCAGCACTAATTTCCTACGAACCATGTGACACTTACTGTCCAGACTGTCTGAGAATAACCGGGCTGATGAATGAGATGGGCATCAATTAATCTGTATCAATGATCTCTTTGTCCCTGCAGACCTGAAGCCACATGTTTCCACTGAAGAGGAAGCTGCTGCCATCCACCAAGTCTGTAACCAAGGGAAGAGTTCCAGTGAGGACCAAGAGGAAGCAGAACCTCAATGGAGTGAAGAACAACATATGGAACAAGAATCTCCACTGATTGAAGAACAGACAGAACCAGGATCTCCAGGGATCAAAGAGGAAGAGGAGGATATGCAACTTGTATTGGTTGAACGGAGAAACCTAAACACTGAATGGATCAAAGAGGAAGAAGAGGAACCAAAACCTTCATTGACAGAAGAAAATGAGGAATTCAGGATTTCTTGGGCTAAAGAGGAATGCATAGCACCAGAAACAGCACTGATTGAAAACCAGGTGGAAGTAGGACCTCCATGGATTAAAGACAAAGAGATGGAACCAGAAGCGTCTGTGACAAAGGAAAGTCAGGAATCTGAGTTCTCAAGGGAGAAACGGGTGATACTGAATGAAGGAAGGCAAGAACCTGAAACTCAGTGGATTAAGGAAGAGGAGGAAACAGAATCTCCACTGAGAGAGGACCTAGATTTTTCACTGCTTAAGCATGAACAGCAGGAACCAGAATATTTGCCACTTCGACAGGAGCAGAAGGACCAGAGCAGTCGGGATGGAGAGCAGCTAGTCCAGAAGCAGTCCATTGCTTTGATTGAGACTTCAACTCTTCAAAAATGTGATTTCAGTGAAGAACCAAGAACTGAGCAGCTTTTCTTTTACATCTCTACTGTAGATGAGACAAAAGATCAGGAAGAAATCAATTCCTCTGTGTCTCAGAGTCAGTCTCATACTGGCTCCAAGAATATGTCTTTAAAATGTGGCATTTGTGGGACATCTTTTAATAAAAAGTACAACTTCGAAAAGCATTGCCAAAGTCACACAGGTAAGAGGCCTTTTTCTTGTGACACATGTGGAAAAAGTTTCTCTCGAAGTGGCTATTTAAAAGTTCACCAAAAACTTCATACGAGTGAGAGGCCTTTTACTTGTGAAGCTTGTGGAAAATCCTTTGTTCGAATGGGGTATTTAAAAGCTCACAAGAAAAGTCATACAGGTGAGAAGTCTTTTTTCTGTGACATATGTGGTAAAGGTTTGTCTAGAATGGATCATTTAAGTCATCACATGAAAACTCATACTGGTGAAAGGCCTTTTTCTTGTGACACATGTGGGAAAAGCTTTTCTCGACTTGATAATTTAAATCTTCACAAGAAAATTCATACAGGTGAGAGGCCCTTTTCTTGTGAAACATGTGGAAAATGTTTTTCACATAGTTCAAATTTAAATGCTCACAGGAGAACCCACACAGGTGAGAGACCTTATTCATGTCAGACATGTGGGAAAGCTTTTAGTATTCGCAATCGCTTAAATGTACACCAGAGAACCCACACAGGTGAGAGGCCTTTTTCATGTCAAGTATGTGGGAAAAGCTTCATTGAAAGTAGAAAACTGAATTTCCACATGAAACAAAAACACATAAGTGAGAAGTAGTCATTTGACCTCAGACCGATGTACCATTACATATTCTTTTATTCTGGACAGTGGCCAAACTACAACAGTGAAAGAAGGTCTAAGCAGATGTTATTAAGTGGCACATATTTTAATATAATAAGCCATTAATCAACAATTTATTGTAAGTTGATTAATGGTTTTGCATTCTGACTGGAGACGATCCTGAAGCTGCAAACTAAAAGGACTAAAAGTTGATCAAACTTCAGGTCAGTTACACTTTCTTTTATTTCAGAATCAAAACTTTCAAAAATACAACTGATCAGAACATTGGTGTCATAAAAACTTTAAACAGAAGGAATTGAAAAGAAAATCAACAGTTTGGTGTGTAAAGTGACCTGCATATTAAATATCCTGTGCAGAGGCTTCATACACACCTGGACACAAATGTTGGCACCCTGCTGTGAATCAACACAAAAATTCGCAATCCTCCATATTGAGCAGGTCTCTGACAGCAGACTTCATGTCTGCGCTCCGCAGTTAAACTATACTTTGCTGTTTGTTGTGAGATAAAGCAGGAGCCAATCAGCGAATGCAGTCAGCTGTCAATCAAATGTCTTCGGTCCTGCTCACTGCTGCTAGTTTTACCCCTACATTAGGGCCGTATGTCGGAGTCAGAGAGCCTGAATGATTAACTGCACACCAGTTCTGATAAACACAAAAAGCTGGTTCACCTGTATTCAATGATGTTGCCGCAGTAATAAAACCCATTATAGTTTTGATTCTGAATTACAGAAGTTACTTTTTTATGCCCTGACTGTGTGGTGTTGAATGGGTTCAGACTATTTTTTTGTGATAAAGACTATCTGTTCTTTGTTTGCTTGTTTAAATGTTCAATAAAGATAACTTAAAAATAAAACAACGCTACCAGAAGTTTGTCACCGCTTATCATCCTGAAGCAGTTTCCTTCATCTGCTGAGTTCATCGGGTCGGACCTCCATCTCTGTCAAGACTTTTGTTCCGTCCGTCGGTCACAGCAGAAGCTTCTAAAGATGAACTGGAAGGTGAAGATTTAAATAACATATTATAAACTCCAATCCTGTGAGGATTGGCTGATGATTTGAATGTTAAATATGCAACTTTTTATTAAGAAATTCAGATTTGAACCAGCCTCCAATCCAGGAATGGACGTCCCAACAAGCAACATGAGGTCAGAGCCTCAGACCTCTAAATACGGCTGAACACCATCAAGGTCTCTCAGCAAGTAAATCAGTGAACACAACATCTAAAAACGAAACAAAAATCAAACAACAACCTTCCAAATATTTTACAGAAAGTTATTTCTCATCTTTGCAACATCACTAGTACTGAAGAAAAGCATTAAAAAAAAAACTAGTTCACAGACTGAACTTTTCCCCTGCAATGTCCACCTTTCTGGTGGCGTCTGACTCCGTTCCATGAGGAAAACCTATTTCCACATTCCTCACATCCATAGAGCTTTCCACAGCTTCTCATGTGGGCACCTACTTCAGATTTATCTTGAAATCTTTTCCCACATTTGCTACAATTTAAGGTTGGTTTCTTCTTGTGGGACTTCCTGTGGGCTGCCAGCTTCTGTTTATCTTTAAAACTTTTCCCACATTTGCTACAATTTAAGGTTGGTTTCTTCTTGTGGGACTTCCTGTGGGCTGCCAGCCTCTGTTTATCTTTAAAACTTTTCCCACATTTGCGACATTTGTTGGCCGGACTTTTGTGGGACTTCATGTGGGCAATATAAGAAGTCCTATAAAGAAAAAGTATTTTGCATATTCTACAAAACAAAGTCTCAGCAGCTGAGGAAGTTTCTCGGTGGTTAACTAATGGCTTTGTGGTGTTGGACGTTTCCCGCCATGTTTTATACGATATGGGTTCCTGTTCTTTGTGCCTCTTCATGTGGGATTTCTTGGTTGAATGACAAGCGAACCTTTTCTTGCATAACCCACAGTAAAATGGCTTTGCACGTTTCCTCTGGTGTATTTTCAGGTGAGACTTGAGTGAATATTCAGAAGTGAAATGTTTCCCACAGGTTTCACAAAATGGCTGCTCCCACTTGTGAGCTTTGTAGTGATTTTTTAGAAAAGCAAGTTCAGCAAAGCCTCGCTTGCATATTTCGCAGAAGAAGTTCTTCTGTCTGCTTTTGACTCCGGCTAGCTGCCGAGCTTTCAGGTCGTCCACCAGGTGGGTCATCTTGTGGTCCCTCAGGCGAGCATGTTGGGCGAAGCGTTCTCCACAGCGCTTGCAAACATACGGTTTCACACCCGGATGCGTCTTTAGATGCTGATTCAAACTCTGAGATTTCACTACGGCACTGCACACGTAGCATTTACTGAACTTCACAGTGTTGGTGTGAGAACGACGCTCTGACCCTGCAGAGCTGGTTCCTTCCTGGTTCTGGTCCTCAGCTGCAGGTCGGGTCGGAGCGACCTGCTGCTCCCAGTCTGGGCTCTTTTGCTGCTGCTGGACGGGTTCTGATCCATACTGCTCCTGACCTGGTATCACACCGGAGTAGAAACCGTAAAGCTCCATGAATCTGTGGTGATCTTCTGGCGAGTTCTGACAGTGAAGCGGACCAGCGCCTGGTTCTGGCTGAAACCAGCCATGTTGTTGACAAGTTGAGGCCATTAGAAGTTTCTCCTCCCAACTCCTGACTGCTTCCTGCTGCTGAAAACGTGGAGGTTCTGGTTCCTCTTGCATCTGCTCAGAATCGCATGAATAAATAGTTTTAAGGTCGATAAAAGTTTGCTGCTCCTCTGCAGGGTTCTGACACTGAAACTGCTCTGGTTCTGGTTCTGGTCCAATCCAGCCATGTTCCTGAGACCCTGCTGCCATAAACTGTTCTGCCTCCCAGCCGCTGCAGAGCTTCTTCCTCTCCTGCTGGACAGGTGGCGGTTCTGATCCATTACGTTCCTCTGTGATCTGCTCAGTATCCAGCGTTGCACCTGAGTAGAAACGGTGCTGAAGTTCTGGACGGTTCTGATGGTGAAGCTGTTCCTTGTCTGGTTCTGGTTGATCAGAAGGCAACGGCTCCATAAAGGCGTTGGATTCACACGTCGATAACAGCTGCTGGATCTGCTGGCTGCTCTGGATCAGGAAAGTGAGCCACTGAGGTTTCTCATGTTCACCGTCAGACCGTGGAGGTTCTGGTTCTGGTTGCTCATGTTCACCATCGGACCGTGGAGGTTCTGGTTCTGGTTGCTCATGTTCACCATCGGACCGTGGAGGTTCTGGTTCTGGTTGCTCATGTTCACCATCAGACCGTGGAGGTTCTGGTTCTGGTTGCTCATGTTCACCGTCAGACCGTGGAGGTTCTGGTTCCTCCTGTTTGACTTTAATTCGTGGAGGTTCTGGATCTCTCTCGTCCGCTTTAACCTTTAAACCTTCTGGGTTCTCTAGTTTCTCTTCAAACTCTGGAGGTTCTAGTTTTTCTTGGTCTTCTTTGATCTTCATAGGTTCTTCCGGATCCTTTTTAATATCCATAAACTCTGAATTTATTTCACCATCTTCAAACTCTGGAGGTTCATCCTCAAACTGAGGAAGATCTACATCCTCCTCATCCACCTTCACACCCAAACCTTCTGGATTCTTCTGGTCCTCTTCACACTGCAGATAATCTGAATCTGACGGTCCATTTTCTGGTTCTTCTGTAAACTGTGGCGGTTCTGGTTCCCTCTGGTCATTGAGAACGTCCTCTTCCTTCCAGACTTGTTGCTTTGGGAAGTCTGGAGGAACACAAAGGAACAACAGAATAATTTCCCAGAATGAAACTGATGCTGTGATTCACAGAGTGTGGGCCAGCTGCTCTGGTACCATCAGTCTAAATTAAGTCTATTTCGACCCAAATATATTTGATTTATTTTTAGAATGAAGCAAAACAACTGGAGATTTAAGATATTTTCTAGAATCTGCTCTGATCCCTAATGAACAATACAATAATAGTAATAATACTAAAACATGAATCAACAATCTGAGGTCTAATGATGGCACTTGGCAAAATGTAATGTTTCAGTTGTTGGCTGTGTTCTATGACTTTGTGTTGTTATGATGTGAAGCACCTTGAACTGCCTTGTAGCTGAAATGTGCTGCACAAATAAACTGGAACTTTGCCTTGAATATCTAGAAGCAGGATGTTCCTCAGTTATTTTGTCTCTCTTATCCATCCAAACTATTTATTGGTTCTGAAAACAGGCCTAAAACCTGAGCTCCTGGCTCAGAAAGCTGCTCAGCATCTTCACCTGTTCTGCACTGCAAAAACACAAAATCTTAACAAGTAATTTTGGTCTAATTTGTAGTGAAAATATCTTAATAAACATGATACAAGCGGCCGAAATGGGTTTTCTCCGTACGGTGTCTGGGCTCTCCCTTAGAGATAGGGTGAGAAGCTCAGTCATCCGGGAGGGACTCAGAGTAGAGCCGCTGCTCCTTCACATCGAGAGGAGCCAGTGGAGGAGCATCTGGTCAGGATGCCTCCTGGACGCCTCCCTGGTGAGGAGTTCATGTCCCACCGGGAGGAGGGGAAAACCCAGGACACACTGGAGGGACGATGTCTCTCGGCTGGCCTGGGAACGCCTCGGGATTCCCCCAGAGGAGCTGGAAGTCTGGGTGGGTGGATGGATGGATGGATGGAAACATGAAACAAGGCAAAACTAACTTGCAAGTAGTTTTGTTTCTCCTATATCTTTCAGCAAGATATAAGTGCCTGTTTTAAGTAAATAATTTCTTAATGCTGATGAAAACGTATTGTTCCATTGGCAGATTTTCTTCACTTATAAAACAAGATATTTTCTCATGCTACAAATGAAGTCATCTGCCAACGTAACAATTACTTTTTCATCAATACTAAGGAATTATTGACTCTAAACAAGTTGGAAAATATTGCTGAAAAATTACTTGTAAGTTAGTTTGGTCTTATTTTAAGTGTACTAAGATATCTGCACTAGAAACTAAACCAAGAATACTTGGTAAGATGTTGTGTTTTTGAGTGTGATGATCTATACTGGTTCTGGTGAATTTCATACTGGTTCTGGTGAATTTCATACCGGTTCTGGTGAATTTCATACCGGTTCTGGTGAGCTGATTCCAGCAGATATCCAGCTTTCTGATCTCCTCTTGGTACTGGATCACCGTTTCTCCAAACTCTGGTTCCTTCTGGTCTTTAATCTGAATATGATCATGTTTCCCTCCAATACAATGAGGTTCTGGTTCCTGCTGGTTCTGTCTAATTTTTTGAGGTTCTGGTTTCTTCTTGAGGTTCTGACCGACCCAAAGCTCTGGGTCTTTCGTATTGGTGACATGCTGCTTTGGCTCGTCTGTAGGAACAAGGAGACACAAGAACTCATTAACACGATGACCGTCTCCAGAACCGGTGTTGGTTCTGATCCAGACATCCTGGTTTGTTCCTCTGAAGAACCGGATAGTGAAGTATGTTTAGGTTCTGTAAAATTCAGCAGGTTCCACTTACTATGCCAACACCTCTCAAAATTAATATTACCATTTTAAAAGATGAGTGATGTGTTATTAATCTCAGATTCAGATTTGATGTTGATATTAATTTGGAGTTCAGGTGTCGAACCGTTAAGAACTGGAGTAAAAAGTCCATTTTATGAGTTATTGCAAATAGAATAAATATTTAGTTATTGTCAAATGATCCAATGAGTTTACACTCTAAGATCATTTCTGTTTTACTACAACCGTAAAGAACAAATCAATTCAATTAGTAACAATTGAGATTTATTTCCAAAAATAACAAACTAAACACTGATTTCTCTTTGGAATTGAAGGACTTTATGATTTAATAATCATGCTTCCTCGGTCAGCTATATAATGTACAAATTCAATTTACAGTAAGAGAGCAAATACATTTAAGGTAGAGAAAGAAAACAAAGCAAATCAACTTCACTCAACAGTTTTCCATCTCTTCTCTGTAAAAATGTGTAAATGGCGAACCTGCCAGTTAGGTCCCATGTATTGTCTCTAATTTTTTAAAGCTTAACTTTATAACTATTGTTGGCGTTTTCTTTTTCCTCTGAAATCATTTAAATGGTTTTATTTTCTAGTTCTAGCCTACTTAAATGAAGCAAATTAGCTCGGCAACACGGACGAACCGAATACAAATTTAGCTAAATGGTAGCTGCTAAAGCTAGCAACTGGGCGGTTGGTAACAGTTGCCATGGTAACAGGAAGAAAAATCCCAACCAAACGGCTGATTTCTCATTTATTTATTTTATTTTGTATTTTATTTTCTGGGTCGGAACTAGCTGGTCTCTGTAGCTTCTTACCGATTCTGGTGAGTTTTATCTGAGGTTTCCAGCATTTTTCCAGCAGTTTAATCTCCTCCTCGTAGCGGAAGATGGTTTTTTCTACCTGAGTGAAGATTTCTTCCGCAGCAGCAGTTAGTCTCTGTCTGATAAAATCCCTCAGCTGCTGAAATGAAGACATTGTTACTGAATATTTAGCTAAAACACAACAAGACAACACAAGCTGCTGCTGGAGCCGTTTTGTTTTACTTCCGCTGAGCTGAAACACAGCAGCTGATTTATGGCAAGCCGTTTTAACATAAATTCGGTTTCGTCTGACTATCCGTAATTACATTCCAGATATCTAAAATTGGATTTTGACTAGACAAAACTACATTTTGACTATCCGGAATGGTAATTTAAGATATCTGTATTTACATTCTGACTAGGAATAATAATAATTCAAGATATCTTCAATTACATTTTGACTAGTCAAAATTCCTTTCAAGATATCTCAAATAACGTCACCGGATTCGTCATCGGAAGGTTCATACATCCGTAATTATAATTTAAGATATCTCGAACGTAATTATGACTAGTCAGAATTACAATTTTAGATATCTGAAGTAAGAAATTGCGTGTAAGCCCCTCTTTGGCTGTACTGAGCTGTCCAAACAATTGCCTGAACATTCAATGGCGCTGGCAGTTTTGGACAAAATTGTAAGAAATTGCTACAATTAGAAAGAGTTCTCCAGAATGGGATATGCGGAGAGCGCGATTTTATTATATTAATATTAATATTCCGCAGCCCGGGCCAGTTCAAGTAATAACCAGATGTAGTTTTTATACTGTGGTAAAGCTATCTGCCTCTTCGGAAATGATAGTAAACCCAGCCAGCTCTTGATTTTGACCTGCTACACGGCACTACAGCTCCCTCCTTTAGCTCCTCTGAAAATAAAAGCGCAGCCCCGGTTCATGTCTGATTCACACTTTAAGTTGCTTTCCAGTGTCTATAAAAGTTTAAAGCTTTGTGTTCAGGCATTTGCAATAGGAAATTATGTATATCAAAATGTATACATTGTGTGAAGTGCATAGTGTCACCCTTAGGAGACAGGGACACCTGTAGAGGATAGACAGATAGAGAAAAACAGAGAAAAACAGATGTATAAAGTAAACATTATGCTAAGGCATTTGAATATGATTCTATTTTAGGTGGTCGAGGTAGACCAGCTATTCATATTAGCTATAAGAGAGCAGATCAGTGGTGTGAAAAAGTGTTTGCCCCCTTCCTCATGTCCTGTTTTTTTGCATGTTTGTCACACTTAAGTGTTTCGGAACATCAAACCAATTTAAAAAATAGTCAAGGACAACACAAGTAAACACAAAATGCAATTTGTAAATGAAGGTGTTTAGTATTAAAGGAGAAAAGAAATCCAAACCATCATGGCCCTGTGTGAAAAAGTGATTGCCCCCTACACCTAATAACTGGTTGGGCCACCTTTAGCAGCAACAACTGCAACCAAGCGTTTGCGATAACTTGCAATGAGTCTTTTACAGCGTTCTGGAGGAATTTTGGCCCACTCATCTTTGCAGAATTGTTCTAATTCAGTTACATTACAGGGTTTTCGAGCATGAACAGCCTTTTTAAGGTCACACCACAACATCTCAATAGGATTCAGGTCAGGACTTTGGCTAGGCCACTCCAAAGTCTTCATTTTGTTTTTCTTCAGCCATTCAGTGGTGGACTTGCTGGTGTGTTTAGGATCATTGTCCTGCTGCAGAACCCAAGTTCGTTTCAGCTTGAGTTCACGAACAGATGGTCGGACATTCTCCTTCAGGATCCTTTGGTAGACAGCAGAATTCATAGTTCCATTTATCACAGCAAGTCTTCCAGGTCCTGACGCAGCAAAACAGCCCCAGACCATCACACTACCACCACCATATTTTACTGTTGGTATAATGTTCTTTTTCTGGAATGCAGTGTTCCTTTTACGCCAGACGTAATGGGACACACACCTTCCAAAGAGTTCCACTTTTGTCTCATCGGTCCACAGAATATTTTCCCAAAAGACTTGGGGATCATCAAGATGTGTTTTGGAAAAATTGAGACGAGCTCTAATGTTTTTTTTGCTCAGCAGTGGTTTTCTTCTTGGAACTCTGCCATGCAGGCCATTTTTGCCCAGTCTTTTTCTAATGGTGGAGGCATGGACGCTGACCTTAACTGAGGCAAGTGAGGCCTGCAGTTCTTTGGACATTGTTGTGGGGTCTTTTGTGACCTCTTGGATGAGTCGTCGCTGCGCTCTTGGGGTGATTTTGGGCAGCCGGCCACTCCTGGGAAGGCTCACCACTGTTCCATGTCTTCGGCATTTGTGGATAATGGCTCTCACTGTGGTTCGCTGGATTCCCAAAGCTTTGGAAATGGCTTTATAACCCTTTCCAGACTGATAGATCTTAATTACTGTCTTTCTCAATTGTTCCTGAATTTCTTTGAATCTCGGCATGATGTGTAGCTTTTAAGGATCTTTTGGTGGACTTTACTGTGTCAGGCAGCTCTTATTTAAGTAATGTCTTGATTGAAAACAGGTGTGGCAATAATCAGGCCTGGGTGTGGCTAGAGAAATTGAACTCGGGTGTTAAAAACCACAGTTATAATCTATTTTAGCGAGGGGGGCAATCACTTTTTCACACAGGGCCATGATGGTTTGGATTTCTTTTCTCCTTTAATACTAAACACCTTCATTTACAAATTGCATTTTGTGTTTACTTGTGTTGTCCTTGACTATTTTTTAAATTGGTTTGATGTTCCGAAACACTTAAGTGTGACAAACATGCAAAAAAACAGGAAATGAGGAAGGGGGCAAACACTTTTTCACACCACTGTATAAGAGAGCAGATCGACTTTCTTTTGGCCCAAAGTGGGGCTTTGTGGTCCTCTGGCCACTACCAACCACTGATGCTGAAGAGGTTCTTAGTGTAGTTGTAGAACCAACCAATCCAGGCTCAGCAGCAACTTCAGTCAGTAAAACTTGCAGTCAATCATATTTCAGATCTGAAGGAGAAATACCAGGCCTGTTGTGCAGAAATTCTAAATGCTTTATTGATTTAAGTACATGTCACTATGTTTGAGGAGTGACAAACATCAATAACATTTGATCAAATGCATTGTTCTAAAGATACAATTACTACAAATAAAACTCGGAACTGATATGAGTAGGTAACCTTACAAATTTAATTATAAAATGTTAAGGTGTTTAAAGATATGACAAATTAAATAAACATTCTGGAGAGGGAAAGAACAATAAAAATTCTACTTTTGGAAATGTTCATGTAGAAATAACAAGTATATCCCAACCCCCTTTTCAAATGCATCTTTTGGAACCTTTGAGCTTCTTTAGAATTGGATTTTGATTTTAATCCAAATGAGCCGAGTTCATTACATGAACTAGAACAATCATTACAAAAGATTAAACTACAATGCCCATTTACACAGAAAAAAAAAATCTTACCTAAGATTTTCCAGTGCAAAAATCTTTCTACACTTCAAATAAGACACAAGTAAGATATATGTAACTTTTCATCAAGATATGAGTTTGTTTTAAGTCATTTTTTCCTTAATATTGATGAAGAAGAACTTATTACATTGTCAGATTATTTCACTTATAGCAAGGGAAAGATGTTCAGTTATAATTAATATGCCAATGTAACTATTTTTTCAACAATGCTAAATGATTAGACTTAAAACAAGCTCATATCTTGATGAAAAGTTACATGTATATTAGTTTTATCTCTAGTGTACTAAGAAATTTGCACTAGAAAGTAGTCCAAAAATACTTGATAAGACCTTTTGTTTCTGCAGTTTGGCTCAAACATCCACCTTTAAATTGTGAAACAAAAAAGTGGTTAATAAGACAGCAAATATTGCATTTACAATTCAATATTTTCCAAGTTAGGCCACTACATTACCTTTACTATAACTTGCTTTAAAACACATAACTTTTCAAAACATTCCAACTCTTTTTTAAAAGAACTGCTTATTACACTTATTAGCTGATTATGCAACACCAAAGGTAGGTGCCTGCAGCATCCCGTCTGTCATGTACTTTGTGAAAGACTCATAATCTGGGTGTACAAGAAGGTGGAGTACTATAAGGCAAGTATTTGCTTCTGGGAAGATTTTGTTAGCCTCATGGAGGAATTCAATTTGTGGACGATGGGGAAAGCCCAGTGGAGGCACCGTGGATGCTCCGGCGAACTCCAGTATCATTTCCAGGGCATTCTCCTTCTGAAAGACAAAATGTTGCAATTATTACCTTTGTTAAAGGTATCCAGCAGGTACTCTTAAAGACATTGTAGGAGCTACTTCTCCATTTTCAGTTAAATCTTAGAATTTAGATTATTTAGTTTATTTGTATTTGTTTCTTATTTTCTAGCTGATTAGAAACAACTTGCTGGGAGCGCTGCTGATCGCTGGCCAGTTTGTCATTCCTGAGGTTTGAAAAGCCTCTATAGCTTTAAATTATTTGATAACTTGGCTTTATTTCTGAACCAAATATGAGGATTCGCAGCGACTCAATGTTTTAGTATTTTCCGTTACTGAATTAATGTCTAAATTAAAAAAGGGGTTGCCACCTTTCATAAGTTTCAATAAGGAACGCCCACCACGGCTTCTCATGTAGATTATGAAAATTGTGAAATGAAAATGTGAAAGCCAATAATTTAATTTCTCATAATGAACAATGACTGCGATGGACTGGCTACCTGTCCAGGTGTACCCGCCTCCCGCCCGCTGCTGGTGCGAGATGGGAACAAATCATATACACAACAAATCGCTTCAATACGGGACGCAAAATACTGGACTATTCCGTATTTTATAGGGCGAATAGCAACTCCAGTGCTAACTAAATAGGCTACTTAAATTTTCCCAATTAATATTTCTTTATTCCACTAGCACGAAGCTAACGTAGCCTGGTAAGCTACAGTTATACGAACCGACATCTGAACATCCACTTACCTTCACTTGACGTTGAAAAAGTTTTCTTGTGGCAGAGAATAAATTATCTGTATTTCTTAATTTATGTCGAGCACGAGCTGCAGCGCTGAATATTGTAATAAAAACAGAGCATTTGAGCTGGACTGACCTGACATTGTGGACCACGGACTTTAACAATAAAGTAGCCTAAGGCTAGAATGCCTGTCCGCCAAAATGCTACGTAAATCTATGACGTTTTGACTAGACAGAATGCTAATTCAAGATATCAATAATGTCATTTTGACTAGTCAGAATGTCAATTTAAGATATCTTAAATGGAAAAGCTGAATAATTCAAGATATCTCTAATTCATTTAGAGATATCTTAAAAGGAATTTTGACTAGTCAAAATTACAATTCAAGATATCTTTAATTTAGTTTTGTCTAGTCATTATTTGCTTTTAAGATATCTATAATTTACTTTTCACTAGTCAAAACTAAATTTCTCCTATCCAAAAATACATTTAAGATATCTTGAATTATGTTGTCATTTAAGATATCTTTAATTAGAATTATGACTAGTCAAAACTAAAATCGAGATATCTTGAATTTACTTTATGCCTAGTCATAATTTAATTGTAGATATCTTAAATGCGTATTTCAGATAGTCAATAATTCATTGTAGATATCTTGAATTGACGTCTCCATACAAGTCAATGGTAAATCTGACGTCATTTCGACTAGTCAGAATGTAATTAGAGATATCTTAAATCGCTAAAACGTCTAGTCATAAGACAGTTTAAGATATCTGGAATGTAAGGGCGGCAAAACCGAATTTATGTTAAAACGGCTTGCCATAGAGGATTTACCCATACACATGAAAACGCCGACGCGTCATAGAGCGGGTCGGCCCGTTGCTGCGATACGTCACAGCGTCCGCCATATTGAATGTGGCCCATGTGCCAGTAAGCAGTAAATGGACCGAACTTCAGAAAGTGACGTTCTACATTAAGTTAATATCTGTCATTGACACATTCTCTCTCTCTCTCACTAATATATTTGGTAACAAAATAAATGACTAAAAACAGAGTTTCTAAATTTTGATGTGATTAATTGTTTTGGGGGATTTCTGAATAAAGAGCAGAATGTTTTTATTTGATAGAAATGATTCTGATAATTGACATTGATGAACAAACACACACTTTTACAGTGTTTTATTAAAGAACATATTTACATGACTCCATCATTTAATGTACATTTAACATTTCAAGACAAGAAAAAAAATATTTTCTTGTACTTATTTTTTAAAATATATTATTGATAAATGACTTTTGATTTATCAATGTCGTTGTCACTTGACAAAGGCTCTGATAAATCATTGGCAAACATTAAACTACATATTTTTCTTACTTTTTTCCGGGGGGAAAACTGATTACAGTTTGTTAACTCTGCTATTGACAGCAGAGTGAAAATAATTCTAACAGAGTATTTCATTACATAAGCCGTATTAATACACTAATACTTCAAATTGAGATATTTAAAAATACACAAAAGGTGAAAGAATAAAACACATTTATTTATTATGTGTTTATTATACTGGGTATACTGGCCACAGGCAGGGCTTCAGTCTGCTGGTCAGACTGGGAGAACTCCAATGACTCCTGCTACACAGGCTAAAGCTCAGGATAAAAGAGAAATGATCCAAAAGTGTAATAGAAAATACTTATATTTTTCCTTCACATTCAGAAAAAAGACATTTTCAGCATGTTGGGGCTCTGACCCGTAGCATCTTTATAGCATTGCTAAATGCCGTTGTTCTGACTATCAGCGCTACCTCGTCAGATTTTCCTACCGTAGCACGGATAGATAGATATGTCTGTCTGTCTGTGCTACCCGTCCAAAGCTGCTACCGTCATGTTTACAATCAGAAAACTATAGCAGGTTGTTAATGTTAAATATATTGGATAACATTATTTAAGTGATGGGACTGAAGTGGAAGCTTAGGAGTTATGGTTAGCTTAGCATCGGAACAATTTATATACATGACGAAACCACAAGACGATCACTTCTGAATATCCTACAGGTTAAAAATATTTTAAATACAGAGGCGTTTGTAAGAATAAAACAGTATCAGACAGAGGAAACAGGTTTTATTGGAATTAAATTAAAGACAAATACAGATCAGTGTGACTCTTTTTTGTATGACAGACTTTATTAAATGCAGCCAGAATGTGTCCACCGAACTGCACAGGTCACTGAAATGATAGGATATGATTCATATTCACTAATATTACACAGCTATTACGCTGCTTCAATCCCACATAGTATCGCTAACATCTATTTAGCAAGGTTTAGTAATAAAGAGTGTTATTAAACTAAAATATTTTAAAGTATAGGGACAAAAAATCCCACAAAACAACGTATTTTGTCCTGATTAACTGCCAAATAATAACTTGTTTACAGTAACAACATTGCAGACGGCAAACTATAAATTAATTAAAATTTATAAATAAATTTACAAACTGCCTGTCATGTAACCTAAAACTGCATGTTATGCACAACGGTATAACCATGTGTAAAAAAGAGGTAATTTAACGTTAACTTTGGACAAAACGTTTGGCTCTTTCCTCTTTAATTTTCCCCGGATCCTCAGCAGGCGGCGGCATGCTGCTAAAACGAAACAACAACAAAGCGCGTTGACGTCACAGATCACAGAGTTTAATCTCATACAAAGCAATCAACAACAAAGCTGCAGAGGAACAGAGATATGCATTTTTCTCATAAAAATAAAGACACACAAGGGGAGACAAACAAACACAAAACAAAAAGCAAAGACGCGTCTTTGGAGAGAGCCGCCACAAAAAAGCAAAAAAGTGGCAACTTTCTGCATTTTCTCTCCCGACACTAAATCTTATACTAAAGAGGTGTTTCTCTATTTAATTTATGCATTCTAGGCGTTCCTCGTGTTGACCAACTGGAAACTCCCTTAAGCACTCAGAGAAACTTGGAACTCCCCTTAATTTACAGCAAAGATCAAAGGGCCATCTGTCTTCGAGTGAGCAAACCACTGTGCTCTGACCCCCGTGGCTCCCACGGTCATTCTGAGTACAGAACGACCTGAGATACAATCTCACAAATACCTGTGAAATCTAAAGTCTCTGTCTCCCAAGGAATGCTAATTTTATGGCTTCGCCTCACAGCGGGGAGCTCCTGCCTGCCTGAATGCCTGCTCATCTGCTCAACCCCAAATGCTCGACACAAAACTGTTCCAAATAAGAGTGCTGAATATACCTTTTACACATGTCGTAAGATTAACTGTATTAAGCACTAAAAATAATCATTTTTCCTTAACACATGATACCAACATTATCTACCTACACAATTCTAAAAATCAGCCTCTGTCCTCCTTTGCTCTGCCGTTAGAGAGCGAAGGACAGTTCTGCCCCCAGGTCAACTCTCCATTTGCAGCGTTTACAACAGAAATCCTACTTAGTGCAACACAGACACACCAAAAATCAGCAACTCAGGTTTTTTAAAGATTGGTGATCGGTCAAAAAAATTGCAATTGGTGCATAGCTGCTGTTTTTTTTAAATAGCAATTTCTCTGTAGAACTGTTGATGACCAATCAATGTGAAGACCATTACTACAAACACAACCTGTTCCGATGCTTTAAAATTAACATCCATATTTTGACAGCTCCCTGCTTCTTGCTCAGGCCGAAGGCCCGAACCCAAACGCTCCACCGCCTCTGACTCTGCAAGCACCAGATCAGACACAGCTCCGGGGTCTGATGGACCGTAGAGCTGCTGTTAGCAAGGCTAACGTTTTGAGAAGTGGAGGGTAACAATGGTTCTGATCCATGTTAATATCAGATTTTAAAAATCCTGTTGAATATTTTCTTCATCACCGCTCCAGCGCTGCGCTGGAAAGAGAAAATGAAAATGTGAGGAATGACTCCCTGATGCTCCGCCCCAATGCTAAAGACACGTCAAACTTGGACCAATAATAATCAAGCATTCAATATGGACGTTTGCCAGAACAAAACAGACAGTTTTTCAACAACACCGTCAAAATCCTCTTAGCCAGTGTCGAGGAAAATTATTGATTTTGGTGCTTAATGCAGTTAATTTTATGCATGTGTAAAAGGGTAGGTTTGATACTCTTGTTTTGAACCGGACACACAGGGGTTAGAATGCAGATCATTAAATGGGGCCGCTTGCAGCCCGGCCAGAACACAGAAACATAAATTAACATTCTTGCAGGCAGTTGGGGAGAACTGCTGGAGGCCAGCATCTGCGATGGTGTAAAACTAATGCAAAATAGAAGATTGAAACCCCGTAACATTTAACTTCTAAGTATTAATACCATGTTCACTGAAGATTGTATTATCTCATATTAAAAACTATTAAAGGATGAATGTATTTGAAAAACTGTATTATCTGTGACGATATTAGAACCAAATGGAAATTGTTTGTATGAAAATGTTTTCTTTACTATTAGAAAATGGCTCAGGAATTATACTCTATTTTGTCCTGTATATTTTATGTATTATTTTGGCAGAACTTAATCTTTTGGGAGGCTGAGTGTGCAAAAGCAAAACTGGGGTTTGCAAAGATAACATTTTTTGAAAATTACCAGATGCAAGTCTCTTCGAGAACGTTAGGAGAGATAATGGAAGAGACGTCAGATTTATGGGTGTCTGCGAAATCTTATCTTAAGACTCTCGGCGCCGGGGACATTCGTACCTGGTATCGTCCAAGATTAACTGGTCCGCCTTTGTCTCTCGATAGAAACCAGACGCCTTTGGAACTTCGTTGTAAATTGGGAGACTTCTCAAGTTTCCTGTAGTCCCTACGGGAGGTTCTAATTGGTTAAATAGTGGAACGCCTTAGTAGAATATATTAAATTGAAGAAACGCCCACTCAGTATAAAACTTCATGTAAAACGTTAAAAATTCAGAATGCTACCAATGTTTTGCTTTTTGGCATAATAAGCTTTCTCCAGAGACGCGTCTCTGCCCCTTTTGTTTCTTTGTGTTTCATTTTCTATTTCTCCTGTTACAGGTAATGAATATATCTCTGTATCTCTGCAGCTTTGTTATTGATTGCTTTGTTATGAATTAAACTCCGTGATCTGTGACGTCAACGCGCAGTGTCGTGGTTTCACTTCCTCCAGCCGCAGTCCGCCTGCCAGAGATTCCGGGACTCTAAGGAAGGAGAGGCCAAACTTTTTGTCTAAAGTTAATGTTAAATTATTCTTCCTTAATACCAGTGATAAAATTAAGGCATTCTGACCTTATTCATTCTCAAAGCATCATTCGGGGCCCCCAAAGCTCCGGGGCCCCGGGCTGCTAAAATCTAAAATCCGGGCTTTGCTGTTCCCTTCCAGCCCAGCAGGCGGCGGAAACGGACCTCAGGTGACCCCCAGCGGAAGTAGAAGAAAAAAGGCTCAAGCAGCAACACGGACTTGCGATCCGCCATTATAGCAAAGTTAGAAGTTAGAAAACGGTTGTTTTATCGGTTCTCAGCTAATATTTCAGCAACCATGTCTTCAGCTCAGCATCTCAGAGATTTTATCAGAGAGAGACTAACTGCTGCTGCTGAAGAAATCTTCACTGAGGTCGAAAAAACCATCATTTGCTACGAGGAGCAGCTCGATGCTCAGCGCAGGATGATGGGGATCAACTGGAAACCGCAGATAAAACTCAACAGAATCGGTTCGGAGCCGCAGAGACAAAGTTCTGGTGGGTCTGGATGAAGGTGCTGATGTGTTAAATGCAGACAGAGATAGTTGCTGCTAACTGGGCTGAACACGAACCGTTATTAGCTCGGATGCAACAGACGATTATTTTTCAAACTGTATCAACAATTGAAAGAGAAAATAAACTCAGATGACATCATGCCGTGTAGGATTCATTATTCTATTCAGTTTATTTACAACAAATGCCTTCTAGTTTACACTATACAGAGCAAAATCAGTTTCTAATTGCGAGAAATGATTTGAATTTAAATTTATTTCACAGGACAAAGATTCTACCATCTGGTTCTGGTTCTGGTTCTGGTTCTGGTTTACTCTTTACCCCCAGAACCAAAACATTCACTTCTTATGCTCTTCTGATCTGGATCAAACTAGAAACCTGCTAAGTTCCTTTAAACTAATTATAGTTCGAGACAATGAATACTAATAAACATTAAAACAACTTTTTAAATATGTCACATTTAACCACAAGGACTGATTGTTGTCTACAGTCAGCTGGTAGATTAATGGTAAAAACAGAAGAAATTGTTAATAATGATAGAAATGAGTTATTAATAAAATCAAGTCACACCCATAAAAACATTTAATTCAAAACATGAATGCAGTTTTGATTATTTATTTTTTCAGCTACAATCTTTGCTTTCAAATGAAGTAACAAAACAAAGTATGAAAATGTTAGATATTATATTTGTTTCTATTTTTACACATAGTTTTATTTATCTGAGAAATAAATCAGAAAATTCAGGAAATAAAGCAGAAGAATAAAAACAAAATAAATAAAGCAAAAAGTGAATATTAGTACAAAGTGAGTGCTGTAAGGAGATTATATTTATTACTAAACCAAAAACAAAAGGATGTAATGATGTTGTGAATGAATGAAATCAGGAGTCAGAGGTCAACAGTTGTTCCGTTCATATAACAGACTGATGTGGAACAACAGCACAAGTTTTAAAAGGTTTTTCCTTCATCGTTTTAAAGAACTCAAACATTATGATCAGATCTTGTTTTTAACATAAATATTGATCTGATCAGAATCTGTTCATTTTTATTTCTTCCAACTGACTCAAACGTTTCCATTGAAGGAGTAACCGTCGGTGTTGACGCCGTTTGCTTTGATCTGCCAACAACGAGCAAAGTTTCTATATTTTCCCTCCAGGAACATCTGATATCAGCCAGAGAGCAACAAGAACCTTCAACTCTCACTTCCACTGATTTATGTAAATGTTCCGGTTAGCAGGCTTGACTAGCTGCTGCTAGTTAGCTTATTCTCTGTTTCTCAGTAATTGTATCTATTTAACCGTGTGCTGACAAACTGCACTGAAAAGTTTTCTTGCGCGTCCTAAAACTCGCTGGTCCCCAACCCTGTGCTCACCTTTCTTTTTTGGGAGACGTCAGTGTTTCAGAGTTCAGTCCATGTGGAGAGGAGCTGCAGCGCTGCGTGACGGTAACAGCAGCCAAAACGCTACAGAAACTACCGTATATCCTTCCCTTTTCTCCTGTATTACCAGCTAATTCTGTGAAACGTCTCGTTTTATTGTGGATTCCATTTTGTTTATTAAATTCTGATTCCCTCATCGTTTCACCCACAGCTCCGCCGTGGAGCTGCAGTCTCCTGACAACCTTCTTCCCCACTCAGCCTCTGTCTGAGAGTCTGCTGAGCTCATCATACACACTACTCCTCTCCTAAGAACAGTCCTAAACGGCAGCATGGAGAAGCATTGTTTGATCACATGGATAAGGGGGATTGTCAGAAAGAGTAGGAGCTTCTTAAAGAGACAGAGGCCAGTTAAAGGCCTCAAATACGGCTGTGATGCAAAGGAAAATTTGTTTAAAGTTTTTTTCTTTTATGCAGTATTTTCATAACAGCTGAAAGCCTTTTGTTCATCCTAACCTGTTTGTTCGATGGGTTTTAATTATTGAAAACATGGATTTTACTTTGTGCATCCCTACTTATTTTTAGAAATATGTTTTCCGGTTGTTTCCCTAAATATAATATGAACTGATAGTGTTTTTATTGTTTAGCAGACGTCCTACAGCAACATGTCTGGAAGGATGAGAAAGATCCGATGCAGAAGGTCCAAAAGCGTCTTGAGGGGACGTCCAGTCTGGACCGGGAGGAACCAGAAGCTTCACAGATTAAAAATGAACCGGAGGAACTCTGCAGCAGACAGGAGCCTGTCAACCTTCTGGAGAAACCCAGTGGTCAGGACAGGGATTTCCATGAAGTAGAACCAAACACTAAAAAACTCTGTCATAACTACTCATCATTAACATGTGATGTTTGTGGAAAAACCTTTAAATCAAAGTATAATTCTCAGGTGCATCACAGAATGCACTTGGGTTTAAAGCCATTTGTTTGTACAGTATGTGGAAAAGGTTTCTCTCAAAAAACTCATTTAAAGGGCCACATAAGCATCCACACAGGCGAGTGGCCTTTTTATTGCAAAATATGTGGCAGAGGTTGTGTTGACCGTCGGCGCCTGAATAATCACATGCGTACCCACTCAAGGGAGAAATCATTTACTTGTGAAATATGTGGGATAGGCTTCACCCTGCTGAGCTCATTGAACTCCCACCTGAGGAAACACAACAGAGAGAGACTATTTTCCTGTCCAACATGTGGTAAAATATTCACCCGCAAAGTTTCCCTCAAAGCTCATGTGTGGGTACACACAGGTGAGAAACCTTTCTCATGTACAGTATGTGGAATTAAATTCAGGACAGCCAATGGAATGTACAGCCATAAAAAATCACATAAAGACGAGGAAACAAATCTGGTTTAATGTTTTGTTTTTTAAATGGGGTTTTGTAGGCAGCCATAATCCACACTAATGGATTAAATAGACATCTGGTAATTTAGTTATTGTCACCATGGTGAACATTTTCTTGATGGTGAAAATGTTCACCACTGAAATTGCAGTGGATTTTTTCTGAAGGATAAATAATATTTGGACAATCAGCTTTCTCATTTATAACAGTAAAACAGAACTCCAACAGAATTTAAAAAATTATGATTTAAAACAGAAAAATACTTTAAAACAGAAATAACATCAATAATTTGATCAGTTAACATAATTATCAGGAAATTAGTAGTTTAGTCAAATGTTCTGGAGAACCCAGGCTGGTTAGTGGCTGATGGGAATAGCAGGTTCTACCAGAACTTATGTTCACTGTTTGATATTTGGACTTTTTAAAGTAATTTATAATCTTATGTTTGCTGTATAGATGCTCTGTATTGTTTTCTGTAAAGCTGTTCATGTTTTAGTGAGTCGGGGACGTTAGCACTGATGCTAACATCTGATGTAAATCATATTTTCCTTTGTGGTTAATTTTGTGTTATTCATGGTTTTTGTTGAATAAACCAGAAATGTAATTAGAATCTTACTGCATTTGATATATTCAGCCGTACCTCCAACCTGTGAAGGATTTTCATGTGAAATGATGTTTTCATTCTGAACTAAAGATCATCATGTTAATGAGGAGCCAGAGTTTAACCTCAGCCTCTTCATGTTCCTGGTGTCCAGGAACATTAAAGAAAGTCTCAACAGGTAAAGCTCATTTTGATGATCCATCCAGAGAAACTCTACTGAACCTTTAGAAAACTTGCAATGTATTTTACTTTGATGAAACCATCTTAGGGACAGCTGGTCGTAGAGAACAGTCCCATCTTTGGATAATAAACAGACCTGGCAGGTTTGCTGCGTGGCCCCATGTCTGCCGTTGGGATGTAACAAAACACGTAAATTAACAACCCGCCACCTCTGGTTCTGATTTATTTAAAACTCAGACATGATCTGCTGTGAAGGATTACAGTTCCCACATGTTCCCTCTTAATGTTTGTGCTAGTGAACCAGAGCAACAGGTTAGTTTTGAACTCTGATTCTTTACTGACTGAACTTCCAGTTCAGTCTGATCAACTAAAACTCCAGGTCTGAAATATTTGAGTCATATTTATTTGATGGGATTTGGTTGTGGTGCTCGTACCAATTGCAGTGTTGATTTTGAAACACATTTTCCTGATTTGTAATTATTTATTACAGGGACGGTTCATATTAACATTTCAGTCATTATATCAGAATTAACCAGAAGCATGTATTTTTTTCTCCACTGAATAAATGTCCTGAAATCAAAGGTTTGATTATTAAAATTTTCTATGTAAAATTGCGCTGTTGGGATAAATTAGAAACTATTTTAAAGCTTTTGAACATCTTTACCAAGGCTGCCAGTTATTGTGGAGGACACTTTACCTTGCAAACTGAACCTCCTTTGAAATGAAACGGTGCCAACTCATTTTAGATTAGTTGTGTAATTCCTACAGTCCAGGAACAACCAGGTTGATGCATAAGAGAGTCATCAATTAATTTATATTAATATCTTCCTTTGTCTCTGCAGACCTCCGAACTGTCTGCATTCAGGACGAAGCTCCTACCACCTGGTTCTAGTTTACTCTTTATCCCCAGAACCAAACCTGGAGGAGCAGCTTCAGTTTTTATGTTCTTTTATTCTGGAACAAACTTGGAAAGTTTATTCCAGAAAACTGGAAAGCTGCTGAAACCCTAAGGTTCTTGAAACCAGTGGTGTCCAAAGTGGGCCCCTGAGGGCCGGGCCCCTGAGGGCCGGGCCCCTGAGGGCCGGGCCCCTGAGGGCCGGGCCCCTGAGGGCCGGCATCCTGCATGTTTAATTCTCTCCCTGGTACCAACAACCTTTTCAGGAGGTCAATGTTCTTCTTAGGCCTCTAACGAGCCATGATGTGATCCAGGTGTGTTAAACCAGGGAGAGACTAAAACGTCCAGGATGCCGGCCCTCAGGGGCCACTGTGGGCCCCCTGCTATAAACTAAGGATAGTCAGCTAAAACATTGAGTTCCTTTAAATCTAGACTAAAAACTCAGCTGTTCGAAGTTGCTTTTGAAACCTAATCATGAAACATTAATCAATAATCTGATGTGCAGAATGTAATGTTGACTGTTTGTTTTATGACTTTGTAATTTTGTTTTTATGATGTAAAACTCTTTGAAGCTCCTTGTTGCTGAAAGGTACAAATAAAGTTTGATTAATAGTTCCCAACTTGTTTATTGTTCCTTTATTTAATAACTTTAACATAATTAATTTTATGGGAGATTCTAATATTTCATTGCTTGCCTTTATTTGTGACTGGACGCTACAGTCCGGATCATTGTTACTTAAGACTGATCCGGAAAAGGACCAGAATTGGATCAGGATAAACTGATGTTTACCGGTTTGGTCAATTAGATCTTTAGGTTTTTTCAAAGTCTCTAAGACTGAAGAAGCAATAAAACCAGGAACAGACTTTTGTTTTCAAGTTCATCTCCAGACTTTCTCCCAGCTTCATCAGCATCTTGTCACAGCAGTTCCTACTTAAACAGGAACTTCCAGATCTTTCTAAATTTCTGTTTTCTAAATATATTTAATTTCTATCAGTTTAGCAAAGCATTTCAAATTGAACAGAGAACCTTAATTGCTCCACATAACAAAGTTTCCCTGTGATGTTTAGTGGCATTAAATGCCTCGGCACAGCTGCTTCAAACTTAAGAGGTTCTGTTTCTCCGTCACTGTTGATTCGGACCAACATAGTATTCCATTCCTGTTGGCTTTGGTTCATTTGGGCCTTTCAGCAGGACAGTTTTGAATCAGTGTTGAAGTAGAGGGGGCACCAGACATTGTTTTTTACAGATCCTTTTTGTCCTGGTCACCATGCAGGTTGACAGTAACTGTATGATCTGCAAAGTTAAGGGCGAGTTTGTTCTCAAGACAGGATGTACAACTGAGGTCAAATGGTTTATGAGGTGAACTACAGACCATTAACCAATTTTCTGTGCCAAAGTGACTCAGATCAAATGTTCAAATATTGTCTCAGTTTGGACCTTTTTCCCATCCAGAACTAGATCTGAACTCCATTCTGAAGCTGCAGCCTAACAAGTCTACAAATTAATTATTAATTATTTCAGAATCAAATGGCTACTTTTACTCAAGTACTCCAATACTTGAGTAAAAGTATTGATACACATGGTCAGATCTTACTTAACTACAAGTAAAAGTTGTGCAGTCAAAAGTTTACTCAAGATAAATTACTAAAGTACTTTTGAGAATACATATATTTAATAATACCACAGACCAGCACAGGATCAGGGCCACAGACATCCTAAGGCCCCCAGAATACCGGAGCCCTGAGGACGACTGTATGGACGACCCCAAATTATTAACTGTTAACTTAAGCCTGTAAATCAGGAGGTGAAAAAGTGAAAAATCAATTTCTAAACTCATTTTCATCTGCAGGTTTCATCTGCAATATGTAGTCACACAGATATGAACAGTAGGAGTTCCTAATGGAAGGAGATCCTTTAGTTATTTCTCTCATCTCTAGATTGAGTTTTCTACAGTTTAAAAACATCAAACTAAATAAATGATCAGTTTTGTTACAGCTCAGTCTGAATCTGGCGCCCCCTGCTGGGAACATCTAGAAACTGCAGAAGCCTTTAAACCAGTTTAAGTTTCCATTTTTCAGAAAGTGATTTTCTTCCAGACTCATAATCTGTCCAGCATGTTGTGTTATAGGCAGAGTAACAAATTATTATGATGAGTCAAGTTCTTTCCACATTTACATTTATTAGATTATTAAAGCAAAACATCAAGAAAAAAACAGCAATCAATGTAAAAACAAATGAGTTTTGATTGTTGTTTGCATAAATGATCATGGTGTTTCCATCCCAGGAGGCTGATAACCGCTAACATAATTTAGAGAAATATATTTTAGTCAAGTAGGATTTATATAATGGAAGCAGCTTTCAGCTTACTGACCTGGACCAGATCTTTATTCAAATGTCCTATTGCAGAATTCACAATAAATTAATCTAACAAGGCAGAGAAACAGGCCCACAGTACTACAGAACCTCCACCTTACTTTACAGAAGCTTAAGGTGTTTTTCTATATATTTATATTTGTTGCAGATCAGATTCACCTGCTGAGTGGAAGGAGATCATTTCATCTTTCATACCTTTTACTTCAGCTGATGAACATTTCTCTACTGTTCTCTACCAGCAGGAGGTCACTAAGCTATCAGGGGTCAGGGGTCATGGGTGTGAAATTAAGTTTTCAGATTATAACACAGATTATCGTTCATCCTCAGAATTTATGATTCAGCTGCAGAAACTAAAAGCTGTTTATTATTTCCGGATAAGAAACGTTCTGCAGGTTAAACATTAAATGTTCTGCAGGGAACATTCTGCTCTATGTTTCTATTCTAATTATCATTATTTGAAACAACCAGCAGCGTTTGTGTTTCTAATCAGCTGATTTCTCATCAGGACCAACAGCTGGAGAATAAAAGAACCGAGTCAGAAATAATATTTCAGTGTTCAGGGGAACATTAATCTACTTAACCTCTGACAGTGATTTCAAAACAAACTGCAGGAAGATCAGAGATCAGCTTCTGTCCTGAATTTGAGCCAATATTTTCCTCTCGTTTGGTTTCCTAGTTTTAAAGTCCAGATTGTTAAGTAAGGCACTGCCTGCTGTTTCCCAAGATCCCACCTTCACTTCCTGGTAAAAGCAGTTTTGCTGGTTCTGGTCCAGAGCAGGGAGCTGGTTCTGGTCCAGAGCAGGGAGCTGGTTCTGGTCCAGAGCAGGGAGCTGGTTCTGGGTTAAACAAAGAACTGGTGCTGGATAAGCATGGACCACTGACTGATGTCAATATGATATTTATTTCATTATGACTGGAGGAAGTTATGCACTGAACAGTGCTTCAGAAAATAAACCGACTCTAGTTAATAATTACCACAGTAATTAGTTAATAATAATATTTCAGATATTGTGTCAGGTTTTCTTTAAAACCCTAAAGGTGATTAATTTGCTGCTTTAAACGGATCAGTTTGTTTCCCCTGTTGGTTCAAACCTCAACCAAACCCAGCTCTGAAATATTTCCTCTTCAGATTCTAAAATATTGTTTGTACAGTTTTGCAGGATAAATAAGTGCACCCCTTCCAGTGTTTGATGGTTTGTAATGTGACTGTGTGAGCAGCAGGAACCAAAAGCTACTGACTGACTGTAAAATAAATCCACTTTAGAAGGAATGTTCTTCGGTTTTCAGACGGTTTTGTGGGTCTCCATGTGCCTGAGCAGACCTGCTCTACGACAGAAACTCTCTCCACACGTTGGGCAGGAGTACGGCTTCTCTCCCGTGTGGATTCTCATATGAACGCTCAGGTTGCTGCTCTGAGCGAACCGTTTTCCACACGTGGTGCAGCAGAAAGGTCTCTCCCCGGTGTGGGTTCTCATGTGCGTCAGCAGGCTGGAACTGAGAATAAACCTTTTTCCACACGTGTCACAAGAATACGGCCTGTCTCCGTTGTGGCCTTTCATGTGGTACTGGAAGGAACTCTCATGACAAAACGTTTTTCCACACACTGAGCAACCGTAGGGCCTCTGGCTGGAGTGGGTGACCATGTGATCGGACAGATGTCTGTTTGAACTTAAAGCTTTGCCGCAGATGCTGCAGATGAAAGGCCTCTCGCCTGTGTGGGACCTCATGTGGACCTTCAGATTGCTGCTTTTGGAGAAGCTCTTCCCGCATGTTTTACAGGAAAATGGCCGCTCGCCTGTGTGAGTCCTGCGATGCTGAACCAGATTGTTTTTGTAGTTAAACACTTTTTCACAGAAGTCACATTTCAGAGAAGAATCAGTGTTTCTATGAGACAGACTCTGGGACACAGCGGAGACGTTTCCTTCTGAACTTTGGGTCTGACATTCAGAACCATAATAACTGTAAAGCTGCTCAGCGGTTGGTTCTGCTTCAGTTTGCTGGTAACTCAGCGGGTCCACTGACGTCTCCTCCTTCAGTACCAGCTGCTGTCCCTCCTGGCTGTTGGACACCGGGACGTACAGCCGCTGTGGTTCTGTGAGGTCACCTTTAATCTGTGCTGGTTCCCCTGTGATTCCTCCAGGTACCGGATCCTTCTGGTTCTGGTTTCCTTTAGTTGGTCCAAGTTCTTCCAGGCCCACTTCAATCGGTGAAAGTTCTGGTTCCTCCTGTTTAATCTGCAGAGGTTCTGGTTCATCTTGGTCTGGATCTGAAGGAAGAACAGATCAATAATTAAAGTTGATCTCCTGGATCCATCCTGTCAATAAACAGTAAAATAACAGCAGGTTTTATTGTTGGTTTGTCTAAAATTCTCTACAGGAGGAAAGTTTTGCTCATTTTCATTTTGGGTAATGTCAAGATCATGAAAGAAAGATAAAATATTAATAAATAGCTGCTTCTGCATCCAACAAGCCCTTCTCAAAATTAAACATCTTTTCACGTTGGTATATTTTTGGCAGTATGCAGGTAAAACTGCTCAAGACTGATTGATAATATTAGATTTGAACAATCTGTTAAGTTGAAGGTTGTTTTTCTACAACAAAGATCTTTAAATCCGGACCTTAAATCAAAACACCAGAGTCTAAAACTGTCTGGAGAACTTTGGACCTCCAGCAGCTCGGTTCTGGTCTCCTCTCCTCTCCTCTCCTCCTTCAGACTCTGAAATTTTACCTCCAACTGAAATGAAAACTTTACTTCCATCTGAAACAGAACTTTGGACCTGTGAGCAACAGTCCAGGCAAACGGAAATATAACTACGGGTTTAGGGGGAAACAGGAAGCTCCGAATAATATTATAATTTTAGAGCCATAAAATGATGTTGCCTGAAACTATCATCCGGTGTGAAACTTAATATTGATCAAATATTTAAGCAGAAACGGAGCTTAGTGCAAACTGAAGGCAAATCGTCTGACTTCCGGGTTAAAACTTAAAGCAGAACAAACCGGAGCGTAAAGTTGAGACTTCAGGTTATAAACTGATTTATCAGTGACTGTTGTAGCTTCTTACCGGTTCTGGTCGTTTTTATCTGAGGTTTATTCCAGCAGGTTTCCAGCAGTTTAATCTCCTCCTCGTAGCGGAAGATGGTTTTTTCTACCTGAGTGAAGATTTCTTCCGCAGCAGCAGTTAGTCTCTGTCTGATAAAATCCCTCAGCTGCTGAACTGAAGACATTGTTACTGAAATATCAGCTGAGAGACGAAAACACAACACAAGCAGCAGCTGCAGCCTTTTGGTTTTACTTCCGCTCAGGGTCACAGTGAGAAAAACGCAGATGATTTTTTTCCATTTCCGCCCCCTGCTGGCCTGGAGAAGAACCGCAGCGTGGCAACAACAACAGAGCTGCTAAACTGTATTTATTCACATGAATTCATCTTATTTCATGTTGTAAACAGAAATATGGATCTGTTGAAATTCTTCCTTTTCAACAAAATCTTTTCAAACATCTAATCTTCCATTTTCCAAAAAAGCAAAACTAATCTTCTGTTCATCATCTGACTCTCTGTGTCTTTACATGTTTTACATATTAGGACAATGATACATTATTTCCACAGTTTATACAAAGTCTTGCAGATATACTAAACTGCCAACATTCCCACTTTCATTTCTCTATCAGTATTTCTAAACTTAATGCAGCAGCAGTGATTCTCCTGCAGGTTCTGAGGTACATTATAAGCAGTGGTAGCATAGTTACTTTGAAAAAGTAACTTTAATCAGATTACTGATTACTCCTTGAAAACGTAACTCAGTTAGATTACTGACTACTTGATTTGGAAAGTAACTAAGTTACATTAAAAGTAACTTTTTTAGTTACTTTCAGCAGCTGCTAACAACAACGCTGTGAAAATGACATTGATCTTTGCCAAAACTTAATTGTAAGTTATTTTATAATAGTAACATCAACAATGTGTCTCCATTTATAAGGTTGAACTGAAGGGGAGATTTTTTAATGGTTATGTAGCACCGGTATCAAACCGCTAACTGCGCCACTGGACCAGTTCTAGGCTCTAAGGAGTGGGGAGCAAGAATGACAACACCAGAGACCGCTGCTTTAAGTGAAACAAGCCGGCAATTTACTGAATATAAAACACACAAATAAGATACCATAACTAATTAAGTAAATAAATAAATAAATATATTGCAGGTTCTTAATAAGGAAGCAAATAAAAATGAAAAGGGAAAAAAAAAAAGAAATAAAGAGTATATCACCTTTTCTTTTTACTCTTTAGTTCACCTAGTTCATTTTAATAAGACTAATCTAATTTAATTAGACTGATCTTTGTTCTCCTATGTTATTTTAGACAGACTAATTTGAATTAGTTAGACCAGTCTCTTTTATTTCCTATGTTGTATCTATTTTGAGATCCCTATTTTTTCTGAGTTAACTCGTTTTCTTTCTTTTACAGGTGAGAAAATACCTCAAACACAATCAAATCAAAATAAACTACAATTGTTCAAATCATACTCAAAGATATAACATATAGAAACCAAAGTATATCACTTTAAATTCGAGTACAACCCGAATATGAAATCAGCTATTCAGTTCGATGAAAAAATCTTAGTTGACTCGATCCAAACAAAAAATAATAATTCAATAAATTATCAGTTCTGTTCAGTTCGGTTCAGTTCGTCCTGGCAGCGAATTACCACACGCAGGAGAGTCCTTCCTTAATGTGATGGAGAAGGTGAATTGAATGTCTGGGTCTGGCTCGCCATCCTGAATCCCGTCCGTGAATCCCGTCCATGAATGTGCACGCCGCACACGGTAGACAAATCCTGGCTCCGACCGAGCTTCCAACCAAGCAAAAAAACTGACCAAAACCGATTTAGTTTAGCGCTCATAAAATTCCCGTCAGTTCCCGACCGGATAGATTATGGTTTTCAAATATAATGTTAACTTTTGTTGTTAACTAATCACTGCGCGTTCCTCTGATTCCTCCTCTGTTCTCTCCCTCCGGGCTGTGTGCTGCGTTACAGACGCAGCGTCTGTAACGCTAGTTCCTTAAAGGGGCAGTGACGTTATTTTCTGTCTACAGGTATTTAATCAACTATTTATATCAGATTTTAATGTGGGTTACAGTTACAGTACAAAAAAAACTTTAGTAATTTGTGCAGTTTTTGTGTTTTCCACTATTGTCTGGAAAACTCTAAGGATTTTAACCCCCAACCTCCAGGTTCTGCGTTTGGTGTCAGAGGTCAGAGGTCAGAGCTCCTCCTGCGGCTCCACAGTTCAGATGGCTGCTGCACAGATTAGTGACACTTATCTTAATATTAATAATTATAATGGCGTTTAGTTGCACAACTTTACGGACTCGTTCATTTTCACGTTTATTGCTCTGTTCATATTAGTCTCCATGTTTCCAATGTTCTGTACAGCTGGACGTCATTCACAGGTAATATATTAACTTTAATAGAGACGCAGCGGGACGGATCATCCTGGAAATGATGGGCAGGGAGAGTCTGAGTAAAACTAGCTGGAGGTCAGACACATTCTGGGGTTTCTGTCTGTTTATTTCCAAGCCCATATGAGCAACTTCACCTTCAAAAACCAGCCCAGAAAGCGACTCATTAAATTTGCTAGCGACTTAAAAAATAAAAAATAAACCCACAGCCGCTTATAATAATCAGACTTGGCGACAGAAACTCAAAATAGTTCCTGTTTTTCTACCAACAAAATCGCATCTCCCTTTTCCCTCCATTGTTTACATTTCTGTCGCATAGAAACGGCGATCACTCGACAAGACGCACAGAGGAAATACAATTAAATTCCCAAAGAAAATAGTAACGCAAAAATGATTTTGATAAGTAACTGTAGTCTGACTACTGGATATGAAATAGTAACACGTTAGATTACTAGTTACTGAAAAACGTGGTCCGACGTCAGTCGGTCCGACTGACACAAGGAACCACAAGGCTGATTTATGAACTGGGTCTCCTTGGTTTGCCTGTAAATCATCATGAGCTCCAAAATGCTGCTGAGGCCTCATCACATTTTGTTGTTTAAGGATCTTGCTTTAGTTGTGTTTGCATCATGATCGGCTTTTTGATATAAAAACAATTTTCACTTGATAAATCATCATCACTAATAATGTCATAAACAGCACCATGGTCCCTGTTTGAATTTCTTCCTTCTAATTTCTGGTGTTTTAAGAAATGATATGTTGTGTTCAACTGAACTTTCATGAAATATAAAGACCTCATCTATACTGAGGTTCTGCATGAAAACCAGGAGACCAACCAAGTGGACGGATCTCAGCCAAGTCAGTATAGGATGCAATAAGAAAGCACACAAATACAATCATAATGGTAACACTGGACAACTGGAGACAGAAAATTTCTTATCCTGACTTGTATAAACTTGCTGATGCTTTTCTGGTTGCATTTTATAAAAGGGCATTTTCTGTAGCAGTAAAAAAAAAAGAAGAGAGAAAACGTTTTATTTTTAAATTAAAAAAACAAATAGAATTTTGTCTCTTGTGACATAAACATCGTTAAAAAGTAACAAAAGTCCAAGACTATTATTTGTTTCCAGTTTTAATTTGATCAATAAAACAAATTAAGATAATATTCAGCATTTATGTATTGGCTTAATAAACATAATTTAATTATTTATTCAGTTAAAAGCTGCAGAAGAATCATAAAAATCACTTTACCTGTTTTACATCTATTGTCCACTTGATGCCGCTGTAGAGCAAATGAAGCTTCATGGAGCTTCATCTCATCACTTTGCTCCACAGTTATAAGGAGTAGATATTGACTAAAAATAACGTATCCAGAAAAGGTTATTTTCAGTTGTTATAGATTATTACTTCTGTCTTCATATGCTTACAAGCTAATATCTGGGGAGACGTGAGTCAGCTTTTAGTTCCACCTTTAATTCTAATGTATTCCTGTGTTTTCTTTATAATTAATGTTTCTGTATCTGTCATTCTGCATCTTCCTGATGGTTTGAAGTTTTATTACTACAGTTAAACATTCACATTTATCTTGGAAGCTAATGATAGCTTCACTGATTGTAAATCAAATGCAATACAACAGCGCCATCTTTTGGTAGAGAGGCAGATTTTTTACATCAGACTCCAGTCCAGCTGCTGAAAGCAGCAGCAACATCTTCCTCTGATGATCCAATCAGCAGCTTCCTCTGATTATCCAATCAGCAGCTTCCTCTGATTGTCCAATCAGCATCTTCCTCTGATTGTCCAATCAGCATCTTCCTCTGATTGTCCAATCAGCAGCCTCCTCTTTTCTGTGGGCTGCAGGGGCTGATGGGAGCTTTGGTTCCTCTGCTAGAAACCACGTGGCCCTGGTCTGATCTCTCAGCTCGTCCTTGTTTGGCCTCAGCTGCATCAGAGCGCCACTTCTCCCCAGGTTCACCAGAGGAAACTCCACTGCACACAATGCTTTTCCTCCCAGCTGCTGCTCTGTGCTGGCTGGGTTCAGGTGAGTGTTTCCAGCCAATCAGGAGCCAACAAAGCCCACCTGGAACAAACACTGTGACACTAACCTTCACCTGTCTGTCTGTGTCTCTACAGCGCTGGCTGCCATGGCAACACACCTGGTTCAGGACGATTTAACTCTGACCAGGATAACCGGGCAGAGTGTCTCCTTCAGCTGTGGAGGAACTGGGCAGTGTCATACTAGTTACTCTGTACACTGGTTCCAGAAGAAAGAAACAGAACCATTCAAAGCTATTCTTACTATCAAGAGTGGTACCAAATCTAGCTATTTCAATCATCCTCAGAAAAATGATTTCTCAGCTGAGAGAAATCAAGATGATTGTTTCTTGAAGATCAACAAAGTTAAACTGGATCATTCAGCCTCCTACTACTGCGGCTGTTGGAAGCCTGGTTCTGGTTCCCACAGTGAGAAATGATTCCTTCAGCCTGAACAAAAACCTCCAGATGATCAGATGTCAGTTTGTGACATAGAGAGCAGTAAACCACAGCCCAGGTTCACTGATTTCACCTCCATCTCACACAGAGACTCTCTGAGCTCTGAAGTTTTCTGGTTTCATTCATTATTATTTACTGACTTTGAGTCTAATGTCTGACGGTATCATTGTGTCCTGAATAACTCAGCTCCTTTAAAGAGCTGCAGTAGCAAAGTCGATTGGTCCTTCCTGGTGTTAATGAGCTCTTCATAAAAACATTTCCAGCAGATCTTGTTTGCTGAAATCTGTTAGATAATTTTACTTTATTCCATTTTAAAAGACGCTCCTTGGACTGATGCCTAGTTGGTCGTGTATACTTTTTTAATTTGTACATTTCATTAAATGTTTAAATCAGATGGGAGACCACACCACCCAAACGCAATCCTGGAAATAATGAATGCTCAAAATTTGGGGAAGACACATCACTAAACAAGATTGTGGAAGTCCACAGCACGCCGTCTTGACAACTCAGTAGAAAGTTGTGTAAGGGTGCACAATGGACACCTGGTGTTAAAGACTACATTGGTACCACCCACCACTCACTTTAAAAGTGAACCTGCACCAACACACCACACATGGTTAACACATGTACAGTGTTAACCATGTTTTTATGCTAACTTTAGAGCCTTATTCATGATAGCTGATGTTATTTTTCGAAGTCTGATGTCAAGAGAAACCGAGCTCATCCCACTTCCCCATGCTGGAGATTTAAGTTTAACAGTAACAATAAATAAAGTTATCTTTAAAATGAATCACTCAAGTGACATCAAGGCCCAACAGTAGACTTAAACTTCAATAAAATAAATCTGGTTGTGTGTGTTGTTTTTGTCTCCTGCAAACTTTGTTTTAATTCTACTTTTTTCTATCTAATCATAAGAAATCAGTCAGTCAGAAAGATTCATGAAACAGGAAAAGCAGGTTTCCTGGAAAAAGAGGAAGTAAGTTTCCAGCCTGCAGATTTATAAAAATAGTTGAGACTATTCCTTATTTTAAAGCATGAAAGTTTTAAAGAATGAAATCTAAACATTTTGAGTAATTTGATAAGATTCAAAGTAAAATACTTATATTAATATTGGTTTACTTATAATCAGTGTTGTATAGTAACGAAGTAAAAATACTTCACTACTTTACTTAAGTATATTTTGGAGTACTTCATACTTTCCTCGAGTATGAAAATTTTTGATGACTTTCACTTTTACTTCACTATATTTCCGAACTTAATTCCGTACTTTTACTCCGATACATTTTCAATGTGTGGTTTAGTTACTCGTTACAAAAAAGCGAGAGAGAGAAACGGAAGTGTTTTGACCCCACCTACTGATTAGCAAGTAGCAAGCAGGCTACCGAACAAAGTCTGTAGCCTACTTGCCTGGGCTTGTTCATCACCTCCAATAGGATACACCTGTTTCGCTTCTCCCATTAAACACAAAGCAAGTCTCGCAATCAGCAGCAGCCACATGGAGGAGGAGACGGAGACCACAACGACTGCAACTACGTCGGACACGGCTCCAGGGGAACCACCAGCTGGTGATGAGAGCCCATGGCCTTATTTAAACACAATATACTCTTTCGTGGGTGTTGTAAAGGAAGAAATATTGGTTAAAACTTTGAACAAAACGTTTGGCTCGTCTCTTCCTTCAAAGCCGGGTCATCTCGACGAGGAGCAGGGCAGCTGTAAAGCGAAACTACAACAAGGCGTGTTGACGTCACAGATCACAGAGTTTAATCTCATACAAAGCAACGCATGAATCAGTTAACAAAGCTGCAGAGATACAGAGATATACATTTTATCACAAAATAAGACACACAAGGGAAGACAGACACACACGAAACACATAAGACAGACAAAGGCGCCCACGTGGAGAAAAGATGGATAAAAAACTCAGAGACTCTCCGGTGCTGACCTGAAATTTTAACCAAAGAGGCGTTTCCCTATTTAATATATGCAAAGAAGGCATTCCGTTGTCCGACCAATCAGAGCCCTGTCTCGGCCCCCCAGAGAACCCCGAAAACTCCCCTTCTTACAGCTCAGCTTCTAAGGTGATCTGTTTTTTGTCCAAGCGAAAGGGGGGCCACTCCGTGTCCCTCTCCGCCTGATACGGGAGAGGCGCCAAGAAGTCTCTAACCTCTTTCAGACTGTAAATTTTATTGCTGTGTCTGTAAAAAGGGGGAGGAAAAAAGGGCCCTGGTTTGTCTGCTGAATTCCCAAATGCTCAACAGAAACTGTTCCAAATTAAAATATTGGCTATACCTTTACACATGTCGTGGATTAGCTGTATTAAGCACCAAACAATAATTATTTTCTTAACAGTGTTAAAGATTCGTCGTACCGCATGCAGTTTATGTTATTCCTGCCCGAAGATGTGGAAATTCTATCTTACAAAAACTCCCCGTCCAACTTGAAGAAACACATCGAGGTAACGTCTTATGAAATGGTTATAATCCTCCTGTTTCAGTAACTATAGCTTGGTCACTAGGCACTATTGTGAAATCTTGAGCATAACGTTACCTGTATAAATGAACTTTGTTTGGCATTGTTTCAGTTCCATACGTGGTGTATTTAGCTGAGGCCTAATGTTGACTGTAGCAGGCTACCTAGACTCCTCTGTTCAAGGGGGGACAGAAGCCATAGCGATAGCAATTTAGACTAAATTTAACGAATATAGGAAAGGCATGCAAGTTCAAAACCAGGTTTACAGATGCCAATAAGCTGCATTTCCCTCCCAATTCTTTTTTTCTTTTGCATAATGACCAGTTGTGTGCACCACCTACTGACTGTAGCATTGACTGATTCACTGATTTGTGAAGTAGAGTAATCGTAACAGCTCTTTTTCTTCATGTTGGCCGCATTTTCTGTACTATTTATTTTTCTCATTTTCAGCACTGACCTTACTTGAAGGGAAAACTTAAGGCTTACAAAAACTTTGTATTTTCTGTCCTGGAGGGTATACTAAGAAGCTGGTTCAGTTGTAAAGCAGGTTAAGTTAACCTTGTGCTATAGGTAAAGCACCTAATTTTCTTAACTAAATGATGCCTGCAGGTATATCTATTAGCAGGTTTAATTTTGCCTGCACTTGGTTGTGTACATTATTTTAAGTGTATTTGACAAGTTTACCAAAATATAAAAAATGTCATTCAAACTGCATTTGCCTTGTTTTACTTTTTACTTGTACTTTTCATTACATTACTTGAGTACATCCATTTTTACAGCAATTTCCATACTTAAGTACAAGAAGTTTCAGATACTTTAAGACTTTAACTCAAGTAACATTTCAGTCAGTGACTTGGACTTTTACCAAAGTCATATTTTGGAGAGGTACTTGTACTTTTACTTGACTCTGAGATTTCAGTACTTTATACAACACTGATTATAATAATATTTACACTTACAAGAAAAACAAGTAACTGTAACTTTGGTATCAAATAATTAGAATCATGGATTATTCTTGGTTTCTTTTTAGAAAACATCTGTAATAACTCACATTAAGATTATAATAAGAGTAATTAATAAGTTATGGTTAATAAAATTATAAAAGAATGCTAAATCAAAGAAACTAAAAAAGGGTTGTAAATGTGATTTTAACATTGAGCTTGAAATGGTGTAAAAAGGTGTAACTGCAATTAAACATCACTGATATGTTGGAGGTAGATGGTAGGTGAAAGGTGAAAGGTTAAGGGAAAAGGGGGAACTAACAGGAGAGCAGAGATGATCAACGCCTTATATGGAAACAGATTGTTGAACAACATAAATGTTTCAGAGAAAATGTTGTGCAGGCAACAAATGTAGGAGGTTGAGCAACCCTGAGACATCAGCACAGACATCAGGACATAATGTCTGTAAGACAGTGATGGATATGAGATCATCTGTCTGAGCAGTCAGCCAATGAAACAAGCACAGCAACAGTGCTAGCCAATGCAAACGCACCAAAAGGTGGATAAACCCTATAAAAGGTGAGAGCTAAGAGGAACCTTTGGTTGGATCGTCCAGGCAGCTTTGCAACAACAGGGACAACTTCAAGAAAATGAGTGGCACCACACATAACTGCAGGAATGGACTTAAGGGGAACAGATGGCACCTGGTTTACCCACAATTTGACAAACTCTCCAGGTTCTGCAGAACCTGGCATCATATTTGTTCAGGACTGGCCAATGGAAATGCTGTACATTATGGTCATGGGTTTTAGCGATTCCTAAGTGACCTGACCATGGGTGCTCATGTGCCAGCTGCAGTATTTGTTCACAATACCCTTTAGGGATAATCATTTGTTGTGCTGCAATCCTCCTCAATGCCCTCCTGTTCGAAGGCAAGCCTTGAGACCCATTTCCTCATGAGTAACCCATCCTCAGCATAAAACTTGTGGGCCTTGTTACCATTTGTTGCATCACTCACACTTTCAAAGCATTTAGTGAGTACTTCATCACTTTTGTGAACCTGGCTCAAACACTCATGTGAAATTGACAGAGCTAGAAAAACCTCAGATATTGGAGTCAATTCCTCTTCAATTGGGGCTGATTTTAAAGGGCCAGTTGCTGGCAGCTTGCGGAACAATGATAGTAAGCACATCAGGGTGTGTTTACACTATGGAGGAATTTTTATACCATCATTCAAGAGCACACATTTTTAGTCTGTAAACTTGTAATACTTGTACTCAAAACTTCTTCTCATGCTCACACTGAGGCTGTGTTCACACTGCAGCCTGAAGTAACCCAATTCCGATTTTTTGACGTATTCCGACCTGTATCCGATTTTTTCATAACAGTCTGAACAGCACAGGTCGGATTCTTTTTGAATGCGACCCATATCCGATACGTACCTGATTCAAATGCGACCTAACATTTAGGTCACATTCACCCTAATTGAACGTCACTGATACTCAACAAATCTCACTATTTGTTGAGTCACGTAGGTTCCCGCTTGTATCTGCATCTTGATACAAGCGGGAAGAAAAACAACATCCATGACGGACCATGTGAGGATTAAGTTGTTAATATGCTGCTCCGGTCGAACAACAACTTCAAATGTGTAAAGCCCAGTTGACACTACATGATTTTAAAATTTTCAAATTCTGAGAGACCACACACTAGCTGACAAAAATCGTAGGTATAATTGGTTGAATATGTACTTGGTTACACATTCGACCAAGTACACCTCGCTTCTCCATTCAACAGGCTGTGTTCTTGCTCCCAGATGAGAAAACTACACACTACTTCCGCAAACACTGAACACTTCTTTTTATGGCGGTTGGAAAAACACTGAGAACGCTGATGCTATTTCGCATGCGGGACATTTTCGGGTCCTTGCCCGTTCACACTGTAGAACACTTACAGGTCGCATATGTTTGACAAAAAAATCCGATTTGACAAAAAATCGGAATTGGGTCACTTCAGGCGGCAGTGTGAACGCAGCCTTAATCTCTGCTCGGACTCTCTCCTGGCTTTGGAAAATGCCTTTTGACACTGTCGCCTGGCAACCTCTCAGCCAATAGAATAAAAGTGTTAACAGAGCAACATCGCATTCAGTCAGAGGGACAATCTCTTCAGCAAGGTGCTCCAGGTGAGGCCATGCTCTTGCTGTCTTTGGTGTGGTTATATGGCTTAAATTGGCAGGAATAAACTCTCTAGTATATGTCATAGGAAGAGTGATTCTCTTTGAAGTGTAGAAACCTCTGATTTGTAGCCATGAGAGCCTTTGACTTGGAACAACAGTATCTTTAGATGACAATGTAGAGAGCTTTAAGTGTACATCTCTTTTTTCTGTGTCCAGAGCATCTGCCTTTTCTTTGAGAACAAACGTAGTGTCGCTTTGACTATACAGAAGGACGTATACTAGCATTTCCTGTTCTGGATTGCTTGCTGTGGATAACCAAACTGGAATCATTGTAGATGTGAGATCGCTCTTATCACCTTGGATCACACGGTTTGAGATTGCTTCACTTAATGTTTCTTTACCTTGTTCTTTGGTTTCTTTGACTTCCCTTTGTTCTTTATCACTGTCTTTATTTCTTCTGAATTCTTTGACTCGTTCTTCATGTAAACATGTTGGCTGTTTTCCCTTACAGGTGTTACAAATACTTCTCTTTTCACATTTCTTAGATTGGTGTCCAAAACTGAGACATCCAAAACATAGTCCTTTTAATTTCACAAACTTCACTCTTTCAGCTATGGCTTTCTCCATGAACTTCCGACATGTCTGAATGTTGTGATTTAATCTTTCACAGAAAACACACTTGTTTGTTTCTGTTCTCTCTTCTGTGCTGCTTGCAAACGCCCTAGCACTGACACTTGGAGCTTTTAAAGTTTTCACTTTCTCTGAGTCATTTGCTTTGAGAGCATGTAGCGATGTCACTGGGTTACATGCTATTTTAGCTTCTCTTGTGACAAAGTCAACAAAGTTGCTGAAGGTTGGAAATGAACCTGTCTCCTCTTCAATCTGAATGACTTGCCTATTCCATCTTGCTGTAAGCCAATCAGGTAGCTTGCTGAGCATTCTCTGGTTCTCACTGCAATCGTTTAGAACCTCGAGACTCTTTATCTGAGACATTGCTGCTTCACAACCTCTGAGAAAATCTGAGAACTCTCTTAGTTCAGTGCAGTCTTTTGTTCCAATTTTCGGCCATGATGAGAGCTTATCTCTGAAGGCTTTAGCGATTATGAATGAACTTCCATATCTTTCCTCCAGAATGTTCCAAGCTGACTGATATGCCGTGTCTGTTCCCAGTAGAAAGTAAGCTTCGATGGCCTTTCTTACAGGACCACCAACATACTTTCGTAGGTAGTAGATCTTTTCACCCACTGGGATGTTCTTTCTTTCAATCAGCATTTGAAACAAAATTTTCCAATCCTTGTACTTGATTGGGTCACCATTGAAAACAGCAGGTTCTGGAACTGGTAATCGGTTAATGTTACTGGACTCTGCCAAACCTTTGCCAGTACTGCTACTCCATCTTCCTGTGTGGCATTGCTGGTAGGTTGTGCACTTGAGATATTATCTTGTGCCATAGTAAATGATTGTGCTCTTGGATAGAGTCTTGAAGGTGAAAACAATTTAACTTTTATTATGCTGAGACCATTAAATCAAATTCAGCAGCATTAATCATCTCAATAAATAAATGTTACATTTATGTATCTGTGGTTTGTGTTAAAATATCAGCATTTATGGCCCCTGAAGCCCAGGGGGCCTGATGGAGCCGCTGACTTCATTTGGATTAAACAGAAGTGCTAATAATTGATATTCATATTAATTGTGTTTTTTGATTTGTTTGTTTTTAAGACTAGTTGTGGGTTTAAATAGCGTTTCACTGGAGATGTTTTCTCGTAACATTTAATTACACAGTAATATTTTTACATTTCCTGTCTATTTGACATCTTTTAATTCAAAAACACGGTGGACCGCCAGGGTGCCCCGACCACCGGGCTGAGTAGGTTTTCTGGGGGAAACCCTGTGTCAGTTTAAGAGACAGCACAAGAGGAGAAAAGCTCTCTCATGAAAACAGTCCTTAGAGGTCAGTGACCATAACACATCTCCACCAGCTCTGATTAGCAAACAGATACAGTAAGTTGGAGGAAGAATGAGTCAGACTGCTGTACTTTATTTACTGAGACCTGACTGTCTTCCAATCTGTCCTCCTCTGTCCTGCAACATATCTGAGTCCATCACCAAATAGGACAACACTGATGATCAAGTGTTGCTGCTTCCATTTCCTGTGAGTCCTCTTTTTCTCATGACCTGTCTCCATCCCAGCCTGATGTGTCAACTACTGTTTCAGCCTTAAACATACAGATTTTTATTTCATTTTAAGGAACTTCTAACTTTAGTAGATTATTATTTAAAGGCCAGTTTAATAAGCTACACTCAGATTTTATTTTATTTTATTGTTTCTGGCTGGAGGTTTTGTTATGATTCCACATAACACAACACATCAGGGCATCTGTTAAAGAAAAAAATAGCTTTAAAAGTTTGTATTTTAATAATTTCTCAAAAAATGATTGCAGTACCAAGTTAGTTTTTGTTCAGTATAGATGATAAAAGTTTAAAAATAGCTGTAAAAAAGGCAGTGGGATGTAGATTAAAAAGAACCTCTGCTGCCTCCATCCCAGCCTGATGTATCAAAGGTCGTGACCTCTGCTGCCTCCATCCCACCTGATCAGTGTGAGCTTCATGACTCCATCAGCCTCCAGGAAACCACAGACCTCCATGCTGCATTCATGATCTCAGGAGATCTCAGCAGCTGCAGCTCAGACTGAAACACTGAAGACTTTCAGCAAGACGACGTCCCAACAAACCAGGAGACCCACTGGGAGAGATGGGAGCTTTCAGACATGATGTCTGCAGAGCTTCCTTCAGACCTACTTTGGACCTTCACAGCACATTTCTGATGGTTCTGCCAAGGATCCACTCAGAACCTCACAGCAACTTCAGCAGCCATGTTGATGTGAACATCAGAGAAACTCATCATGGAGCTGAAATCTGATCCTGCTGCATCATCTGGACCGGTTCCCCTCAGCCGACCCGTTCAGCAGCAGACCGGTTTCTGTGGAGGATACTGGTACCGCTTGGTTCTGGAACCAGACTGGATGGAACCGGTAAGAACCAACACTTACTGGGTTTACTGGAGAAGTTAGAATGGGTTTAGAGTCACTTTCTGCTGCTTCAGGATTTACATGTTAGATTTTATCATTAGTTGATAATTAATTATAAAAATATAAATGATTCATGAGAAACTTGTTCAAGGACAACTTTATAAAATAAATTTAGTATTTTAACTAATATTAGAGAATTATATCTGAAACACTGAGCGACTGTAACTCTATAATAACTGCTAATATTGTTGATAAAAGTCTTATTACTGTAAAATATTATAGATTTACTAACTACTAAATCTCAGTTACACAAAGCTGACAGAGTAAAAAACTGAAGAGATTAAATTCAGAAATCAGCCAACAGGTTTTTGTATCAGTTTGTCTCTCTGTGGGTGTTTGAATGGATCTTTGGTTCTGGAACCAAACTGTTTGTAACTGGTAAGAATCAACATTTACTGGTTTTACTGTAGAAGCTAAAATCGGTTTAATGTGACTTTCTATTATTTCTGCTTCTATAACTACTCATTATGTTATCATTTTAATAATTCTTAGTGTGTCTAAAATGCATCAGATGAAAATGTAATTTAGGCAAAAAAGGATTAAAGATCTCTGAAGATATGAAACATAAGAATTTAAAAATGTTAGTGAATATACCAGGTAAAAACTCCTAAATATGATCTGATCAGCAGATAAAAATATAAATCTGTTTAAATGAGTTAAAACCTCCAAAGTTTCTGAGCTTCGTTTAAGTTCAGAAAATAGAAACTCTTTCCTGAAATAAAATAAATCAATTTTAGCATCGAGGTTTTAAACGGTTCTGTGTGGATCAGTAGAGAAATTCTCCAGGTTCTCATTCTGCTGAACTCTGAGCCCGACCCGATCGCTGCAGAACCGCCTTTCCTCTGACTGGATCAGTTATCTCACAGAAAGAAAACATGTTCCACAAAAACTTTTAAAATTATTAATTAGATCCACCGTGGTTGATATATTCAATATTTTATTGTAAAAAGTGGAAGATTTTATTTAAATGTAGAAAAAAATTATAAATAACTTTCAGGTTTCAATATATTTTCTACAATAATCACATAAGTCACTTTTTATGAAAAAATAATTAGAATAATGATCAGAAACTGATCTGGGTTGTTATTTAATGAAGGTAATAATATAATGAAATATTTAGGAATTAATTTCAACAACAGAAAAATCTTCTACAGAAGAAATGAAAAGGTCCCACAAAAAGGAAATGTATACTATCAGTATGGTTTCTAAAGAAAAATGTTTAATAGAAATAAATGATAGAAAATCAGAGAAAGATATTATCTGACATTTTATGATGATACAAGCGAAGCTCAAAGCCTGAAAACGACTCGTGAAAAAGTGTTTGGTAAAAAGCAACTCAGGTTCTCTATAGAAGGTGGATTAAAAAAATCTGATTTAATTAATGAAAATGACATAATGAGGTAATCAGTTGGTGTTTAAAAAATATTAATAAATAAAAGCTTATCATTACAAAATAAGTTTTGGCAGAAGAAACAAACATCTCCAGATCTAATAATTTTAAAACATTAAAGCTTTAAAGAAGGTCTATTAGTTAATGAACAGTAATAGTTAATAAATGAGAATATTATTGAAAAGTTCATTTATTTGAATGCAAATTTAACAGAACAATGATGATGGTGTAGAAGAAATCTGACTTTCATATAAACTGTCAGCTTTTATATTTTGGGTTCAAACTGTTTTCTTCCATCAGTGAAATAAACATACTTGAGTCAGATTCATTCATTCATTCATTCATTCATTCATTCATTCATTCATTTATAAAATCCTTTAAAAACTAAAGTCAACCAAAATGACATCCAGGTCAATCACAAAATACAAAGTGGCCAGTAAATAAAACCATAACCTTTGAAAGTATAAAAGAAACAAAGACTAAACTTTTAATGCGCTGTGGAAATAAAAGCCACATTTAAAATGAATATCTTTAAGAGATTTAAATCTCTGTTTAGAGTAACTTCAAAATAAAAGCCTGCAGAGAATCTGCCTGAGTCAGTGTTTGAGGTGAAGGTGAGTCCAGAGGCTGCAGGTAACTTTGTTCTGTGCTGGTCAGCAGTTCAGGTATCAGAGTCCATGTAGTTTCCAGGATCAGACTGAATGCAGTGCAGAGCTGCAGCTGCTGCTGACTGGCTGGATGTGTGTCTGTCTGCTTGTTTCTGCTGCCAACCTCCAGGTGATCCGGTAGTGAAGCCCATGGTGAGCGTGTACCCAGCAGCATCCAGCGCCCGGCGGGGCAGGAGGGGCTTCCTGCTGTGTCTGGCCTCAGGCATGTTTCCTCCTGAGGTCAAGTTCTCCTGGAAAACACTGGAGGACGATGGAGAGAAAGATCTGACCTCTGGAGAGCAGCTGGAGCTCAGAGAGCCGAACCGCACCGCCTCCATCTTACTCTTGGAACGGGATCTTCTCAGCACATCTAGATATCGCTGCTCTGTGCAGCATGAGGGGGGCCCAGTGGAGGCCCCTACAACACAAGGTGATGAAGCTGGGAGACCAGGTGGAGGCTCAGGTGGAGCAGAGGACAGAGGATGATTCACTGCAACATTTTCCTCCTGTTCTGTTCCAGAGGTTTGTCCCTGGATCCCGATGATCCTGAACCGAGTGAAGCTGCTCTGCCTGCTCTACTCAGTGCTGATAGTGAAGAGTCTGGTGTACTGCTGTGGCCTCTCTCTGCTGATGGTCCTCAGGAACAAGGGCCCGGCCCCCAACTGCAGCTTCTCCTGCTTCATCGCTGCTGAGTGATTTTTAAGGGTTTTCTGACTCCAGTGGCCTTGATTCACAGGTGTGGTGATGGTGTAGGAGTAAAATGTGTAACTGATCAACGTAGGCCTCAGTTCTCGACGCTGCCTGTTCACCTGAGCTGCATATCTTTTCCCCTCTCTCATAACTCACTTTCCTGTCAGATCACTGCTGATTTATTGTTTTAAAGCTTCTTTACATTTAAGTCAAACATTAAGAGAATCTTTTTGTTCCAGTTTTTCAGATTTATGTTAATTATTTCCATCCAGATGATGACTTGTTCCTGTCAGTCTGTGATGTTATAATTTTATAGATGATTTAGATCTTTTCTGATTTTTTTCTTTCTGCTTCTTATTTGATCTTTTGTTGTTAACAGTTTTGTCTTTATTTCATAGTAAGAACTTTGTGTAAAATCCCTGATGTTTTTATTAAAGATCTGTTTGGGACTCAATGACTTGATTCTCTGTTTGTTCCTAAATTCTCCATCAAATCAGGAGTTTTTGTCCCAACATGTTTTATTTCCCTGAAGCTGATGAGCAACAAGCTGAAAACGATCAGCTGGACTTTAACTGAACCGTCGGAATCAAAGACTTTGATCAGAAACACTTTGATTCTGTTCAGTTTGAAAGTTTAAACATTTACTGACAAAATGATCCAATTTGGACAGACACAGTTATAATGGGTAGATTTGTTGAATGAATGAATGAATGAATGAATGAATGAATGAATGAATGAATGAATGAATGAATGACTTTATTAAATGAACGTTTCAGGTCCCTGAGGCTGCAGCCTGGTTCTGCCCTTTAGTTAGATGAGAACAACATTACAGCAGGAGATGAAGTTAGTGTATATTTCACCCTGTATCCATAAAGGACACAGTGTGAGGTTGTAAAAAACCGTCTGCACAGAAAAAGCAACATATTAACAACATAAAAACCCAGGAAGTGAGACGGGATCCCAGAACTGGCAGCTACAGTCAACATGCAGCATCTGGATCATCACAGCTGTTGCTGCACCGCGAATGAGGATAATCCTGAAACCTTTGTAAAATCTTCTCCTGATACCTGCCTGGTTTCTCCCTGGTCTGTTCCACCTTCCTGAAGATAAAACAGTAAGAACATGGTGAGAGGTCCAGCAGGACGGGTTCAGAGTTCTGATATCTAATGCAGAGATAAAGACCAAGCAGGAGTTCAACGTCATCAACAGAACCTTCATGAAGTTCTGCAAAGAGTTGGTTCTGAATGACAGGAGATGGTTCTGATGAGACCCAGAAAGAGTCATCAGAGGATCGGTGCTGGAACTGGGGGTTGCCATGGTAACAGGACCGAGCACTCGGCCCTGAGGGACTCCGCTGTAAAGCTGCCAGCAGTTTGTGTGATCAGTCTGATGGAAACCAGTGCAGAGCTGGTCCTCAGAGACCAAACCAGTTAGAAGGTCAGCTGCGATGGAGACGTCCAGACTCCTCTGATCGACCAGACCGGATCAGAACCAACATGGCCGCCTGGTCACAGGAACAGAACAAGGTGAATGTTTGTCTCAGTGGTTTGAGTTTCTGTCTCGGTGGTTTTGTTGCTGCTTTGTTTGTTCCTGTGAGCTGAAATCTTCCTGCTGCATCAACAGAAACACAGAAAAACTGATCAGAGTTTAGATTCAGCTGTTGGTGTTTCAGTCTTTACTGATAATTATTAGAATGTATTTGAGCCATTGAACAGACTGATGTGATTCACTGTGATCAGAGCTGATTGCTGAGCTGTGAGTTCAGCTCTGAGCTGTTTCTCTCTCAGATGAAGAAACAGGTGCTTCCTGAACGATTGTTTCAGTCGATGCTTGTAACTGTCATTGTGTTATTAAGGTGAGAAGCCACAGCTAACGGTGTGGAGGCTGCAGAGCACAAACCCACACAGCTGCAGGAACCGAGTCTGATTGGCTGCCAGCAGTTTGGTCGGTTCTAATAACCACTGAGAACAGATTCATATCTGCTGCTCTACAAACTCATCATCTGCTCCGTCTCTGTGGTTTGGTTCTGCTTCCTGGAAACATTTCCATTGTGTTTATTTAGATCAACATCAGAGCTGATAGATTATAATGTTAACTGGGTCATTAGTCCAGTTAGACCATCATCATTAATTCTCAGTCTCCTGTTAAATCACTGAATCACTGATCTCAGTTCAATTCAGCTTCTTTATATAGAACCAATTCACAACAAACACCTTTAAACACAAGTCATTTTAATTCAAACATATTCTAATTATTGATAATTATCAAAAAATGCATCAATGAGTCGTTGATTCGAAGCATTCAGTCCCAGATGAGCAGACAGAGAAGCAGAAATCACTTGTGTCGTCGTCTTTACAGCAATCCTTCATACGGAGTGAGATTCATCGTTCACATGAACAAACTGGAATCTGACGCTGTCTTAATGGCGTAACGGATCAGTCAAAGTACAGAGAGGTGCTGAACTACGATTCTGGTTCCCTGATCTGTCAGCGTTTTAGCAGAGAAGTTCGTTGTCTTCCTGAAAGAAGAGCTTCTCCCTCCACAGTGGGATGATGCCGTCCTTCGGTTTTTTCCAAAATGTTTGCCAATTATCAGAGTTTCCTGTTTTGAAGACGCCACGTTGACAAGCAGCGGCTGAATGACAGCAAACGGTTAAACATGTCGTCACATCAGGAAGGGACCAGAGAAAACTACAACATTGTTTTGGCAAACTTTCACACTGAAGCAATGCAACTTTAGTGACACTGATTGCTGTAATCATGTCAATTTTCCTGTATTTGAACTTTCCTAACCAGACGTTTGTTGCCAGGTAGGATGTAAAGTTGCTCATTCTGGTCCTGGCAAACATTTGATGATGGTCGTGTTTCTCATTCCACGTTTCTGACTGCAGACCTGCTGATTCCCAGCAGGTTATCAGTGAAACTTTTACAACAGGACAAGTTGGTGGAGTCCAGTGGGCTGGTTTCCAGGATTATGGCTCCTGCATACCGTCAGCCAATCAGCCCCAAAGCAAGAAAAAACATAAAACATTATCACTAATGGAGGCAGAGCAGCTAAACATCTGACAGAGAGAGAGAGACAGAGAGAGAGCTTTGGTCCTTCTGAACTAACTAAGCTACTGCTAACTAAACTGTGTGAAACAGAAAAGTTCCTACAAAGTGAAGAAAACACAGAAAATGTGTTTTATTATGCTAATGTTAGAATAACTCATAAACAGTCAGGATGTTAGTTTTTAAAGCAGCTCTGCTGTTTGTTCATGAGTGGAAACAACGACGTCATCGGCGTAGAGTTTGATGTTCTCACTGATTCAGAGCAAAACTGAAGAATCAGACGACAAACAGGTGAACCAATAAGGTTTACTGACACGTTACATATAATTCATATTAATAACATACATGTTGATGGTGGAAAAATGGTTTTATTGTTGTTTTAATTTCATTACATTCAGGTCAGTTAAAAGTTATAAAAAGTGAAAAACATGACAAAAAATGTTTGAGTTTATTCAAATACAGAATGAATAAATGTGTAGAATCTACAACACTGTAAAAAGTGAAAAGCAAAAAGAATTAAATTATAATAAAATGCAGCAAAATGAAATCAAAAGTACATTCCACAGTTTGTCCTGAACAATGTTTCTTAAAGCTGATGAATGTGATAAACTGCAGCAGTTCAGCTGGGGGCTGGGCCCTTGCTCCTGAGGACCATCAGCAGAGAGAGGCCACTGCAGTACACCAGACTCTTCACTATCAGCACTGAGTAGAGCAGGCAGAGCAGCTTCACCCTGCAGCGAGACTGGAAGGACACTGGGAGCCTCACTGGGAGCCTCACTGGGAGCTGAGGACGGACAGACGCTGCTGGTGGCGGCGCAGGAGCTGCTGGCCGATCTGTTGCTGGTACAGACCTTGTTGGTGCTGGAGGTTCTGGAAGTTCTGGAACAAAGAGAAGTCCAACATTCCAGTCACACTGAATCTGAAGCTGCATTTCTCCTGAACTGATCTTCTGCTTTTCGTACCTTGGAACCGTGTTTGGTTTTTCACGCTGCCGCCCTCATGCTGAACTTCACAGATGTATTCATAATTGTAGAGAGTCTCATTTTTAACCAGCCTGATGACGGCAGAACTTTTTGACCCGCTGAGCTCCTGCTGTTTCTCCTCGGCGGGGGCCGGCTCCTCCTTGCTGCCCTTCTGTCTTTTCCAGGAGATCCGGACCAGAGGAGGATACATGGCCGAGGCCAGACACATCAGAGCCGTGTCTCCCTCCACACGGCCTTCTGTTTTCACCGGACACACAGTCACCTCGGGTTTCTTCACTGCTCTACCTGAAGACAGCAGAAACAAACAGAACAGAGAAATATTTCAGGTCATCAAACACATTTTAATGTCAGGAAACGATAAACTGAGAAAATAAAAGATTTCATTTATTAACTGTTTATTATTTAATAAAAGACCCGACCCATCCAGGAGGTCCTAGAAAAATCCAGAACATCTAAACCTTTCCAGACCTCACTGTCTCGGTTGAGGTCAGAGGTCATGATTCCAGAATAAGGAGAGGCTGAATAAAAATGATGTGACCCAAAACAACACAAAGACCCGTCTGACATTTATGATCCCTGAAACAATCTGATGAGTCGGGAGAGAACCTTCCAGAACCTGGACGTCCCGTTACATCTGCTGTAAAACTGACAGCAGGTCAGAACCAGAACATCACATTTCAGTCAAACACGGTGGTGGCAGAGTGATGCTCTGGGACTGATGAGCTACTGAAGGACCTGGAGAACCTGCTGTACCTGGTAGAACAACCATCCAAAGAACTCCAGCAAGTTCAGCTCTGAATGGCTCATGAAATGAAAAAAGTGTAGGTGCGGCCTAGTCAAAGCCTGGACTCTACCATGGCCTTCATCTGTTCATTCCTACTGGAAACCCGCCCTATGTGTCTGAATTAAATCAATTCAGCAAAGCAGAGCGGGTCAGAGTTCCTCCACTGGGATTTAAAACTCTTTACTGGTTCTGCTGGTTGAACCCGGTTATCGGGTCGGGTGGGAATATTTCTTCTCACGGGAAAAACAGACGGTTTAAATTAACGGCTTTTCTTCTGAATAACTAAGATCATCATTTAAAACTGTTTCTGTATTTTTGTCTCAATAAATTCATCTGATGATCAAAATTATTGCACAACTGCACTGTGGCACATTTCTGTACATATATTTACAGATACATATCTGCATTTTTTGAATCTTGCAAGGACTGCTCTAAGCTGCTTTTTATATTAACAGCATTTTATATTTTATTTTTATTTTTTATTTTATCTACAACTACTACTCAGTGGTTGTTGTTATTGTGTCTCTATGCTGTAACTGCGAAGTAATTTCCCTGCTGGGATGAATAAAGTACTTCTATTCTATTCTATTCTAAAGCTGGAATTTTTCTTAACCCAGATTTTATTTATAAATTAATTTTTTTTAATAATCTACTCGTTAGTCCAGAACAAAGTCCACTACAGAACCTGGACTCGGCTCCACAGAAACATTTTAACTGGGTTAATCCATCGTTACGGCTGGAGCCGATCTGAATGCCGATCAATATCTGATCAATATACGGCTATAGAAATTATTTCTTTCTTAAATAATTAATACTTTTTATTTTTTCCAGATTATTTTTCCATACATTTTTGAAAAGTTTGTATTTAATTTACTTTTAAATGAAATGTAAAAGCCTTTTTACTTTTTTTACGTCATAATTTATTATTAAATTTTATCCTGAAAACAAAAACAAAAACCAGTTTTTAAAAATAAATCATATTTTTAATGACATTCAGAAGCTGAAAAACTGAACTTAGTTTCACAGAAAGATTTTAGATTCACTAAATTAAAACTGGTGTAAATTGTGAACATATCACAGAGTTTAATGATTTTATTCTAAAATACTTCTAGAAGTAAATATTTTATGAAGTTGTTCAAAGAGCATGTTTTCAAAAATTATTTTCATGATGAATTTTTTACTAATGAAAAAAATTACATTTCAACTCAGAAAGTGGCTTTGGACACATTTTAACTTCTACAATAAAACAATAAAACATTTTTTCTTACCTCAGTTTGGATCCAGAACCAAAGATCCAAACAGCGAGAAACACAAAACCTGCCGGCTGATTTCTGGTCTTATTATTTCCAGTTTTCCTCTATCAGTTTTACGTTTCGCTGGGTTTCAGCAGCCAGTAAATGAATCAGGAATATTTTGCATTAATCGGATTTTTCCCCCAGCTGCTGCGTGAACAGAGAACATGCAGCAGCTGCTCTGCTGATCCACTCTGAACTGTTCACAGCTGCGATGGTAAAATCAGTTTATTGATGTCAGGAAAATGTTTCTGCTGCTCTGAACTTAAAACGAGGCTCAGAAACTAAAAGTTTAATCATCTGACAGACTCACATCTCTGCTGATCAGATTATTTCTGGGTTTTATCGGTAAACTTTCTAACTTTTTAAACATTTGATCAATTCTGAAATGTTTTATACATTTTCTGTCTATATTATGATTTTCATTTGATGCATTTTCAACAGATTAAGCGTGATTGATCAAAAGCTAAAATAATAAACATCTTTAAAACTAAAACAGCTGAACGTGATTTTTAGACCCATTTTGACATTTTAACAGTGAAATGAATAAATGTTGGTTCTTACCAGTTACAAACAGTTTGGTTCCGGATCCAAAGAGATATTCATCCCACAGTGAGACAGACTGATACAAAAACCCATCAGCTGTTTTCTGTTCTTACTACAGTCAGTTTAATGTAACACTGAGTTCCAGCAGGTATTAAATGTATGGTGAATATTTTACAGTAATTAGACATTTATCAGCAATATTAGCAAATGTTACCAGGTTAGAGTTACTGACAGTTTCAGGTATTATAAACAAAATTGCACAGTAAATTTTGGAAATGTTTCATTTATTATTGATATGTCTGATGAATTATTTACCAACGATAGAAACTAACATGTAATTCCTGAATCAGCAGAAAGTGACTTTAGACACATTTTAACTTCTACAGTGAAACCAGTAAATGTTGGTTCTTACCAGTTACAAACAGTTTGGTTCCAGAACCAAAGATCCATTCATCCCACAGTGAGACACTCTGATACATAAACCCATCAGCTGCTTTCTGGTTTTATTATCTCAGTTTTTCTCTGTTCGCTTCATGTAACTCTGAGTTTTAGTCCTAAATAAAATATTAAATTAAGTCTTTCAGTTATTAGACTTAATAATAAAATCCCAGCTTTAGAGTCAGAGAAAGAAAAGATAATCACCTCCAACAGCTGAAAAAAGACATTTAGCTGTTTGTGAATTTTACATCCGTTTTCATAAATGTCCACATTTTATAATACAACTCTCTACTAATGAAAACCAGTAAATGATGATTCTTACCAGTTACAAACAGTTTGGTTCCAGAACCAAAGAGATATTCCCATCCCACAGTGAGACAGACTGATACAAAAACCCATCAGCTGCTTTTTGCTTTTATTATATTCAGTTTTTCTGTTCGCTTTGTGTAATTCTGAGTTTTAGTCGATGTTAAAAGTGTAAAGTTTGTTTTCCAGTTATTAGATTCTTAAAATCACAGAGTTACAGAAATGAAAACAAACTTTAGCTGTGTTAGCCTCTTTTCCTAAATCATTGATATTTTCACAACAATACCTGGACTAATGGAAACCAGTAAATGTTGGTTCTTACTTGTAACATCCAGTCTGGTTCCAGAACCAAAGCGGTACCAGTATCCTCCACAGAAACCGGTCTGCTGCTGAACGGGTCGGCTGAGGGGAACCGGTCCAGATGATGCAGCAGGATCAGATTTCAGCTCCATGATGAGTTTCTCTGATGTTCACATCAACATGGCTGCTGAAGTTGCTGTGAGGTTCTGAGTGGATCCTTGGCAGAACCATCAGAAATGTGCTGTGAAGGTCCAAAGTAGGTCTGAAGGAAGCTCTGCAGACATCATGTCTGAAAGCTCCCATCTCTCCCAGTGGGTCTCCTGGTTTGTTGGGACGTCGTCTTGCTGAAAGTCTTCAGTGTTTCAGTCTGAGCTGCAGCTGCTGAGATCTCCTGAGATCATGAATGCAGCATGGAGGTCTGTGGTTTCCTGGAGGCTGATGGAGTCATGAAGCTCACACTGATCAGGTGGGATGGAGGCAGCAGAGGTCACGACCTTTGATACATCAGGCTGGGATGGAGGCAGCAGAGGTCATGACCTTTGATACATCAGGCTGGGATGGAGGCAGCAGAGGTCATGACCTTTGATACATCAGGCTGGGATGGAGGCAGCAGAGGTCATGACCTTTGATACATCAGGCTGGGATGGAGGCAGCAGAGGTCATGACCTTTGACACATCAGGCTGGGATGGAGGCAGCAGGGAAACGGAGCAGGACTCACACAGGTTGGATGGATGTGTCCTGTGATGCATCACTAATTAAACTGTAAAATGTATTTCCAGCCAAATTTGACTCGTGAACATTTTGACTCGATGTTCTGATTCTAACCCAACATGAACTTCTCTCTCTGTGAGACACTTTGTTTCTCCTCCTTCCTCTCCATCTGCTCTGCTTTTCATCTTTGTGCTTTGTTGTCTTTTTGCAGCTTCTCTTTGCATATCAGTCAGTTAGTCTCTCAATGCAATTGAAGAAGACAGAGCGAAGCAGAACCCTCTGGCCCTGATGGGGCCCATGCAGCTGGAAACATGATGGATCCCTGGAGGATGTGGAGGGTCGTGTGTCTGTCCATATAGTCGGTCCAGGAAGTTGATGATGTGAACATGATTGGATTTTTGATAACATGAGTTTTGTCCCACCAAGCCTGCCAAATGAGATCAAAAAGTGAAGAAAGTCTGTGGATCATAAATTATGTAAAACTCAACTTCATCTTTTTTATAAAAGCTGCAAATAAAGCCAGCGAATCATTAAACACTAAACTAAACAAAGGGAAACTCTCTTTCTGGAAATCATGAACGGTTCGTGTTCATAACTCTTCAACGCATCACCAGCAGCTTCAGCGTCCAGATCAGAGACGACACTCTGATGGAAAATGTATCTGATATTGATCTGATATTGACTGATTTAGTAGCTGCCATGTTTTCTGTGAGTAAAGTTGAAACCGTTTGCAGCAAGTGGTCAGTTTTATGTAATCACACTAAAGACCACCATTAGAGACAGCAGTGCAACTTTTTCTGCTTTTAGATTTTCTCTTCTATGATATTTGATTGAAGACCCAAACAAGGTGGAGATTGATGTGAATTTACTGAACACTGCGCCTGTTAGACTAATGAACAATACCAACAACACTCCCGCCTGGTTTGATTTAGTTCACGGTTTTATAAACCTGCCTGTGATCAGAACATCTAAACTCCAACTTATTTATGGGGAAATTTTTTAAAATCTGAACATCAATCTAGAACCAAAGCCAAACATAAATACATTTTGAGTCATCATTAAGGATGTTAACCTTGATATTCTACTCCGGTTTGTAAATATTAATTTCTATCTATTTAATCATCCAGTTAGCACAGATTATGATGGGTTGTTAGAGAAATTGTATATACAATAATGTTAGCAAACATTTGCTTCTTTTGTTCATGCATCTTGAATGTTGAATTGCTTTAACTATGTTTGAGTATGTTGAAGGAAGCCCTGCTGAAGGATGCAGAGACATCCGGAACCAGCTGGTTCTGATCGGACAGCTGGACATCCTGACCGTTCATGTTTATAATAAGAGTTTATAGCGTAATGGTGCTGATTAGCCTTATTCAGTCATATTGTTCGTAGTAAATGTTCTAGTTTTTCTTATGAAACCGTGAATCACGTTGCAGCTGCATATGTTTTGATAGAGCTGAAATGTGCATTATAACCAGGGAATGATTGAAATAAAAAGAGAGGATGTAGCAAGACGTGTTTTCAGAGCAGGTAGAGATTGTAACTGGAGTACGTCTCTGTCCGTTCTCCTGTGAGTAAAAAGAATCTAATTCTCTCGTCTTTCCTTGTGTCTGGATTTGATGTTCTAGGTTCTTGGACCTGAAAAGGGTCATAAGAATAGTTACCATAACTACACAGATGATACACAACTCTGCATTATGATGTCACCATGATTAATCTGGAAATTACTCCTACCGTCCGTCAAAGAACATAAAAAGGCCGTTCCAAATGGTTCCTCTAACATGTCCAGCCTGCATGAGAAACATACCTGATGACTATCGACTGTATGCATATAATATTATTTAACATAAATTATTTATGATTCAAGAGGAATAATAAAGCTGTTTAATTACAAAATGACAGAAACCATAAATTTATCAAGTCTGAAAATAATGAATGAAACCAGAAACCTTCAGAGCTCAGAGAGTCTCTGTGTGAGATGGAGGTGAAATCAGTGAACCTGGGCTGTGGTTTACTGCTCTCTATGTCACAAACTGACATCTGATCATCTGGAGGTTTTTGTTCAGGCTGAAGGAATCATTTCTCACTGTGGGAACCAGACTTCCTACAGCCGCAGTAGTAGGAGGCTGAATGATCCAGTTTAACTTTGTTGATCTTCAACGAACTGCTGCTCTGATCTCTCTCAGCTGAGAAATCATCTTGCTGAGGATGATTGTAAGGTTTTGTTGGGCTACTACCACTGGAGATATAGAGAATAGCTCTGAATGTTTCTGTTTCTTTCTTCTGGTACCAGGCTACACGATTAGAGCCACACTGATCAGTTCCTCCACAGCTGAAGGAGACGCTCTGCCCGGTTCTCCTGGTCAGAGTTAAATGGTCCTGAACCAGCGGTGTTGCCATGGCAGCCAGCGCTGTAGAGACACAGACAGACAGGTGAAGGTTAGTGTGACAGTGTTTGTTCCAGGTGGGCTTTGTTGGCTCCTGATTGGCTGGAAACACTCACCTGAACCCAGCCAGCACAGAGCAGCAGCTGGGAGGAAAAGCATTGTGTGCAGTGGAGTTTCCTCTGGTGAACCTGGGGAGAAGTGGCGCTCTGATGCAGCTGAGGCCAAACAAGGACGAGCTGAGAGATCAGACCAGGGCCACGTGGTTTCTAGCAGAGGAACCAAAGCTCCCATCAGCCCCTGCAGCCCACAGAGAAGAGGAAGCTGCTGATTGGACAATCAGAGGAAGAGTCTCCTGCTCTTAGCATCTTAAATATCTAAGCACAGCAGGTTAGGTAGGAGGTGAATTTATGAACACTGATGCTCTGATCCTCTGCTGGAAACAACAACCTTAATAAAAATTTATAAATGATGAGTCCTGATTCTGATCCATCTGGTGACATTATGGGTTATTGGACCAGTATTACTGATCAGAACGTTTCCAATATGGTAATCAATGACTAACATCAGTCGGCTCAGCCTCTCCATCTGTAGAAAACTCTCAGTAATGAACACCAAGTTAAACCAACTTGTTTTCTGTCTCTGGTTACAGTTTCATGTTCACAATGGAAAGAAAGTCAAATATGGACTTTTCAAAGTAAAACATTAAACTTCCTGTTATAATGGGGCAGATTTGATGATGTCATCATTTGACCATTTAGTCTTGTTAGGGATCAGAGGAACAACAGGTTTCATCCCCCTCACTATCTCTGCAGGAGTTATAACAACTTTTATTTTTTGGTAGTCAAAGCCTGAGATCAGGCATCGTTTCTTCAATCAGCACAAAAAATGTCAGGATTTTGATAACTTTAGATCCTCCATGTCTTAGGAGAAAACTCACCAATTTTCAAGCTAATTGATCAAAACTTCTAAAAATTTGATCAAATACAGAAGCAACAAATAGACAAAATTAAGTTAATATCACTAGTACAATCCAAGATGGCCGACTTCTTGTTAGTCGTAGAGCATGGTGGAGGAAACTTTCTGTAATTCTTGGGAAGTTCTACAAGTTTTACAAACGTCATGCCTGTATGATAAAGTAAGCTGGTGAGTCAGTGGTTTTAAACGTTTCCAGGGGGCGCTGTTGGTCATTTCAGTTGCAACTTTTCTGAAACCATTAAAACACTCAAATTTCATGGAAAAATAACACACTGGCAAAATTTGATTCATTTTTGTCAATAATTACGCCTCCAATATACAAATTCTTTTGAAAGAAGCAAATAAACACTAAAGACACCAGAAACCTTCACAGTGGATTCTAACAAAATGATGAAACATTAAAGACTAAAACTCAGAGAGTCTCTGTGTGAGATGGAGGTGAAATCAGTGAACCTGGGCTGTGGTTTACTGCTCTCTATGTCACAAACTGACATCTGATCATCTGGAGGTTTTTGTTCAGGCTGAAGGAATCATTTCTCACTGTGGGAACCAGGCTTCCAACAGCCGCAGTAGTAGGAGGCTGAATGATCCAGTTTAACTTTGTTGATCTTCAGTTTACAGCTGTTATCATTTCTTTCTGCTGAGAAATCATCTTGCTGAGGATGATTGAATTTAGTTGGGCTACCACCAATGTAGATACGAAGAATAGCTTTGAATGTTTCTGTTTCTTTCTTCTGGTACCAGGCTACAGGATAACCACTATCACACTGTCCAGTCTCACAGCTGAAGGAGACGCTCTGCCCGGTTCTCCTGGTCAGAGTTAAATCCTGAACCAGCGGTGTTGCCATGGCAGCCAGTGCTGTAGAGACACAGACAGACAGGTGAAGGTTAGTGTGACAGTGTTTGTTCCAGGTGGGCTTTGTTGGCTCCTGATTGGCTGGAAACACTCACCTGAACCCAGCCAGCACAGAGCAGCAGCTGGGAGGAAAAGCATTGTGTGCAGTGGAGTTTCCTCTGGTGAACCTGGGGAGAAGTGGCGCTCTGATGCAGCTGAGGCCAAACAAGGACGAGCTGAGAGATCAGACCAGGGCCACGTGGTTTCTAGCAGAGGAACCAAAGCTCCCATCAGCCCCTGCAGCCCACAGAGAAGAGGAGGCTGCTGATTGGACAATCAGAGGAAGCTGCTGATTGGACAATCAGAGGAAGATTCTGCTTCTTTTCAGCGGTTTAACAGTGAAACCAATCAGCAGGTTGTCCTGGGTCCTTTTACTGCTCACTAAGTGTTTTCTGCTTTACATGCTCATTCACAGTTTATCAGTTTAACTGTTTCTCTCCCAGATGAAGCTGCTAATAGAGCCGTGGCTTTTAACCCAAACAGTTTGGGCCCAATAGTAGATCACAGTAAAATCTCTTTGCTAATAGTCAACAGAACAAGTTGTCAGTGGCAACAAAGATGCCACCTAACACTGAAGCATGCTAACATTTTATCTTTATAATCATTAAAACTATTATATTTTTCATTTAGCTGGTATGCAGTGGTATTATAAGAGATTATAATTACAGAAATGTAATAATGATAGGTCATTATCTAAAGTGGACCGATCTGAGGCAGGAAGTCCGACTTGTGTCCGGGTCAGAACCATCTAACCCTAATCAGAAGCTCAGAACAAGTCAGTGCTGGGAGATGCTATAACTTTCTCCAGATGAATAGAAATAAAAGTGAAGTTATCATTTCTGAACCTAAAGAATTAAGATCAAGTGTTAGCACACAGCTTGAGTTGTTCTAGGTAGAAAGTAGAAACTGCAGTGTGATTGCTGTAAGCTGAATGATTTGGGTGAAAACTGCAGGAAACTTGCAGAAATGTAAGAAAAGGTAGAAGCAGCAGAAAAAGTCAAAAGTATCAAAAGTATGCAAAACACATATAGAAAAATGTTGAAGAGGAGTGAAAGCTTTGAGTCAGTCCTAAGATCCCACTGAGTGAGTATTAGAAACTGATTACAAAGCTAAACTATGAGTCACATCAACAAGCTAAAATGAGCCAAACATATAAAGCTAGCTAAAATACTAATGGTAGCATCTAAGCTAGCACTAGCATGTTGACCTACTGTAACATTCTCAATGCATTGTGAAAAACAACATGTAAACAGCAGACAAAGCTTTTAAAAACCTAACATAAAAAGGCCAAAAATTTAATAACCTGACCTAAAACGAGGAGCCATAATGTGTGGTCATTCTGCATTCCGCCACCAGAGGGAGCTGTACGCAGCGCTGTTTGAAGCTGATCCGTTTAATCACTGAACATTGACCAACTTTAGACTGAAGCATGAAAATCTCCAACTCACGATGTGTTGTAATTCTCAATTCTGTCACAAGAGGGCGCTCACACACGAAATGGGAGGGCCCTATATTAACTCACCTTTATATGTTTTGTTTATGACACAGTGACACAGCACCTCACTGACAAATGTGTAACAATAAGCAAGAAACATGTGAAACAAAGAGCTGCTATGTTGTCATTCTGTTTTCCACCAGCAGAGGGAGCTCTGCTGGGAGCTGCTCTGTTCAATCAGTGACCAGCTGCTGGACAATCAGTGACCTGCTCCAGAAGGAGCAGGGTTCTGATCCGCTCCAGAACCCAGAACCTCCATGATGGGAAACGCAGCTCTGGAACGACAGCGAACATCTGAGGAACCGTAAAGGCTACAGACGTTATTCACACCGTTTTTATCAGAACGAATATACTTCTGTCCTTCTCAGTTTTCTCAAAATATATTAAATGCAAAAAATGTTGTCAAAATTGATGTTTTGACAATGAAAGAAAACTGAATTCCATCTTTAGTAGGTTCCAAACTGTTTCCTATGTCTCAGGAAATATAAAATCTATCGATATGATTCCTTCACCGTAAACATCAGGAAGAATCAGCGAACAATCATGATTCGTTTCATGCATGTACCTTTTTCTGTCTTTGAGCTGTGATGATGTAAAAATATGCCTGATTTGCAACTCTTAGACAAGATTTGTGACAAAACTGTAAGAGGTCTGAAAGAAAAGAATAAATTTTGAGGGTCAGAAAATTCTGAACTAAAATCATGTCAAAGTTTGTGTCTCTACGTCGCATCGTTTAGGAGATCCGACGTTATGAAAAGCTGCTTTTGGTGGTTTTCTTTCCATTTCTATAACCAAGTCTGTGACGACTCGATGCTTTGAGGTGATTTCCCAGAAAACAGCAAGTCCCACATCAGTGAGCATTACACCTGGAAGTGTCTTAGTGTTGAAAGGTGCTACATCCTAATCTCTGTTCGATGTCTGATCATCTGGAGGTTTTTGTTCAGGCTGAAGGAATCATTTCTCACTGTGGGAACCAGAATAACAGCCGCAGTAGTAGGAGGCTGAATGAGTGAGTTTCACTGCATTTATCTTCAACAAACAGCCATTCTTAATATTTTCAGCTGAGAAATCATCTTGCTGGGGATGACTGAAAGGCTTTTCTGTTCTACCACCACTGGTGATATAGAGAATAGCTCTGAAGGTTTCTGTTTCTTTCTTCTGGTACCAGGCTACAGCATTTCCACCACACTGATCAGTTCCTCCACAGCTGAAGGAAACGCTATGATCAACTCTTCCAGTTCGACTTAAATGGTCCTGAACCAGCGGTGTTGCCATGGCAGCCAGCGCTGTAGAGACACAGACAGACAGGTGAAGGTTAGTGTGACAGTGTTTGTTCCAGGTGGGCTTTGTTGGCTCCTGATTGGCTGGAAACACTCACCTGAACCCAGCCAGCACAGAGCAGCAGCTGGGAGGAAAAGCATTGTGTGCAGTGGAGTTTCCTCTGGTGAACCTGGGGAGAAGTGGCGCTCTGATGCAGCTGAGGCCAAACAAGGACGAGCTGAGAGATCAGACCAGGGCCACGTGGTTTCTAGCAGAGGAACCAAAGCTCCCATCAGCCCCTGCAGCCCACAGAGAAGAGGAGGCTGCTGATTGGACAATCAGAGGAAGAGTCTCCTGCTCTTAGCATCTTAAATATCTAAGCAAAGCAGGTTAGGTAGGAGGTGAATTTATGAACACTGATGCTCTGATCCTCTGCTGGAAACAACAACCTTAATAAAAATTTATAAATGATGAGTCTTGATTCTGATCCATCTGGTGACATTATGGGTTATTGGACCAGTATTACTGATCAGAACGTTTCCAATATGGTAATCAATGACTAACATCAGTCGGCTCAGCCTCTCCGTCTGTAGCAGTGGCGGAGCCAGAGGGGTCGCAGGGGTGGCATTTGCCACCCCCAACAGAGCCCTTGCCACCCTACTGGAAATGGTAATTTTAAAATATAATACTTATGAGATCGGCAAAGATTTGCCAGGAAAACTGTAATTTCCGACTGTCCCTGAAGGCAGCCCGATGCAGTAGCAGCCTACATGCTGGCTGTTCATTGGTTAAGCTGACATGTGGTTCCTGCTTGATCCAAAACACACCCGCGGCTTTAGAGTACACCTGAGGAGTTTTGCAGGTATTTACAACATTTTACCGCTCAGCGGTAACCGCTGTGTTACCTTCCTAATGAGAGGCGGCACTTGTCATACATTTCTAAAAAGAAAAAAAAAGGTTGTGCACCGCCATATTAGCCATATTAGCCATGCTATTATATTAGCCATGCTAGTGCTGATAGATGGTGTTTTAGACAGATTCTTTTAACATATGTTTTAGTGCACATGCTGGCCTGTAATGTTTTATTCATTTGGCCAGGATATAAGAACATGTGAACAACCATTGTTAAGTTTTATAATGACTGAAATGTAAGTAGACTATGTCATATGAAAGCTTTGAATTATAACCTAACTAGTTATATTAATTAATTTAATTAATCTATTTTTAATTTAGTATTATTTTAGCTAGCTACAGAAAACTAAAAACTATAGTTTAAATAATAGTTAAAATAGTGTTGTCTCTGCCAAACAGTCATGGAGTCTAAATACCAGGCTGAATTATTTTGTGTAGAGCCCAAATGAAGAGAAAAGGGAATATCTCCCAGTTCTTCTTAAAGAGGCAAAAACCAGGGCCAGACCAGGACCAGACAGAACCCTGCAGCAGTGACCAAGCCAGCCAGGAGACACCAGGCCCAAGTGTATCACCAGCAGGTTAGAGGCTGAAGTCATAGCTGAAGTTAAACAAAGCGAGGTGTTCAGTGTGTTGGCAGATGAGACTAGAGATTTACAAAAGAAAGAACAAATATCTTTAGTAGTTTGTTACTATTACAGTGGTGCCATACATGAAAGCTTCCTTCACTTTCAGTCGGCAGAAAGCTTGGATGTTGAGGGTCTGACCAAAATGATAGTGGGGTGTCTGGAGAAGCATGGTCTGGACTACAGAAACAACCTTGTAGGACAGGGTTATGACGGTGCCTCTGTGATGAGTGGGAAGCATTCAGGTGTTGCTGCACGCATTAAAAACGATGCCAAGTTTGCATTTTATGTACACTGTAACGCACACTGTTTGAATCTCGTTCTTGTTGATGTGGTAAAGTCAGTGCCTGAAGGTGAAGACTTTTTTTCTCTTCTTCAGAATATTTATAAATTTGTAACTGGTTCTGCTGTTCACACCAAGTGGCTTGCTGTCCAAATAGAGCTGCATCCACAAGAGAAGCCTATAGGGAGCTCCAGAGACTAATAGATGCTAGGTGGGCATGTAGATACCTGGCATGTCAATGTGAGAGACAGGCTTCCAGCGGTTTTGAGGCTTCTGCAAGATATTTCCCTTGAAAATAACAGTGGGGATAGAAAAGTGGAAGCAAAGGGTCTTTTGGCTCAGATTGATTTTCAGTTTATAGCACTTTTAGTTATTTTTTGTAAAGTGCTCGGGGATATCAAAATCCTGTCTGACATGCTTCAATCTAGCAATCTTGATTTATCAAAAGCCGTAGATTTAGTCGGCTCCCTGACAGACACATTGAAAAGCTACAGAAGTGAAGCTTGCTTTGGTGAACTACTGAGGGACACTCAAGAACTAGTAGAACGCTGCAAAATAAGCACCCTCCAACTCAGCAAGAGACAGCCTAAGGCCAGTTCCAGGTTTTTGGACTCACTGGTAATGACTACTGTAGGACAGAGGCACAGTGACCAAAGTAATGAGGATTTTAACAGAGGTGTCTTTTATCAGATACTTGACTGTCTCACAGCTGAGCTTGAGAGGCGTTTTTCACAGAAGAATTGTGAGATAATGCTAGGGGTTCAGTCTCTAGTCCCAAAAAGCCCATTATTCTTGAAAGAGGAAACACTGTATGCTTTTGGACAGACATTTGAGTCAGATCTAGAAGATCTTAAACATGAGGTTCACCAAACCAGACGGCTTCTTCTGAGGAGAGAAAACGGTGGGTTAGAGAGACCCTCTACTTTACTTGACTTTGTTGTGTTCCTGGAACCTTATAAAGAGGTTTTTCATTAGCAGTTTAGACTTTGTAAGATTTCAGTTGTTATCCCAGTCAGTACTGCGTCCTGTGAGCGAAGTTTTTCTGCTCTAAAACTGATCAAAAACCACCTTAGAACAACTATGGCTGATGACAGGTTAAGTCATCTTGGCATTCTCAGTGTTGAGTCAAGGAGGGCACATACCCTCAACATGGATGACTTTGTAAAACATTTTGCTTCTTCCCACCAAAATCGGAGAATTATGCTCTCTTGAGTGTATCCTGGCTTTGAGTTTGCAGTATGTTGTTCCCATTCAAAGCTTATTTGACCATAGCAGTGTTTCTCAAACCTTTATAAATACCACCAGGGTAATGCTGGTCAGCTCTGGTGGTATTGTCTTGCAGTTTACTATTTGGAGCCAGTTTTATTTTTTTATTTTTGAGAATTTGTTTTTGGTCATATTCTGGGCTCTGAGTTTACATTTACATGTTCACTGTTCCATAGTGCCGTTTAATGTCCTGTTTGGTCATGGCAAATCTTTCTAAAATAAACCATTTTAATTTGAGTGTGTGTGAGAAAATATTTGTTTCCTTTCGTTCATCATTTGTATATGGACCCCTCTGATAAAGCCTTCCTCACCCTTTGGCCACCCCTTGAAAAGAAGTCTAGCTCCGCCACTGGTCTGTAGAAAACTCTCAGTAATGAACACCAAGTTAAACCAACTTGTTTTCTGTCTCTGGTTACAGTTTCATGTTCACAATGGAAAGGAAGTCAAATATGGACTTTTCAAAGTAAAACATTAAACTTCCTGTTATAATGGGGCAGATTTGATGATGTCAGCATTTGACCATTTAGTCTTGTTAGGGATCAGAGGAACAACAGGTTTCATCCCCCTCACTATCTCTGCAGGAGTTATAACAACTTTTATTTTTTGGTAGTCAAAGCCTGAGATCAGGCCACGTTTCTTCAATCAGCACAAAAAATGTCAGGATTTTGATAACTTTAGATCCTCCATGTCTTAGGAGAAAACTCACCAATTTTCAAGCTAATTGATCAAAACTTCTAAAAATTTGATCAAAAACAGAAGCAACAAATAGACAAAATTAGGTTAATATCACTAGTACAATCCAAGATGGCCGACTTCCTGTTAGTCATAGAGCATGGTGGAGGAAACTTTCTGTAATTCTTGGGAAGTTCTACAAGTTTTCCAAACTTCATGTCTGTATGATAAAGTAAGCTGGTGAGTCAGTGGTTTTAAACGTTTCCAGGGGGCGCTGTTGGTCATTTCAGTTGCAACTTTTCTGAAACCATTAAAACACTCAAATTTCATGGAAACCTGATGCACTTGCAAAATTTTAGTATTTTTTGTCAATCATTACGCCTCCAACATCCAAATTCTTTTGAAAGAAGCAAATAAACACTAAAGACACCAGAAACCTTCACAGTGGATTCTAACAAAATGATGAAACATTAAAGACTAAAACTCAGAGAGTCTCTGTGTGAGATGGAGGTGAAATCAGTGAACCTGGGCTGTGGTTTACTGCTCTCTATGTCACAAACTGACATCTGATCATCTGGAGGTTTTTGTTCAGGCTGAAGGAATCATTTCTCACTGTGGGAATCAGACTTCCAACAGCCGCAGTAGTAGGAGGCTGAATGATCCAGTTTAACTTTGTTGATCTTCAGTTTACAGCTGTTATCATTTCTTTCTGCTGAGAAATCGTCTTGCTGAGGATGATTGAAAGGTTTATCTGTTCTACCACCAAAGGTGATATAGAGAATAGCTCTGAATGTTTCTGTTTCTTTCTTCTGGTACCAGGTTACAGGATAACCACCACACTGATCAGTTCCTCCACAGCTGAAGGAGACGCTCTGCCCGGTTCTCCTGGTCAGAGTTAAATGGTCCTGAACCAGCTGTGTTGCCATGGCAGCCAGCGCTGTAGAGACACAGACAGACAGGTGAAGGTTAGTGTGACAGTGTTTGTTCCAGGTGGGCTTTGTTGGCTCCTGATTGGCTGGAAACACTCACCTGAACCCAGCCAGCACAGAGCAGCAGCTGGGAGGAAAAGCATTGTGTGCAGTGGAGTTTCCTCTGGTGAACCTGGGGAGAAGTGGCGCTCTGATGCAGCTGAGGCCAAACAAGGACGAGCTGAGAGATCAGACCAGGGCCACGTGGTTTCTAGCAGAGGAACCAAAGCTCCCAGCAGCCCCTGCAGCCCACAGAGAAGAGGAGACTGCTGATTGGACAATCAGAGGAAGCTGCTGATTGGATCATCAGAGGAAGCTGCTGATTGGACAATCAGAGGAAGATGCTGATTGGATAATCAGAGGAAGATGCTGATTGGACGCTCCCATGTAAGTGGTTATTGTTTCTGGTAATAATAAATTGCTCCACCACTGAGAAGTGAAATAAATCTTCATCAAAAGTCTGAGGGAACATGGTGGGAAACTTGACTTGTTTATTGTAAAACCTACAGAGAGACGATGAAGAAAACATCTAACTCTGAAGCATCTTCCTTCTCTGAAATCATGAAGAGAAACTCAGATGATACACAGCTCTACATTATGATGTCATCAGGTGAATCTGAACCCAGTGAATCATTGAATTATAGAAAACAATCAGTTTTAATAATAATGTTCTAAAGCTGGACAGAAACCAAACTAAAGTTATTATCTTCAGACATAAAGAGTCAAATGAAGGATTATGGCCTTTTGTCTTTCATGTTCAATGTTTCTGTCTGAATGTGTTAAAATGTGTTAATGTTCATCCTGCATTTTATTCTGTTAACTGAAGAATTGATTCATGATTAGAAAGTATTGATCATTTATTGTGTTAATAATAAAAGTCTAAATGTCCCAGAGGTTGAAAATCAAATATCAGTCCTGAAATAATCATCAGGTTAAACTGACTGTGGTATTTCTGGAGCTTTAAAGGTTTTTCTGACTGTGAGGATTTAATCTGCCGTCTCTCTGGGGCTGAGGCTGGCATCAAGCCTCCATGTCTCCATCTGGTTGGTCTTTGTCCCCCACCTGACTCTGTTACCCCGAAACAGGAAGAAACAGGAAATTTAATGAGCTGCAAATGTTTCAAACTTCTCAAAAGGCTAAGCATGGGTTGGACATCAAAATTATCTTATAAAATGTTAGGTGGCACATAAATTATAACATGTTTTATAAAAGAGTTAGAAAAATCCAGCTGATACTTCATGGATAAAAACTGAGCAAATGCAACGTGAGGATATTCTATATCTTTGATTTTATTGTAATCAGCCCTTTAATTATGCAGCAAGGCTGCTTTAAAAGTAATAAATTCTGTTAATTTCTGAGATTAACAGAAATTAATCTGTAAATCTTAACAGTCCAGTGGGAATAAAACTAAATCCAGGCTGTTCTCAATATGTTCCTCTGTTTGTAACACGTCCAGATTACAGGAGAGATCTGCCTGACGACTTTCTGCTGTATGAAATTAATATTGCTTACAATAATGTATTTATGATTCATGGAGAATCATCACCTTAACTTTAACCTTAAAATGGCAGAAACCATAAATTTATCAAGTCTGAAAATAATGAATGAAACCAGAAACCTTCAGAGCTCAGAGAGTCTCTGTGTGAGATGGAGGTGAAATCAGTGAACCTGGGCTGTGGTTTACTGCTCTCTATGTCACAAACTGACATCTGATCATCTGGAGGTTTTTGTTCAGGCTGAAGGAATCATTTCTCACTGTGGGAACCAGACTTCCAACAGCCGCAGTAGTAGGAGGCTGAATGATCTTCTCTAACATTTTGAATCTTCAATGAACAGCCGTTCTGAATTTTCTCAGAGGAGAAATCATTTTTCTGAGGATGATCGTACCTGTTCATAATTGCACAGCTACTTCTATGGTAACGAAAAATGATCTTAAATGTTTCTGTTTCTTTCTTCTGGTACCAGAATGTATATTCATTATAATAACACTGTCCAGTTCCTCCACAGCTGAAGGAGACGCTCTGCCCGGTTCTCCTGGTCAGAGTTAAATGGTCCTGAACCAGCTGTGTTGCCATGGCAGCCAGCGCTGTAGAGACACAGACAGACAGACAGGTGAAGGTTAGTGTGACAGTGTTTGTTCCAGGTGGGCTTTGTTGGCTCCTGATTGGCTGGAAACACTCACCTGAACCCAGCCAGCACAGAGCAGCAGCTGGGAGGAAAAGCATTGTGTGCAGTGGAGTTTCCTCTGGTGAACCTGGGGAGAAGTGGCGCTCTGATGCAGCTGAGGCCAAACAAGGACGAGCTGAGAGATCAGACCAGGGCCACGTGGTTTCTAGCAGAGGAACCAAAGCTCCCATCAGCCCCTGCAGCCCACAGAGAAGAGGAAGCTGCTGATTGGATAATCAGAGGAAGATGCTGATTGGACCATCAGAGGAAGATGCTGATTGGACAATCAGAGGAAGCTGCTGATTGGATAATCAGAGGAAGATTCTGATTGGACAATCAGAGGAAGCTGCTGATTGGATAATCAGAGGAAGATGCTGATTGGATCATCAGAGGAAGATGCTGCTGTTTTCAGCGGTTTAACAGTGAAACCAATCAGCAGGTTGTCCTGGGTCCTTTTACTGCTCACTAAGTGTTTTCTGCTTTACATGCTCATTCACAGTTTATCAGTTTAACTGTTTCTCTCCCAGATGAAGCTGCTAATAGAGCCGTGGCTTTTAACCCAAACAGTTTAGGCCCAATAGGAGAATTTTATTTTCATAATCATTAAAATATTCTATTTTTTATTGGACAGTCGTATTATAAGACACTTTAATTACGATCAGAGGAAGATGCTGCTGCTGCTTTCAGTGTCTGCCTCTCAATCAGAAGGTGGCGCTGTTATGCTGCCTCTGATTCACAATCAGTGGAGACAATAATCAAATCAGCTTCAAAGATAAATATCCATAATGTTTAACTATAGTAATAAAGCTTCAAAGCCGTCAGGTAGATGCTGAATGACAGATTTAGAAGCAGATAAACAGGGAGAATTAAAGGGGGAAATAAAAGCTGATTCGTGTTTCTAGAGGTATTATTAGAGTGTAACACTGATGAGGATAGTAAGAAGATTTTGAAAAAACTGAAAATAGTTTTTACTTGTATAGTTTATATCTATGATGCTGTATTAGGGTCACTGTAGATAAAAACCACTAAAAAATTTTCACCAAAACACTCAAAATTTTAGATTAATCTAAAAAAAATTTCTAGAATATTGTTTTTCCACCATTAGAACATTGAGTCTAAAGTACACAAGTATGATTGACAGTGCTAAGCCCCTCCTCCTGGCTCTGATTGGTTGTTGGTGCATTTCTTCAGATGGTGTTACCAGCTCAGGTGCGGGAGATCGATCTTTTCACTGATTATCTGTCTCAGAATCAGAATGATTCTGAAAGCTGGAAATGTTCTCAGATTAATAATGAAGAATTGATTCATCAATTTATTATTGAAGCTTTTAAATTTTCAGAACCTTCTAGATGTCGAGGTGAAGATTTTTAAAATTATCCTTCATAATGGAACTGACCCACAGCATGACGGGGCAGAGAGCCCGGCATCGCCGTGGCAACAACCGCAGAGCCACAGGAGCAGAAGAAGAAGAAAGGATGTGTATTTAGTAAAAAATAAAAAGTGACAATAAAGTAAAACATTTAATATTTAAAAATTACAAACTCAGATGGACCAAATTACAGATTTATGTGGAAATATTGGTGCATTTTTAAAGATCAAATTTAAAATACTAAAAACTCAGAGTTGGGTAGTAAGTAGTCAAAATTTAAAAAATATATATATATTTAGGAGTATTTTTTTCTACTTTTACTTGAAAATGTTATTCTGAAGTATTTCTACTCTTATTTGAGTAAAACTTCTGGATTCTCCACCCACTGAATGAAAAATTCAGACACAGAAACACCTGCAGGTTTTGTTGAAGTTTCAGACGTTTTTCTTATTGACAGAAACTGATATGGAAATTTTGTCCTTTGCCTGATTTTGATACTTATGTAACCCAGGCTTTCCCTCTTTAACCCTGCAGCTGGTGGAAGACACCCGATGGACTCTGCGTTGTGTTTGTGTGAGGGTGGGACGTGTTCCGTGCAGGAGAGGAATCAGACAGGCGGCTCTTCGTTGTGGGGAAACTTTGGCGCGTTTATTTTGTTCACCTTACAGGCAGTAAACACACTGTAAAGAGTGCAGCAGTTCGCGCACAAAAATCCCCTGCAGGACAAACACGTCAGAATTGTGGTAGTGCCAGCAATTACAGAAAACAACAGCACCCTCTTTTGGAACATTTATGCACTGCTTTACACTTATATGAAATTATTGTAACTTTGGTCCTGAAAATATCAAAATTTCCACTTAACTTTACATTTTGGTCCATCTGATGATGTATTTTTAAATATTAAATGATTGATAATTTTATCAGTTACTCAGTATTTGACTAAACTTTTTAATAAGTACTTTTTTACTCTTGAGTATTTTTTACTACTACTTGAAGTACTGCTTCTCTTACTCGAGTATAATTTCCTCGATCCGCCTGTTCTGGAAGTTTTTACTGCGTTTCTGCTCTTAAACCAACTTTGCACCAACTTTGTTTTTAACGCACAAATTTTCCATAAAGATCCCCACTTACTCTTCGTTGCCATGGTGATGATGGTCTTGGTCATGGCCTGCTCCTCGTCCTCCACCCGCGGGTCGTACCGGTCCAGCAGCTGCATCAGAGGCGGCGCCTCGGGGATGAGCTGGCGGATCATGACCCGGCTGATGTTGGGCGCCTGCTGCAGCAACAGGATGCTGAGGGTCTGCGAGCGGATGCGGCGCCCGGCGGGCTGAGCGCGGCGCCCGGCTCTCCGCCAGCAGCTTGCAGGTCTGGTTCATCTCCACGGCGCGGCCCGCGGACAGGACCATGGCGAGGGAGAGGAAGAGGAGCATCCTGCAGAGAGGAAGGAGAGAGTGACTCTGGATTGAGGCTGGACTCAGGAAATTATGATTGGCTGCCAAAGGACATTTTTTCTCTCTCTCTTTTGTGGAAGTGATTTTTAAAGCGGCAGAAGGAGTTTTAAAATATTCAGTGATGGGATTTTAAAATAAAGAGTAGATTCATTTGCAGAAGTGGAAACGTTTTCCACCTGGCAGCAGGGAAAGCCTGGACTTTTCTCCAAAGATGTCTGAAGACCTCAGTTCTCCTATTAAACGTTTAATTTCCTGATTGAGGAATTTCAAAAGTACAACATAGTAAAAATACTAAAAAAATTGTTCCCCCAAAAAAGTTACTCACATAAATATAACTGCCTGACTAAGATACAAATGATCTTAAATACTGGAAACACAGCAAGCATCTACAGAACATAAAAGTTTTCTAACAAACTAAGAAAATTGACATTTTTCTTTTATGCATAAATTTATTTAACAGCCTGAACTAAAGTCTGACCATATTCAGAGATTAAATCATAAACATAAATGGAGCAGCCAAACCCATTTACTTACATTTTGATGTCAATCCAAAAAGTGAACCAAGATATTAAATATTGACTTTATCTGATTTTATGTAGTTTCAAACAATCTGCCAGCATTTTATTGTCTGAAGTTCAAACTTGTTCATACATTTTTAGTGGAAAACTTTGTTTTGTGAATGTGGGTTTTTGTAGAATAAGAACTATTTCATATCAGATTCTGCACAGATGATGAGTGTGCTAGTGAGCAGGATATAAAATAATATTTCATCAAGAAATGCTTTAATTTATTGGAATAATCCAGGAGAGGAAATATTTTCAGTCACATTTCAGGTTTCAGCTCTCCTGTGCCACCTGCTGGTTCAACCAGTCACCGCAGGTTAACGTTTCTTCAAACATTAGCACAGCAGGACTCCCTTTATACATCTTTTATTTTAATTTTATTGTCTTAAACTTTCAAAATGTCTTCTTTGTTTTGAAGGGTTGGCATCTTGAGCCTTTTTTTGTGCTCTTCTCAGAGGAGCTACCCATTGCATCCTGGGAAGTGGAGTAGAAATGCATAAATCAGAGTTGATCAAAACAGTTGAGTAAAATATATCTGCCACATAGAAATCAGTCCTGACATGAAAGCACAATGTAAACATGAACAAAATATTACATTTATTCTGGCTACAAACGTTTTTCTCAGATGTTTCATTCAAACGTGACAGGAAGCTGTTCAGTAGTTGAAAAGGTTATAAAGGGAGGAGCTGCGTTGCACCAAACATGAGCTAAAATATTCCCAACCAGACCTGCTGCTGCAGCTGCAGGGAGAAAACATTCAAGTTTCCAGTTTTCTCAACTCACAGCCTGACAGACGACACCCAGGGTCCAAACGACCAGAACCATCATTCTTTAAAAGTAAAATGAACTTCAGCCTCTCTATTTTATTTTTAACATTTTGAGGTGTA